>NW_027478626.1:516327-828671 GCF_051014685.1 Ptiloglossa arizonensis
GTCTGATATTCGAAACCAATAACTGGAATGGCCCACGGGAAAAGTACACACACCATTGTAAACGGGCGAGTTTCTACTTTCAGACGCAACAGGAATTTCTCGAGTTCGTCAATCCGTTCGCGAGATATTGTTGTTTGAAGTTAAGGAATGGTTGAGAAACCATCAAAATTTTCGCAAGTCTGATACTCGAAACCAATAACTGGAATGGCCTACGGGAAAAGTACACATACCATTGTAATCGGGCGAGTTTCTGCTTTCAGATGCAAGAGGAATTTCTCGAGTTCGTCAATCCGTTCGCGATATATGTAAGAGTGAAGTTAAGGAACGGTTGAGAAACCATGAAAATTTTCGCCAGTCTGATACTCGAAACCAATAACTACTATGGCCTGGGGCAAAAATGCACATACCGTTGTAACCGGGCGAGTTTCTGCTTTCAGGTGCAATACGAAATTCTAGAGTTCGTCAATCCGTTCGCGAGATATGGAAGTTTGAAGTTAAGGAATGATTGAGAAACCATAAAAATCTTCGCAAGTCTGATACTCGAAACCAATAACTGCAGAGGCCTAGAGGAAAAATACACATACCGTTGTTATCGGGCGAGTTTCTGCTTTCAGATGCAATACTAAATTCTCGAGTTCGTCAATCCGTTCGCGAGATATGGGAGTTTGAAGTTAAGGAATGGTTGTGGAACCTTCAAAATTTTCGCAATTCTGATGCTAGAAACGAATAACTGGAATGGCCAAGGGGAAAAGTACACACACCATTGCAAACGGGCGAGTTTCTACTTTCAGACGCAACAGGAATTTCTCGAGTTCGTCAATCCGTTCGCGAGATATTGTTGTTTGAAGTTAAGGAATGGTTGAGAAACCATCAAAATTTTCGCAAGTCTGATACTCGAATCCAATAACTACAATGGTCTAGGGAAAAAATACAAATACCGTTGTAATCGGGCGAGTTCCTACTTTCAGATGCAACAGGAATTTCTCGAGTTCGTCAATCCGTTCGCGAGATATGGGAGTTTGAAGTTAAGGAATGGTTGAGAAGCCATCAAAATTTTCGCTAGTCTGATACTCGAAACCAATAACTACAAAGGCCTAGGGGGAAAACATACATATCTTTGTAATCGGGCGAGTTTCTACTTTCAGATGCAACAGGAATTTCTCGAGTTCGTCAATCCGTTCGCGAGATATGGGAGTTTGAAGTTAAGGAATGGTTGAGAAACCATCAAAATTTTCGCAAGTCTGATACTCGAAACCAATAACTGGAATGGCCTAGGGGAAAAGTACACACACCATTGTAATCGGGCGAGTTTCTACTTTCCGATACAACAGGAATTTCTCGAGTTCGTCAATTCGTTCGCGAGATATGGGAGTTTGAAGTTAAGGAATGGTTGAGAAACCATCAAAATTTTCGCAAGTCTGATACTCGAAACCAATAACTACTATGGCCTAGGGCAAAAATGCACATACCGCTGTAACCGGGCGAGTTTCTGCTTTCAGATGCAACAGGAATTCCTCGAGTTCGTCAATCCGTTCGCGAGAAATGGGAGTTTGAAGTTAAGGAATGGTTGAGAAACCATCAAAATTTTCGCAAGTCTGATACTCGAAACCAATAACTACAATGGCCTGGAGGAAAAATACACATACCGTTGTATTCGGGCTAGTTTCTACTTTCAGATGCACCAGGAATTTCTCGAGTTCGTCAATCCGTTCGCGAGATATGGGAGTTTGAAGTTAAGGAATGGTTGAGAAACCATCAAAATTTTCACTGGTCTCATACTCGAAACCAATAACTGGAATGACCTAGGGGAAAAGTACACACACCATTGTAAATGGGCGAGTTTCTACTTTCAGATGCAACAGGAATTTCTGGAGTTCGTCAATCCGTTCGCGAGATATGGGAGTTTGAAGTTAAGGAATGGTTGAGAAACCATCAAAATTTTCGCAATTCTGATACTAGAAACGAATAACTGGAATGGCCAAGGGGAAAACACACATATCTCTGTAATTGGGCGAGTTTCTATATTCAGGTGCAACAGGAATTTCTCGAGTTCGTCAATCCGTTCGCAAGAA
This sequence comes from Ptiloglossa arizonensis, assembly GCF_051014685.1. NCBI lineage: Eukaryota > Metazoa > Arthropoda > Insecta > Hymenoptera > Colletidae > Ptiloglossa > Ptiloglossa arizonensis. The sequence goes on from NW_027478626.1 coordinate 518,400, forward strand.
ATGGGAGTTTGAAGTTAAGGAATGGTTGAGAAACCATCAAAATTTTCGCAAGTCTGATACTCGAAACCAACTACAATGGCCTAGGGGAAAGATACACATACCGTTGTAATCGGGCGAGTTTCTACTCTCAGATGCAACAGGAATTTCTCGAGTTCGTCAATCCGTTCGCGAGATATGGGAGTTTGAAGGTAAGGAATGGTTGAGAAACCATCAAAATTTTCGCAAGTCTGATACTCAAAACCAATAACTACTATGGCCTAGGGCAAAAATGCACATACCGCTGCAACCGGGCGAGTTTCTGCTTTCAGATGCAATAGGAATTTCTCGAGTTCGTCAATCCGTTCGCTAGATATGGGAGTTTGAAGTTAAGGAATGGTTGTGGAACCATCAAAATTTTCGCTGGTTTGATACTCGAAACCAATAACTGGAATGGCCTAGGGGAAAAGTACACACACCATTGTAATCGGGCGAGTTTCTACTTTCCGATACAACAGGAATTTCTCGAGTTCGTCAATTCGTTCGCGAGATATGGGAGTTTGAAGTTAAGGAATGGTTGAGAAACCATCAAAATGTTCACTGGTCTGATACTCGAAACCAATAACTGGAATGGCCTAGGGGAAAAGTACACACACCATTGTAAACGGGCGAGTTTCTACTTTCAGATGCAACAGGAATTTCTCGAGTTCGTCAATCCGTTCGCGAGATATTGGAGTTTGAAGTTAAGGAAAGGTTGAGAAACCATCAAAATTTTCGCAAGTCTGATACTCGAATCCAATAACTACTATGGCCTAGGGCAAAAATGCACATACCGTTGTAATCGGGCGAGTTTCTGCTTTCAGATGCAACAGGAATTTCTCGAGTTCGTCTATCCGTTCGCGAGATATGGGAGTTTGAAGTTAAGGAATGGTTGTGGAACCATCAAAATTTTCGCAATTCTGATGCTAGAAACGAATAACTGGAATGGCCAAGGGGAAAAGTACACACACCATTGTAAACGGGCGAGTTTCTACTTTCAGACGCAACAGGAATTTCTCGAGTTCGTCAATCCGTTCGCGAGATATGGGAGTTTGAAGTTAAGGAATGGTTGAGAAACCATCAAAATTTTCGCAAGTCTGATACTCGAAACCAAAACTACAATGGCCTAGGGGAAAAATACACATACCGTTGTAATCGGGCGAGTTTCTACTTTCAGAAGCAACAGGAAATAATCGAGTTCGCCAATCCGTTCGCGAGTTATGGGAGTTTGAAGTCAAGGAATGCTTGAGAAACCATCAAAATTTTCGCAAAACTGATTCTCGAAACCTCTAACTGGAATGGTCTAGGGGAAAAGTACACACACCATTGTAATGGGGCGAGTTTCTACTTTCATATGCAACGGGAATTTCTCGAGTTCGTCAATCTGTTCGCGAGATATGGGAGTTTGCAGTTAAGGAATGGTTGAGAAACCATCACAATTTTCGCAAGTCTGATACTCGAAACCAATAACTGGAACGGCCTAGGGGAAAAGTACACACACCATTGTAATCGGGCAAGTTTCTACTTTCAAATGCAACAGGAATTTCTCGAGTTCGTCAATCTGTTCGCGAGATATGGGAGTTTGCAGTTAAGGAATGGTTGAGAAACCATCAAAATTTTCGCAAGTCTGATACTCGAATCCAATAACTACAAAGTCCCAGGGGAAAAATACACATGCCGTTGTAATCGGGCGAGTTTCTACCTTCAGATGCAACAGAAATTTCTCGAGTTCGTCAATCCGTTCGCGAGATATGGGAGTTTGAAGTTAAGGAATGCTTGAGAAACCATCAAAATTTTCCCAAGTCTGATACTCGAATCCAATAACTACTATGGCCTAGGGCAAAAATGCACATACCGTTGTAACCGGGCGAGTTTCTGCTTTCAGATGCAAAAGGAAATTCTCGAGTTCGTCAATCCGTTCGCGAGATATGTAAGTGTGAAGTTAAGGAATGGTTGAGAAACCATCAAAATTATCGCAAGTCTGATACTCGAAACCAATAACTGGAATGCCCTACGGGAAAAGAAAACATACCATTGTAATCGGGCGAGTTTCTGCTTTCAGAAGCAACTGGAATTTCTCGAGTTCGTCAATCCGTTCGCTAGATATGGGAGTTTGAAGTTAAGGAATGGTTGTGGAACCATCAAAATTTTCGCTGGTTTGATACTCGAAACCAATAACTGGAATGGCCTAGGGGAAAAGTACACACACCATTGTAATCGGGCGAGTTTCTACTTTCCGATACAACAGGAATTTCTCGAGTTCGTCAATTCGTTCGCGAGATATGGGAGTTTGAAGTTAAGGAATGGTTGAGAAACCATCAAAATGTTCACTGGTCTGATACTCGAAACCAATAACTGGAATGGCCTAGGGGAAAAGTACACACACCATTGTAAACGGGCGAGTTTCTACTTTCAGATGCAACAGGAATTTCTCGAGTTCGTCAATCCGTTCGCGAGATATTGGAGTTTGAAGTTAAGGAAAGGTTGAGAAACCATCAAAATTTTCGCAAGTCTGATACTCGAATCCAATAACTACTATGGCCTAGGGCAAAAATGCACATACCGTTGTAATCGGGCGAGTTTCTGCTTTCAGATGCAACAGGAATTTCTCGAGTTCGTCTATCCGTTCGCGAGATATGGGAGTTTGAAGTTAAGGAATGGTTGTGGAACCATCAAAATTTTCGCAAGTCTGATACTCGAAACCAATAACTACTATGGCCTAGGGCAAAAATGCACATACCGTTGCAACCGGGCGAGTTTCTGCTATCAGATGCAACAGGAAATTCTCGAGTTCGTCAATCCGTTCGCGAGATATGGATGTTTGAAGTTAAGGAATGATTGAGAAATCATCAAAATTTTCGCAAGTCTGATACTCGAAACCAATAACTACTATGGCCTAGGGCAAAAATGCACATACCGTTGTAACCGTGCGAGTTTCTACTTTCAGATGCAACAGGAATTCTTCGAGTTCGTCAATCCGTTCGCCAGATATGGGAGTTTGAAGTTAAGGAATGGTTGAGAAACCATCACAATTTTCGCAAGTCTGATACTCGAAACCAATAACTACTATGGCCTACTGCAAAAATACACATACCTTTGCAATCGGGCGAGTTTATGCTTTCAGATGCAACAGGATTTTCTCGAGCTCGTCAATCCGTTCGCGAGATATGGGAGTTCGAAGTTAAGGAATGGTTGAGAAACCATCAAAATTTTCGTAAGTGTGATACTCGAAACAATTAACTGGAATGGCCTAGGGGAAAATTACACATACCTTTGTAATCGGGCGAGATTCTACTTTCAGATGCAACAGGAATTTCTCGAGTTCGTCAATCCGTTCGCGAGATATGGGAGTTTGAAGTTAAGGAATGGTTGAGAAACCACCACAATTTTCGCAAGTCTGATACTCGAAACCAATAACTACCATGGCCTAGGGGAAAAATATACATACCTTTGTAATCGGGCGAGTTTATACTTTCAGATGCAACAGGAATTTCTCGAGCTCGTCAATCCGTTCGCGAGACGTGGGAGTTTGAAGTTAAGGAATGGTTGAGAAACCATCAAAATTTTCGCAAGTCTGATACTCGAAACCAATAACTGGAACGGCCTAGGGGAAAAGTACACACACCATTGTAATCGGGCAAGTTTCTACTTTCAAATGCAAGAGGAATTTCTCGAGTTCGTCAATCCGTTCGCGAGACATGGGAGTTTGAAGTTAAGGAATGGTTGAGAAACCATCAAAATTTTCGCAAGTCTGATACTCGAAACCAATAACTACTATGGCCTAGGGCAAAAATGCACATACCGTTGTAACCGGGCGTGTTTCTGCTATCAGATGCAACAGGAAATTCTCGAGTTCGTCAATCCGTTCGCGAGATATGGGAGTTTGAGGTTAAGGAATGGTTGAGAAACTATCAAAATTTTCGCAAGTGTGATACTCGAAATCAATAACTGGAATGGCCTAGGGGAAAAGTACACACACCATTGTAATGGGGCGAGTTTCTACTTTCAGATGCAACAGGAATTTCTCGAATTCGTCAATCCGTTCGCGAGATATGGGAGTTTGAAGTTAAGGAATGGTTGCGAAACCATCAAAATTTTTGCTATTCTGATGCTAGAAACGAATAAATGGAATGACCTTGGGGAAAAGTACACACACCATTGTAATCGGTCGACTTTCTAGTTTCAGATGCAACAGGAAATAATCGAGTTCGTGAATCCGTTCGCGAGATATGGGAGTTTGATGTTAAGGAATGCTTGAGAAACCATCAACATTTTCACAAGGCTGATACTCAAAACCAATAACTACAAAGGCCTAGGGGAAAAATACACGTACCTTTGTAATCGGGCGAGTATCTACTTTCAGATTCAACAGGAATTTCTCGAGCTCGTCAATCCGTTCGCGAGATATGGGAGTTTGAAGTTAAAATGTTTGAGAAACCATCAAAATTTTCGCAAGTCTGATACTCGAAACCAATAACTGGAATGGCCTAGGGGAAAAATACACATACCCTTGTAATCGGTCGTGTTTCTACTTTCAGATGCAACAGGAATTTCTTGAGGTCGTCGATCCGTTCGCGTGATATGGGAGTGTGAAAATAAGGAACGGTTGAGAAACCATCAAAATTTTCGCAAATCTGATACTCGAAACCAATAACTACAAAGGCCTAGGGGAAAAATACACATACCGTTGTAATCGGGCGAGTTTCTACTTTCAGATGCAATAGGAATTTCTCGAGTTCGTCAATCCGTTCGCGAGATATGGGAGTTTGAAGTTAAGGAATGCTTGAGAAACCATCAAAATTTTCGCAAGTCTGATGCTAGAAACGAATAACTGGAATGACCTGGGGACAAAGTACACACACCATTGTAATCGGGCAAGTTTCTACTTTCAGATGCAAAAGGAATTTCTCGAGTTCGTCAACCGTTCGCGAGATATGGGAGTTTGAAGTTAAGGAATGGTTGAGAAACCATCAAAATTTTCGCAAGTCTGATACTCGAAACCAATAACTACTATGGCCTAGGGCAAAAATACACATACCGTTGTAATCGGGCGAGCTACTGCTTTCAGATGCAATAGGAATTTCTCGAGTTCGTCAATTTTTTCGCGAGCTATGGGAGTTTGAAGTTAAGGAACGGTTGAGAAACCATCAGAATTTTCGCAAGTTTGATACTCGAAACCAATAACTACAAAGGCCCAGGAGAAAAATACACATACCGTTGTAATCGGGCGAGTTTCTGTTTTCAGATGCAACAGAAATTTCTCGAGTTCGTCAATCCGTTCGCGAGATATGGGAGTTTGAAGTTAAGGAATGGTTGAGAAACCATCACAATTTTCGCAAGTCTGATACTCGAAACCAATAACTACTACGCCCTAGGGCAAAAGTTCACATACCATTGTTATCGGACGAGTTCCTGTTTCAGATGCAACAGGAATTTCTCGAGTTCGTCAATCCGTTCGCAAGATATGGGAGTTTGAAGTTAAGGAATGGTTGCGAAACCATCAAAATTTTCGCTGGTCTGATACTCGAAACCGATAACTGGAATGGCCTAGGGGAAAAGAACAGACACCATTGTAATCGGGCGAGTTTCTACTTTCAGATGCAACAGGAATTTCTCCAGTTCGTCAATCCGTTTGCGAGATATGGGAGTTTGAAGTTAAGGAATGGTTGAGAAACCATCAAAATTTTCGCAAGTCTGATACTCGAAACCAATAACTGGAATGGCCTAGGGGAAAAGTACACACACCATTGTAATCGGGCGAGTTTCTACTTTCCGATACAACAGGAATTTCTCGAGTTCGTCAATTCGTTCGCGAGATATGGGAGTTTGAAGTTAAGGAATGGTTGAGAAGCCATCAAAATTTTCGCAAGTCTGATACTCGAAACCAATAACTACTATGGCCTAGGGCAAAAATGCACATACCGCTGTAACCGGGCGAGTTTCTGCTTTCAGATGCAACAGGAATTCCTCGAGTTCGTCAATCCGTTCGCGAGAAATGGGAGTTTGAAGTTAAGGAATGGTTGAGAAACCATCAAAATTTTCGCAAGTCTGATACTCGAAACCAATAACTACAATGGCCTGGAGGAAAAATACACATACCGTTGTATTCGGGCTAGTTTCTACTTTCAGATGCACCAGGAATTTCTCGAGTTCGTCAATCCGTTCGCGAGATATGGGAGTTTGAAGTTAAGGAATGGTTGAGAAACCATCAAAATTTTCACTGGTCTCATACTCGAAACCAATAACTGGAATGACCTAGGGGAAAAGTACACACACCATTGTAAATGGGCGAGTTTCTACTTTCAGATGCAACAGGAATTTCTGGAGTTCGTCAATCCGTTCGCGAGATATGGGAGTTTGAAGTTAAGGAATGGTTGAGAAACCATCAAAATTTTCGCAATTCTGATACTAGAAACGAATAACTGGAATGGCCAAGGGGAAAACACACATATCTCTGTAATTGGGCGAGTTTCTATATTCAGGTGCAACAGGAATTTCTCGAGTTCGTCAATCCGTTCGCAAGAAATGGGAGTTTGAAGTTAAGGAATGGTTGAGAAACCATCAAAATTTTCGCAAGTCTGATACTCGAAACCAACTACAATGGCCTAGGGGAAAGATACACATACCGTTGTAATCGGGCGAGTTTCTACTCTCAGATGCAACAGGAATTTCTCGAGTTCGTCAATCCGTTCGCGAGATATGGGAGTTTGAAGGTAAGGAATGGTTGAGAAACCATCAAAATTTTCGCAAGTCTGATACTCAAAACCAATAACTACTATGGCCTAGGGCAAAAATGCACATACCGCTGCAACCGGGCGAGTTTCTGCTTTCAGATGCAATAGGAATTTCTCGAGTTCGTCAATCCGTTCGCTAGATATGGGAGTTTGAAGTTAAGGAATGGTTGTGGAACCATCAAAATTTTCGCTGGTTTGATACTCGAAACCAATAACTGGAATGGCCTAGGGGAAAAGTACACACACCATTGTAATCGGGCGAGTTTCTACTTTCCGATACAACAGGAATTTCTCGAGTTCGTCAATTCGTTCGCGAGATATGGGAGTTTGAAGTTAAGGAATGGTTGAGAAACCATCAAAATGTTCACTGGTCTGATACTCGAAACCAATAACTGGAATGGCCTAGGGGAAAAGTACACACACCATTGTAAACGGGCGAGTTTCTACTTTCAGATGCAACAGGAATTTCTCGAGTTCGTCAATCCGTTCGCGAGATATTGGAGTTTGAAGTTAAGGAAAGGTTGAGAAACCATCAAAATTTTCGCAAGTCTGATACTCGAATCCAATAACTACTATGGCCTAGGGCAAAAATGCACATACCGTTGTAATCGGGCGAGTTTCTGCTTTCAGATGCAACAGGAATTTCTCGAGTTCGTCTATCCGTTCGCGAGATATGGGAGTTTGAAGTTAAGGAATGGTTGTGGAACCATCAAAATTTTCGCAATTCTGATGCTAGAAACGAATAACTGGAATGGCCAAGGGGAAAAGTACACACACCATTGTAAACGGGCGAGTTTCTACTTTCAGACGCAACAGGAATTTCTCGAGTTCGTCAATCCGTTCGCGAGATATGGGAGTTTGAAGTTAAGGAATGGTTGAGAAACCATCAAAATTTTCGCAAGTCTGATACTCGAAACCAAAACTACAATGGCCTAGGGGAAAAATACACATACCGTTGTAATCGGGCGAGTTTCTACTTTCAGAAGCAACAGGAAATAATTGAGTTCGCCAATCCGTTCGCGAGTTATGGGAGTTTGAAGTCAAGGAATGCTTGAGAAACCATCAAAATTTTCGCAAAACTGATTCTCGAAACCTCTAACTGGAATGGTCTAGGGGAAAAGTACACACACCATTGTAATGGGGCGAGTTTCTACTTTCATATGCAACGGGAATTTCTCGAGTTCGTCAATCCGTTCGCGAGATATGGGAGTTTGAAGTTAAGGAATGGTTGAGAAACCATCACAATTTTCGCAAGTCTGATACTCGAAGCCAATAACTACCATGGCTTAGGGGAAAAATGCACATACCTTGTAATCGGGCGAGTTTCTACTTTCAGATACAAAATGGATTTCTCGAGTTCGTCAATCAGTTCGCGAGATATGGGAGTTTGAAGTTAAGGAATGGTTTAGAAACCATCACAATTTTCGCAAGTCTGATACTCGAAACCAATAACTGGAACGGCCTAGGGGAAAAGTACACACACCATTGTAATCGGGCAAGTTTCTACTTTCAAATGCAACAGGAATTTCTCGAGTTCGTCAATCTGTTCGCGAGATATGGGAGTTTGCAGTTAAGGAATGGTTGAGAAACCATCACAATTTTCGCAAGTCTGATACTCGAAACCAATAACTGGAACGGCCTAGGGGAAAAGTACACACACCATTGTAATCGGGCAAGTTTCTACTTTCAAATGCAACAGGAATTTCTCGAGTTCGTCAATCTGTTCGCGAGATATGGGAGTTTGCAGTTAAGGAATGGTTGAGAAACCATCAAAATTTTCGCAAGTCTGATACTCGAATCCAATAACTACAAAGTCCCAGGGGAAAAATACACATGCCGTTGTAATCGGGCGAGTTTCTACCTTCAGATGCAACAGAAATTTCTCGAGTTCGTCAATCCGTTCGCGAGATATGGGAGTTTGAAGTTAAGGAATGCTTGAGAAACCATCAAAATTTTCCCAAGTCTGATACTCGAATCCAATAACTACTATGGCCTAGGGCAAAAATGCACATACCGTTGTAACCGGGCGAGTTTCTGCTTTCAGATGCAAAAGGAAATTCTCGAGTTCGTCAATCCGTTCGCGAGATATGTAAGTGTGAAGTTAAGGAATGGTTGAGAAACCATCAAAATTATCGCAAGTCTGATACTCGAAACCAATAACTGGAATGCCCTACGGGAAAAGAAAACATACCATTGTAATCGGGCGAGTTTCTGCTTTCAGAAGCAACTGGAATTTCTCGAGTTCGTCAATCCGTTCGCTAGATATGGGAGTTTGAAGTTAAGGAATGGTTGTGGAACCATCAAAATTTTCGCTGGTTTGATACTCGAAACCAATAACTGGAATGGCCTAGGGGAAAAGTACACACACCATTGTAATCGGGCGAGTTTCTACTTTCCGATACAACAGGAATTTCTCGAGTTCGTCAATTCGTTCGCGAGATATGGGAGTTTGAAGTTAAGGAATGGTTGAGAAACCATCAAAATGTTCACTGGTCTGATACTCGAAACCAATAACTGGAATGGCCTAGGGGAAAAGTACACACACCATTGTAAACGGGCGAGTTTCTACTTTCAGATGCAACAGGAATTTCTCGAGTTCGTCAATCCGTTCGCGAGATATTGGAGTTTGAAGTTAAGGAAAGGTTGAGAAACCATCAAAATTTTCGCAAGTCTGATACTCGAATCCAATAACTACTATGGCCTAGGGCAAAAATGCACATACCGTTGTAATCGGGCGAGTTTCTGCTTTCAGATGCAACAGGAATTTCTCGAGTTCGTCTATCCGTTCGCGAGATATGGGAGTTTGAAGTTAAGGAATGGTTGTGGAACCATCAAAATTTTCGCAAGTCTGATACTCGAAACCAATAACTACTATGGCCTAGGGCAAAAATGCACATACCGTTGCAACCGGGCGAGTTTCTGCTATCAGATGCAACAGGAAATTCTCGAGTTCGTCAATCCGTTCGCGAGATATGGATGTTTGAAGTTAAGGAATGATTGAGAAATCATCAAAATTTTCGCAAGTCTGATACTCGAAACCAATAACTACTATGGCCTAGGGCAAAAATGCACATACCGTTGTAACCGTGCGAGTTTCTACTTTCAGATGCAACAGGAATTCTTCGAGTTCGTCAATCCGTTCGCCAGATATGGGAGTTTGAAGTTAAGGAATGGTTGAGAAACCATCACAATTTTCGCAAGTCTGATACTCGAAACCAATAACTACTATGGCCTACTGCAAAAATACACATACCTTTGCAATCGGGCGAGTTTATGCTTTCAGATGCAACAGGATTTTCTCGAGCTCGTCAATCCGTTCGCGAGATATGGGAGTTCGAAGTTAAGGAATGGTTGAGAAACCATCAAAATTTTCGTAAGTGTGATACTCGAAACAATTAACTGGAATGGCCTAGGGGAAAATTACACATACCTTTGTAATCGGGCGAGATTCTACTTTCAGATGCAACAGGAATTTCTCGAGTTCGTCAATCCGTTCGCGAGATATGGGAGTTTGAAGTTAAGGAATGGTTGAGAAACCACCACAATTTTCGCAAGTCTGATACTCGAAACCAATAACTACCATGGCCTAGGGGAAAAATATACATACCTTTGTAATCGGGCGAGTTTATACTTTCAGATGCAACAGGAATTTCTCGAGCTCGTCAATCCGTTCGCGAGACGTGGGAGTTTGAAGTTAAGGAATGGTTGAGAAACCATCAAAATTTTCGCAAGTCTGATACTCGAAACCAATAACTGGAACGGCCTAGGGGAAAAGTACACACACCATTGTAATCGAGCAAGTTTCTACTTTCAAATGCAAGAGGAATTTCTCGAGTTCGTCAATCCGTTCGCGAGACATGGGAGTTTGAAGTTAAGGAATGGTTGAGAAACCATCAAAATTTTCGCAAGTCTGATACTCGAAACCAATAACTACTATGGCCTAGGGCAAAAATGCACATACCGTTGTAACCGGGCGTGTTTCTGCTATCAGATGCAACAGGAAATTCTCGAGTTCGTCAATCCGTTCGCGAGATATGGGAGTTTGAGGTTAAGGAATGGTTGAGAAACTATCAAAATTTTCGCAAGTGTGATACTCGAAATCAATAACTGGAATGGCCTAGGGGAAAAGTACACACACCATTGTAATGGGGCGAGTTTCTACTTTCAGATGCAACAGGAATTTCTCGAATTCGTCAATCCGTTCGCGAGATATGGGAGTTTGAAGTTAAGGAATGGTTGCGAAACCATCAAAATTTTTGCTATTCTGATGCTAGAAACGAATAAATGGAATGACCTTGGGGAAAAGTACACACACCATTGTAATCGGTCGACTTTCTAGTTTCAGATGCAACAGGAAATAATCGAGTTCGTGAATCCGTTCGCGAGATATGGGAGTTTGATGTTAAGGAATGCTTGAGAAACCATCAACATTTTCACAAGGCTGATACTCAAAACCAATAACTACAAAGGCCTAGGGGAAAAATACACGTACCTTTGTAATCGGGCGAGTATCTACTTTCAGATTCAACAGGAATTTCTCGAGCTCGTCAATCCGTTCGCGAGATATGGGAGTTTGAAGTTAAAATGTTTGAGAAACCATCAAAATTTTCGCAAGTCTGATACTCGAAACCAATAACTGGAATGGCCTAGGGGAAAAATACACATACCCTTGTAATCGGTCGTGTTTCTACTTTCAGATGCAACAGGAATTTCTTGAGGTCGTCGATCCGTTCGCGTGATATGGGAGTGTGAAAATAAGGAACGGTTGAGAAACCATCAAAATTTTCGCAAATCTGATACTCGAAACCAATAACTACAAAGGCCTAGGGGAAAAATACACATACCGTTGTAATCGGGCGAGTTTCTACTTTCAGATGCAATAGGAATTTCTCGAGTTCGTCAATCCGTTCGCGAGATATGGGAGTTTGAAGTTAAGGAATGCTTGAGAAACCATCAAAATTTTCGCAAGTCTGATGCTAGAAACGAATAACTGGAATGACCTGGGGACAAAGTACACACACCATTGTAATCGGGCAAGTTTCTACTTTCAGATGCAAAAGGAATTTCTCGAGTTCGTCAACCGTTCGCGAGATATGGGAGTTTGAAGTTAAGGAATGGTTGAGAAACCATCAAAATTTTCGCAAGTCTGATACTCGAAACCAATAACTACTATGGCCTAGGGCAAAAATACACATACCGTTGTAATCGGGCGAGCTACTGCTTTCAGATGCAATAGGAATTTCTCGAGTTCGTCAATTTTTTCGCGAGCTATGGGAGTTTGAAGTTAAGGAACGGTTGAGAAACCATCAGAATTTTCGCAAGTTTGATACTCGAAACCAATAACTACAAAGGCCCAGGAGAAAAATACACATACCGTTGTAATCGGGCGAGTTTCTGTTTTCAGATGCAACAGAAATTTCTCGAGTTCGTCAATCCGTTCGCGAGATATGGGAGTTTGAAGTTAAGGAATGGTTGAGAAACCATCACAATTTTCGCAAGTCTGATACTCGAAACCAATAACTACTACGCCCTAGGGCAAAAGTTCACATACCATTGTTATCGGACGAGTTCCTGTTTCAGATGCAACAGGAATTTCTCGAGTTCGTCAATCCGTTCGCAAGATATGGGAGTTTGAAGTTAAGGAATGGTTGCGAAACCATCAAAATTTTCGCTGGTCTGATACTCGAAACCGATAACTGGAATGGCCTAGGGGAAAAGAACAGACACCATTGTAATCGGGCGAGTTTCTACTTTCAGATGCAACAGGAATTTCTCCAGTTCGTCAATCCGTTTGCGAGATATGGGAGTTTGAAGTTAAGGAATGGTTGAGAAACCATCAAAATTTTCGCAAGTCTGATACTCGAAACCAATAACTGCAATGGGCTAGGGGAAAAATACACATAGCGTTGCAATCGGGAGAGTTTCTGCTTTCAGATGCAACAGGAATTTCTCGAGTTCGTCAATCCGTTCGCGAGATATGGGAGTTCGAAGTTAAGGAATGGTTGAGAAACCATCATAATTTTCGCAAGTCTGATACTCGAAACCAATAACTACTACGGCCTAGGGCAAAAGTTCACATACCATTGTTATCGGACGAGTCCCTGTTTCAGATGCAACAGGAATTACTCGAGTTCGTCAATTTTTTCGCGAGATATGGGAGTTTGAAGTTAAGGAATGGTGGAGAAACCATCAAAATTTTCGCAAGTATGATACTCGAAACCAATAACTACAATGGCCTAGGGCAAAAATACACATACCGTTGTAATCGGGAGAGTTTCTGTTTTCAGATACAACAGAAATTTTTCGGATTCGTCAATCCGTTCGCGAAATATGGGAGTTTGAAATTAAGGAACGGTTGAGAAAACATCAAAATTTTCGCAAGTCTGATAGTCGAAACCAATAACTAGAAAGGCTTAGGGGAAAAATACGCATAACCTTATAATCGGGCGTGTTTCTACTTTCAGATGCAACAGGAATTTCTTGAGTTTGTCAATCCGTTCGCGAGATATGGGAGTTTGAAGTTAAGGAATGGTTGAGAAACCATCAAAATTTTCGCAAGTCTGATACTCGAAACCAATAACTGGAATGGCCTAGGGGAAAAGTACACACACCATTGTAATGGGGCGAGTTTCTACTTTCAGATGCAACAGGAATTTCTCGAATTCGTCAATCCGTTCGCGAGATATGGGAGTTTGAAGTTAAGGAATGGTTGCGAAACCATCAAAATTTTTGCTATTCTGATGCTAGAAACGAATAAATGGAATGACCTTGGGGAAAAGTACACACACCATTGTAATCGGTCGACTTTCTAGTTTCAGAAGCAACAGGAAATAATCGAGTTCGTGAATCCGTTCGCGAGATATGGGAGTTCGATGTTACGGAATGCTTGAGAAACCATCAACATTTTCACAAGGCTGATACTCAAAACCAATAACTACAAAGGCCTAGGGGAAAAATACACATACCTTTGTAATCGGGCGAGTATCTACTTTCAGATTCAACAGGAATTTCTCGAGCTCGTCAATCCGTTCGCGAGATATGGGAGTTTGAAGTTAAAATGTTTGAGAAACCATCAAAATTTTCGCAAGTCTGATACTCGAAACCAATAACTGGAATGGCCTAGGGGAAAAATACACATACCCTTGTAATCGGTCGTGTTTCTACTTTCAGATGCAACAGGAATTTCTTGAGGTCGTCGATCCGTTCGCGTGATATGGGAGTGTGAAAATAAGGAACGGTTGAGAAACCATCAAAATTTTCGCAAATCTGATACTCGAAACCAATAACTACAAAGGCCTAGGGGAAAAATACACATACCGTTGTAATCGGGCGAGTTTCTACTTTCAGATGCAATAGGAATTTCTCGAGTTCGTCAATCCGTTCGCGAGATATGGGAGTTTGAAGTTAAGGAATGCTTGAGAAACCATCAAAATTTTCGCAAGTCTGATGCTAGAAACGAATAACTGGAATGACCTGGGGACAAAGTACACACACCATTGTAATCGGGCAAGTTTCTACTTTCAGATGCAAAAGGAATTTCTCGAGTTCGTCAACCGTTCGCGAGATATGGGAGTTTGAAGTTAAGGAATGGTTGAGAAACCATCAAAATTTTCGCAAGTCTGATACTCGAAACCAATAACTACTATGGCCTAGGGCAAAAATACACATACCGTTGTAATCGGGCGAGCTACTGCTTTCAGATGCAATAGGAATTTCTCGAGTTCGTCAATTTTTTCGCGAGCTATGGGAGTTTGAAGTTAAGGAACGGTTGAGAAACCATCAGAATTTTCGCAAGTTTGATACTCGAAACCAATAACTACAAAGGCCCAGGAGAAAAATACACATACCGTTGTAATCGGGCGAGTTTCTGTTTTCAGATGCAACAGAAATTTCTCGAGTTCGTCAATCCGTTCGCGAGATATGGGAGTTTGAAGTTAAGGAATGGTTGAGAAACCATCACAATTTTCGCAAGTCTGATACTCGAAACCAATAACTACTACGGCCTAGGGCAAAAGTTCACATACCATTGTTATCGGACGAGTTCCTGTTTCAGATGCAACAGGAATTTCTCGAGTTCGTCAATCCGTTCGCAAGATATGGGAGTTTGAAGTTAAGGAATGGTTGCGAAACCATCAAAATTTTCGCTGGTCTGATACTCGAAACCGATAACTGGAATGGCCTAGGGGAAAAGAACAGACACCATTGTAATCGGGCGAGTTTCTACTTTCAGATGCAACAGGAATTTCTCCAGTTCGTCAATCCGTTCGCGAGATATGGGAGTTTGAAGTTAAGGAATGGTTGAGAAACCATCAAAATTTTCGCAAGTCTGATACTCGAAACCAATAACTGCAATGGGCTAGGGGAAAAATACACATAGCGTTGCAATCGGGAGAGTTTCTGCTTTCAGATGCAACAGGAATTTCTCGAGTTCGTCAATCCGTTCGCGAGATATGGGAGTTCGAAGTTAAGGAATGGTTGAGAAACCATCATAATTTTCGCAAGTCTGATACTCGAAACCAATAACTACTACGGCCTAGGGCAAAAGTTCACATACCATTGTTATCGGACGAGTCCCTGTTTCAGATGCAACAGGAATTACTCGAGTTCGTCAATTTTTTCGCGAGATATGGGAGTTTGAAGTTAAGGAATGGTGGAGAAACCATCAAAATTTTCGCAAGTATGATACTCGAAACCAATAACTACAATGGCCTAGGGCAAAAATACACATACCGTTGTAATCGGGAGAGTTTCTGTTTTCAGATACAACAGAAATTTTTCGGATTCGTCAATCCGTTCGCGAAATATGGGAGTTTGAAATTAAGGAACGGTTGAGAAAACATCAAAATTTTCGCAAGTCTGATAGTCGAAACCAATAACTAGAAAGGCTTAGGGGAAAAATACGCATAACCTTATAATCGGGCGTGTTTCTACTTTCAGATGCAACAGGAATTTCTTGAGTTTGTCAATCCGTTCGCGAGATATGGGAGTTTGAAATTAAGGAATGGTTGAGAAACCTTCAAAATTTTCGCAAGTCTGATACTCGAAACCAATAACTACAATGGGCTAGGGGAAAGTACACATACCTTTGTAATCGGGCGAGTTTCTCCTTTCAGATGCAACAGGAATTTCTCGAGTTCGTCATTCCGTTCGCGAGATACGGGAGTTTGAAGTTAAGGAATGGTTGAGAAACCTTCAAAATTTTCGCAAGTCTGATACTCGAAACCAATAACTACAATGGGCTAGGGGAAAAATACACATGGCGTTGCAGTCGGGAGAGTTTCTGTTTTCAGATGCAACAGAAATTTTTCGGATTCGTCAATCCGTTCGCGAAATATGGGAGTTTGAAGTTAAGGAATCGTTGAGAAACCATCACAATTTTCGCAAGTCTGATACTCGAAACCGATGACTGGAATGGCCTAGGGGAAAAGAACAGACACCATTGTAATCGGGCGAGTTTCTACTTTCAGATGCAACAGGAATTTCTCGAGTTCGTCAACCGTTCGCGAGATATGGGAGTTGGAGATAAGGAATGGTTGAGAAACCATAAAAATTGTCGCAAGTCTGATACACGAAACCAATAACTACTATGGCCTAGAGCAAAGATACACATACCGTAGTAATCGGACGAGTGTCTGGTTTCAGATGCAAAAGTAATTTCTCGAGTTCGCCAATCCGTTCGCGAGATATGGGAGTTTGAAATTAAGGAACGGTTGAGAAACCATCAAAATTTTCGCAAGTCTGCTAGTCGAAATCAATAACTAGAAAGGCTTAGGGGAAAAATACGCATACCGTTGTAATCGGGAGAGTTTCTGCTTCCAGATGCAACAGGAATTTCTCGAGTTCGTCAATCCGTTCGCGAGATATGGGAGTTTGAAATTAAGGAACGGTTGAGAAAACATCAAAATTTTCGCAAGTCTGATAGTCGAAACCAATTACTAGAAAGGCTTAGAGGAAAAATACGCATACCCTTATAATCGGGCGTGTTTCTACTTTCAGATGCAACAGGAATTTCTTGAGTTCGTCAATCCGTTCGCGAGATATGGGAGTTTGAAGTTAAGGAATGGTTGAGAAACAATCAAAATTTTCGCATTTCTGATGCTAGAACCGAATAACTGGAATGACCTAGGGGAAAAGAACACATACCTTTGTAATCTGGCGAGTTTCTCCTTTCAGATGCAACAGGAATTTCTCGAGTTCGTCATTCCGTATTCCGTTCGCGGGATACGGGAGTTTGAAGTTAAGGAATGGTTGAGAAACCATCAAAATTTTCGCAAGTCTGATACTCGAAACCAATAACTACAATGGGCTAGGGGAAAAATACACAAAGCGTTGTAATCGGGAGAGTTTCTGTTTTCAGATGCAACAGAAATTTTTCGGATTCGTCAATCCGTTCGCGAAATATGGGAGTTTGAAGTTAAGGAATGGTTGAGAAACCATCACAATTTTCGCAAGTCTGATACTCGAAACCGCTGACTGGAATGGCCTAGGGGAAAAGAACAGACACCATTGTAATCGGGCGAGTTTCTACTTTCAG
Organism: Ptiloglossa arizonensis; assembly: GCF_051014685.1. Classification (NCBI taxonomy): domain Eukaryota; kingdom Metazoa; phylum Arthropoda; class Insecta; order Hymenoptera; family Colletidae; genus Ptiloglossa; species Ptiloglossa arizonensis. The sequence goes on from NW_027478626.1 coordinate 535,683, forward strand.
ATGCAACAGGAATTTCTCGAGTTCGTCAACCGTTCGCGAGTTATGGGAGTTGGAGTTAAGGAATGGTTGAGAAACCATCAAAATTTTCGCAAGTCTGATAGTCGAAACCAATAACTAGAAAGGCTTAGGGGAAAAATACGCATGCCCTTATAATCGGGCGTGTTTCTACTTTCAGATGCAACAGGAATTTCTTGAGTTCGTCAATCCGTTCGCGAGATATGGGAGTTTGAAGTTAAGGAGTGGTTGAGAAACCATCAAAATTTTCGCATTTCTGATGCTAGAAACGAATAACTGGAATGACCAAGGGGAAAAGTACACATACCTTTGTAATCGGGCGAGTTTCTCCTTTCAGATGCAACAGGAATTTCTCGAGTTCGTCATTTCGTTCGCGAGATACGGGAGTTTGAAGTTAAGGAATGGTTGAGAAGCCATCAAAGTTTTCGCAAATCTGATACTCGAAACCAAAAACTACTATTGCCTAGGGCAAAAATACCCATACCGTTGCAATCGGAAGAGCTTCTACTTTCAGATGCAACAGAAATTTTTCGGATTTGTCAATCCGTTCGCGAAATATCAGAGTTTGGTGTTAAGGAATGGTTGAGAAACTATCAAAGTTTTGGCAAGTCTGATACTCGAAACCAATAACTACAATGGTCTACGGGAAAAGCACAAATATCGTTGTAATCGGGCGAGTTTCTACTTTCAGAAGCAACAGGAATTTCTCGAGTTCGTCAATCGGGTCGCGAGATATGGGAGTTAGAAGTTAAGAGATGGGTGAGAAACCATCAAAATTTTCGCAATTCTGATGCTAGAAACGAATAACTGCAATGGCCTAGGGCAAAAATACACATACCGTTGTAATCGGGCGAGTTTCTGCTTTAAGATGCGACAGGAATTTCTCGAGTTCGTCAATCCGTTCGCGAGATATGGGAGTCTGAAGTTAAGGAATGGTTGAGAAACCATCAAAATTTTCGCAAGTCTGATACTCGAGACGAATAACTACTACGGTCCAGGGCAAAAATGCACATACTGTTGTAATCGGGAGAGTTTCTACTTTCAGGTGCAACAGAAATTTCTCGGATTCGTCAATCCGTTCGCGAAATATCGGAGTTTGGAGTTATTGAATGGTTGAGAAACCATAAATATTTTCGTAAGTCTGATACTCGAAACGAATAACTTCAATGGCCTAGGGCAAAAATAAACACACCACTCTAATCGGGCGAGTTTCTACTTTCATATGCAACAGGAATTTCTCGAGTTCGTCAATCGGTTCGCGAGATATGGGAGTTTGAAGTTAAGGAATGGTTGAGAATCCATCAAAATTTTCGCAAGTCTGATACTCGAAACCAATAACTGGAATGGGGTGAAAAGTACACACACCATTGGAATGGGGCGAGTTTCTACTTTCAGATGCAACAGGAATTTCTCGAGTTCGTCAATCCGTTCGTGAGATATGGGTGTTTGAACGTTAAGGAATTCTTGAGAGACCATCAAAATTTGCGCAATTCTGATGCTAGAAACGACTAACTGGAACGGCCTAGGGGAAAAGTACACACACCATTGGAATCGGGCGAGTTTCTGCTTTCGGATGCAACAGGAATTTCTCGAGTTCGTCAACTCGTTCGCGAGAAATGGGAGTTTGAAGTTAAGGAATGGTTGAGAAACAATCAAAATTTTAGCAATTCTGATGCTAGAAACGAATAACTGCAATGGCCTAGGGGAAAAGTACACACTCCGTTGTAATCGGGCGAGTTTCTACTTTCAGATGCAACAGGAACTTCTCGAGTTCGTCAATCCGATCGCGAGATATGGGAGTTTGAACCTTAAAGTATGTTTGAGAAACCATCAAAATTTTCGCAAGTCTGATAATCGAAACCAATAACTACTATGGCCTAGGGCAAAAAAACACATACCGTTGTAATCGTGCGAGTTTCTGCTTTCAGATGCAACAGAAAATTCTCGGATTCGTCAATCCGTTCGTGAAATATCGGAGTTTGGATTTAAGAGATGGTTGGGAAACCATCAAAATTTTCGCAATTCTGATGCTAGAAACGAATAACTGGAATGGCCTAGGGCAAAAATACACATACCGTTGTAATCGGGCGAGTTTCTAATTTCAGATGCAACAGGATCTTCTCGAGTTCGCCAATCCGTTCGCGAGATATGAGAGTTTGAAGTTAAAGAATGCTTGAGAAAACATCAAAATTTTCGCTGGTCTGATACTCGAAACCAATAACTACTATGGCCTAGGGGAAAAATGCACATACCGTTGTAATCGGGAGAGTTTCTACTCTCAGATGCAACAGAAATTTTTCCGATTCGTCAATCCGTTCGCAAAATATCGGAGTTTGGAGTTAAGGAATGGTTGAGAATCCATCAAAATTTTCGCAAGTCTGATACTCGAAACCAATAACTACTATTGCCTAGGGCAAAAATACACATACCGTTGTAAACGGTCGAGTTTCTGCTTTCAGATGCAACAGGAATTTCTCGAGTTCGTCAATGTGTTCGCGAGATATGGGAGTTTGAAGATAAGGAATGCTTGAGAAACCGTCAAAATTTTCGCTGGTCTGATACTCGAAACCAACAACTACTATGGCCTAGGGGAAAAATGCACATACCGTTGTAATCGGGAGAGTTTCTACTCTCAGATGCAACAGAAATTTTTCCGATTCGTCAATCCGTTCGCAAAATATCGGAGTTTGGAGTTAAGGAATGGTTGAGAATCCATCAAAATTTTCGCAAGTCTGATACTCGAAACCAATAACTACTATGGCCTAGGGGAAAAATGCACATACCGTTGTAATCGGGAGAGTTTCTACTCTCAGATGCAACAGAAATTTTTCCGATTCGTCAATCCGTTCGCAAAATATCGGAGTTGGGAGTTAAGGAATGGTTGAGAAACTATCAAAATTTTCGCAAGTCTGATACTCGAAACCAATCACTACAATGGCCTACGGGAAAAGTACACATAACATTGTAATAGGGCGAGTTTCTACTTTCCGATGCAGCAGGAATTTCTCAAGTTCGTCAAACCGTTCGCGAGATATGGGAGTTGGGAGTTAAGGAATGGTTGAGAAACCATCAAAATTTTCGCAATTCTGATGCTAGAAATGAATAACTGGAATGCCCTAGGGCAAAAATACACATACCGTTGTAATCGGTCGAGTTTCTGCTTTCAGATGCAACAGGAATTTCTCGAGTTCGTCAATCTGTTCGCGAGATATGGGAGTTAGGAGTTAAGAGATGGTTGAGAAACCATCAAAATTTTCGCAATTCTGATGCTAGAAACGAATAACTGCGATGGCCTAGGGGAAAAGTACACACACCATTGTCATCGTGCTAGTTTCTGCTTTCAGATGCAACCGGAATTTCTCGAGTTCGTCAATCCGTTCGCGACATATGGGAGTTTGAAGTTAAGGAATGGTTGAGAAACCATCAAGATTTTCGCAAGTCTGATACTCGAAACCAATAACTGGAATGGCCTAGGGGAAAAGTACACACACCATTGGAATCGGGCGAGTTTCTACTTTCAGATGCAACAGGAATTTCTCGAGTTCGATATTCCGTTCGCGAGATATGGGAGTTTGAAGTTAAGGAATGGTTGAGAAACCATCAAAGTTTTCGCAAGACTGATACTCGAAACCAGTAACTACTACTGCCAAGGGCAAAAATACACATACCGTCGTAATCAGGCGAGTTTCTGCTTTCAGATGCAACAGGAATTTCTCGAGTTCGTCAATCCGTTCGCGAAATATCGGAGTTTGGATTTAAGAGATGGTTGAGAAACCGTCAAAATTTTCGCAATTCTGATGCTAGAAACGAATAACTGGAATGGCCTAGGGCAAAAATACACATACCGTTGTAATCGGGCGAGTTTCTAATTTCAGATGCAACAGGATCTTCTCGAGTTTGTCAGTCCGATCGCGAGATATGGGAGTTTGAACGTTAAAGAACGTTTGAGAAACCATCAAAATTTTCGCAAGTCTGATACTCGAAACCAATAACTACTATTGCTTAGGGCAAAAATACACCTACCGTTGTAATCGGGCGAGTTTCTGCTTTCAGATACAGCAGGAATTTCTCGAGTTCGTCAATCCGTTCGCGAGATATGGGACTTTGAAGTTAAGGAATGGTTGAGAAACCATCAAAATTTTCGCTGGTCTGATACTCGAAACCAATAACTGGAATGGCCTAGGGGAAAAGTACACATACCTCTGTAATCGGGCGAGTTTCTGCTTTCAGAAGCAAGTGGAATTTCTCTAGTTCGTCAATCCGTTCGCGAGATATGGGAGTTTGAAGTTAAGGAATGGTTGAGAAACCATCAAAATTTTAGTAAGCCTGATACTCGAAACAATTAACCACAATGGCCTAGGGGAAAAATAAACATACCGTTGTAATCGGGAGAGTTTCTGCTTTCAGATGCAACAGGAATTTCTCGAGTTCGTCAATCCGTTCGCGAGATATGGGAGTTTGAAGTTAAGGAATGTCTGAGAAACCATCAAAACTTTCGCAACTCTGATACTCGAAACAATTAACCACAATGGCCTAGGGGAAAAATACACATACCGTTGTAATCGGGAGAGTTTGTACTGTCAGATGCACGGAAATTTTTCGGATTCTTCAATCCGTTCGCGAGATATGGTTGGTTGAAGTTAAGGAATGGTTGAGAAACCATCAAAATTTTCGCAAGTCTGATACTCGAAACAAATAACTGCTATGGCCTAGGGCAAAAATACACATACCATTGTAATCGGGCGAGATTATGCTTTTAGATGCAACTGGAATTTATCGAGTTGATAATCCGTTCGCGAGATATGGGAGTTTGAAGTTAAGGAATGGTTGAGAAATCATCAAAATATTTGCAAGTCTGATACTCGAAACAAATAACTACTATTGCCTAGGGCAAAAATACACATACCATTGTAATCGGGCGACCTTCTGCCTTCAGATGCAACAGGAATTTCTCGAGTTCGTCAATCCGTTCGCGAGATATGGGAGTTTGAAGTTAAGGAATGGTTGAGAAACCATCAAAATTGTCGCTGGCCTGATACACGAAACCAATGACTGGAATGGCCTAGGGGAAAAGTACACACACCATTGCAATCGGGCGAGATTCTACTTTCAGATGCAACAGGAATTTCTCGAGTTCGTCAATCCGTTCGCGAGATATGGGAGTTTGAAGTTAAGGAATGGTTGAGAAACCATAAAAATTTTCGCAAGTCTGATACTCGAAACCAATAACTACTATTGCCTAGGGCAAAAGTACACATACCGTTGTAATCGATCCAGCTTCTGCTTTCAGATACAGCAGGAATTTCTCGAGTTCGTCAATCCGTTCGCGAGAGATGGGAGTTTGAAGTTAAGAAATGGTTGAGAAACTATCAAAATTTTAGTAAATCTGATACTCGAAACCAATAACTACTATGGCCTAGGGCAAAAATACACATACCGTTGTAATCGGGCGAGTTTCTGCTTTCAGATTGCAGCAGGAATTTCTCGAGTTCGTCAATCCGTTCGCGAGATATGGGAGATTGAAGTTAAGGAATGGTTCAGAAACCATCAAAATTTTCGCTGGTCTGATACTCGAAACCAATAACTGGAATGGGGTGAAAAGTACACACACCATTGGAATCGGGCGAGTTTCTACTTTCAGATGCAACAGGAATTTCTCGAGTTCGTCAATCCGTTCGTGAGATATGGAAGTTTGAACGTTAAGGAATTCTTGAGAAACCATCAAAATTTGCGCAATTCTGATGCTAGAAACGACTAACTGGAACGGCCTAGGGGAAAAGTACACACACCATTGGAATGGGGCGAGTTTCTGCTTTCGGATGCAACAGGAATTTCTCGAGTTCGTCAACTCGTTCGCGAGAAATGGGAGTTTGAAGTTAAGGAATGGTTGAGAAACAATCAAAATTTTAGCAATTCTGATGCTAGAAACGAATAACTGCAATGGCCTAGGGGAAAAGTACACACTCCGTTGTAATCGGGCGAGTTTCTACTTTCAGATGCAACAGGAACTTCTCGAGTTCGTCAATCCGATCGCGAGATATGGGAGTTTGAACCTTAAAGAATGTTTGAGAAACCATCAAAATTTTCGCTGGTCTGATACTCGAAACCAATAACTACTATGGCCTAGGGGGAAAATACACATACCGTTGTAATCGGGAGAGTTTCTACTCTCAAATGTAACAGAAATTTTTCCGATTCGTCAATCCGTTCGCGAAATATCGGAGTTTGGAGTTAAGGAATGGTTGAGAAACTATCAAAATTTTCGCAAGTCTGATACTCGAAACCAATAACTACAATGGCCTACGGGAAAAGTACACATAACATTGTAATAGGGCGAGTTTCTACTTTCCGATGCAGCAGGAATTTCTCAAGTTCGTCCAACCGTTCGCGAGATATGGGAGTTGGGAGTTAAGGAATGGTTGAGAAACCATCAAAATTTTCGCAATTCTGATGCTAGAAATGAATAACTGGAATGCCCTAGGGCAAAAATACACATACCGTTGTAATCGGTCGAGTTTCTGCTTTCAGATGCAACAGGAATTTCTCGAGTTCGTCAATCTGTTCGCGAGATATGGGAGTTAGGAGTTAAGAGATGGTTGAGAAACCATCAAAATTTTCGCAATTCTGATGCTAGAAACGAATAACTGCGATGGCCTAGGGGAAAAGTACACACACCATTGTCATCGTGCTAGTTTCTGCTTTCAGATGCAACCGGAATTTCTCGAGTTCGTCAATCCGTTCGCGAGATATGGGAGTTTGAAGTTAAGGAATGGTTGAGAAACCATCAAGATTTTCGCAAGTCTGATACTCGAAACCAATAACTGGAATGGCCTAGGGGAAAAGTACACACACCATTGTAATCGGGCGAGTTTCTACTTTCAGATGCAACTGGAATTTCTCGAGTTCGTCAATCGGTTCGCGAGATATGGAAATTAGGAATTAAGAGATGGTTGAGAAACCATCAAAATTTTCGCAAGTCTGATGCTAGAAACGAATAACTGGAATGGCCTAGGGGAAAAGTACACACAGCATTGGAATCGGGCGAGTTTCTACTTTCAGATGCAACAGGAATTTCTCGAGTTCGATATTCCGTTCGCGAGATATGGGAGTTTGAAGTTAAGGAATGGTTGAGAAACCATCAAAGTTTTCGCAAGACTGATACTCGAAACCAGTAACTACTACTGCCAAGGGCAAAAATACACATACCGTCGTAATCAGGCGAGTTTCTGCTTTCAGATGCAACAGGAATTACTCGAGTTCGTCAATCCGTTCGCGAAATATCGGAGTTTGGATTTAAGAGATGGTTGAGAAACCGTCAAAATTTTCGCAATTCTGATGCTAGAAACGAATAACTGGAATGGCCTAGGGCAAAAATACACATACCGTTGTAATCGGGCGAGTTTCTAATTTCAGATGCAACAGGATCTTCTCGAGTTTGTCAGTCCGATCGCGAGATATGGGAGTTTGAACGTTAAATAACGTTTGAGAAACCATCAAAATTTTCGCAAGTCTGATACTCGAAAACAATAACTGGAGTGGCCTAGGGCAAAAATACACATACCATTGTAATCGGGCGAGATTATGCTTTTAGATGCAACTGGAGTTTCTCGAGTTGGTAATCCGTTCGCGAAGTATAGGAGTTTGAAGTTAAGGAATGGTTGAGAAATCATCAAAATTTTCGCAAGTCTGATACTCGAAACCAATAACTACTATTGCTTAGGGCAAAAATACACCTACCGTTGTAATCGGGCGAGTTTCTGCTTTCAGATACAGCAGGAATTTCTCGAGTTCGTCAATCCGTTCGCGAGATATGGGACTTTGAAGTTAAGGAATGGTTGAGAAACCATCAAAATTTTCGCTGGTCTGATACTCGAAACCAATAACTGGAATGGCCTAGGGGAAAAGTACACATACCTCTGTAATCGGGCGAGTTTCTGCTTTCAGAAGCAAGTGGAATTTCTCTAGTTCGTCAATCCGTTCGCGAGATATGGGAGTTTGAAGTTAAGGAATGGTTGAGAAACCATCAAAATTTTAGTAAGCCTGATACTCGAAACAATTAACCACAATGGCCTAGGGGAAAAATACACATACCGTTGTAATCGGGAGAGTTTCTGCTTTCAGATGCAACAGGAATTTCTCGAGTTCGTCAATCCGTTCGCGAGATATGGGAGTTTGAAGTTAAGGAATGGCTGAGAAACCATCAAAACTTTCGCAACTCTGATACTCGAAACAATTAACCACAATGGCCTAGGGGAAAAATACACATACCGTTGTAATCGGGAGAGTTTGTACTGTCAGATGCACGGAAATTTTTCGGATTCTTCAATCCGTTCGAGAGATATGGTTGGTTGAAGTTAAGGAATGGTTGAGAAACCATCAAAATTTTCGCAAGTCTGATACTCGAAACAAATAACTGCTATGGCCTAGGGCAAAAATACACATACCATTGTAATCGGGCGAGATTATGCTTTTAGATGCAACTGGAATTTATCGAGTTGATAATCCGTTCGCGAGATATGGGAGCTTGAAGTTAAGGAATGGTTGAGAAATCATCAAAATATTTGCAAGTCTGATACTCGAAAGAAATAACTACTATTGCCTAGGGCAAAAATACACATACCGTTGTAATCGGGCGACCTTCTGCCTTCAGATGCAACAGGAATTTCTCGAGTTCGTCAATCCGTTCGCGAGATATGGGAGTTTGAAGTTAAGGAATGGTTGAGAAACCATCAAAATTTTCGCTGGCCTGATACACGAAACCAATGACTGGAATGGCCTAGGGGAAAAGTACACACACCATTGCAATCGGGCGAGATTCTACTTTCAGATGCAACAGGAATTTCTCGAGTTCGTCAATCCGTTCGCGAGATATGGGAGTTTGAAGTTAAGGAATGGTTGAGAAACCATCAAAATTTTCGCAAGTCTGATACTCGAAACCAATAACTACTATTGCCTAGGGCAAAAGTACACATACCGTTGTAATCGATCCAGCTTCTGCTTTCAGATACAGCAGGAATTTCTCGAGTTCGTCAATCCGTTCGCGAGAGATGGGAGTTTGAAGTTAAGAAATGGTTGAGAAACTATCAAAATTTTAGTAAATCTGATACTCGAAACCAATAACTACTATGGCCTAGGGCAAAAATACACATACCGTTGTAATCGGGCGAGTTCCTAATTTCAGATGCAACAGGATCTTCTCGAGTTTGTCAGTCCGATCGCGAGATATGGGAGTTTGAACGTTAAAGAACGTTTGAGAAACAATCAAAATTTTCGCAAGTCTGATACTCGAAACCAATAACTACTATGGCCTAGGGCAAAAAAACACATACCGTTGTAATCGGGCGAGTTTCTGCTTTCAGATGCAATAGAAAATTCTCGGATTCGTCAATCCGTCCGTGAAATATCGGAGATTGGACTTAAGAGATGGTTGGGAAACCATCAAAATTTTCGCTGGCCTGATACTCGAAAACAATAACTGGAATGGCCTAGGGGAAATGTACACACAGCATTGTAATCTGGCGAGTTTCTACTTTCAGATGCAACAGGAATTTCTCGAGTTCGTCAATCGGATCGCGAGATATGGGAGTTTGAAATTAAGGAATGGTTGAGAAACCATCAAAATTTTCGCTGGTCTGATACTCGAAACCAATAACTAGTATTGCCTAGTGCAAAAATACACATACCGTTGTAATCGGTCGAGTTTCTGCTTTCAGATGCAACAGAAAATTCTCGGATTCGTCAATCCGTCCGTGAAATATCAGAGTTTGGACTTAAGAGATGGTTGGGAAACCATCAAAATTTTCGGAATTCTGATGCTAGAACCGAATAACTGGAATGGCATAGGGGAAAAATACACATACCGTTGTAATCGGGCGTCTTTCTACTCTCAGATGCAACAGGAATTTCTCCGATTCGTCAATCCGTTCGCGAGATATGGGAGTTTGAATTTAAGGAATGGTTGAGAAACCATCAAAATTTTCGCAAGTCTGATACTCGAAACCAACAACTACTATGGCCTAGGGCAAAAGTACATGTACCGTTGTAATCGGGCGAGTTTCTGCTTTCAGATGCAACTGGAATTTCTCGAGTTCGTCAATCCGTTCGCGAGATATGGGAGTTTGAAGGTAAGGAATGGTTGGGAAACCATCAAAATTTTCACAAGTCTGATACTCGAAACGAATATCTACAATGGCTTAGGGGAAAAATACAAATACCGGTGTAATCGGGCGAGTTTCTACTTTCAGATGCAAGAGGAATTTCTCGAGTTCGTCAATCCGTTCGCGAGATATGGGAGTTTGAAGTTATAGAATGGTTGAGAAACCATCAAAATTTTCGCTGGTCTGATACTCGAAACCAATAACTACTATTGCCTAGGGCAAAAATTCACATACCATTGTATTCGGGCGTGTTTCTGCTTTCAGATGCAACAGGAATTTCTCGAGTTCGTCAATCCGTTCGTGAGATATGGGAGTTAGAAGTTAAGGAATGGTTGGGAAACCATCACAATTTTCGCAAGTCTGATACTTGAAAGCAATAACTAGAATGGCCTAGGGGGAAAGTACACACTCCACTGTAATCGGGCAAATTTCAACTCTCAGATGCAACAGGAATTTCTCGAGTTCGTTATCCGTTCGCGAGATATGGGAGTTTGAAGATAAGGAATGGTTGAGAAACCATCAAAATTTTCGCAAGTCTGATACTCGAAACCAATAACTACCATGGCCTAGGGCAAAAATACACATACCATTGTATTCGGGTGTGTTTCTGCTTTCAGATGCAACAGGAATTTCTCGAGTTCGTCAATCCGTTCGTGAGATATGGGAGTTAGAAGTTAAGGAATAGTTGGGAAACCATCACAATTATCGCAAGTCTGATACTTGAAAGCAATAACTGGAATGGCCTAGGGGAAAAGTACACACACCGTTGTAATCGTGCGAGTTTCTACTTTTAGATGCAACAGGAATATCTGGAGTTCGTCAATCCGTTCGCGAGATATGGGAGTTTGAAGTTAAGGAATGGTTGAGAGACCATCAAAATTTTCGCAAGTCTGATACTCGAAACCAATAACTACCATGGCCTAGGGCAAAAATACACATACCATTGTATTCGGGCGTGTTTCTGCTTTCAGATGCAACAGGAATTTCTCAAGTTCGTCAATCCGTTCGTGAGATATGGGAGTTAGAAGTTAAGGAATGGTTGGGAAACCATCACAATTTTCGCAAGTCTGATACTTGAAAGCAATAACTAGAATGGCCTAGGGGGAAAGTACACACTCCACTGTAATCGGGCAAATTTCTACTCTCAGATGCAACAGGAATTTCTCGAGTTCGTTATCCGTTCGCGAGATATGGGAGTTTGAAGATAAGGAATGGTTGAGAAACCATCAAAATTGTCGCAAGTCTGATTCTCGAAATCAATAACTGGAATGGCCTAGGGGAAAAGTACACACACCGTTGTAATCGGGCGAGTTTCTACTTTTAGATGCAACAGGCATATCTCGAGTTCGTCAATCCGTTCGCGAGATATGGGAGTTTGAAGTTAAGGAATGGTTGAGAGACCATCAAAATTTTCGCAAGTCTGATACTCGAAACCAATAACTACCATGGCCTAGGGCAAAAATACACATACCATTGTATTCGGGCGTGTTTCTGCTTTCAGATGCAACAGGAATTTCTCGAGTTCGTCAATCCGTTCGCGAGATATGGGGGTTTGAAGATAAGGAATGGTTGAGAAACCATCAAAATTTTCGCAAGTCTGATACTCGAAACTAATAACTAGAATGGCCTAGGGGGAAAGTACACACTCCACTGTAATCGGGCAAATTTCTACTCTCAGATGCAACAGGAATTTCTCGAGTTCGTTATCCGTTCGCGAGATATGGGAGTTTGAAGATAAGGAATGGTTGAGAAACCATCAAAATTGTCGCAAGTCTGATTCTCGAAATCAATAACTGGAATGGCCTAGGGGAAATGTACACACAGCATTGTAATCTGGCGAGTTTCTACTTTCAGATGCAACAGGAATTTCTCGAGTTCGTCAATCGGATCGCGAGATATGGGAGTTTGAAATTAAGGAATGGTTGAGAAACCATCAAAATTTTCGCAAGTCTGATACTCGAAACCAATAACTGCTATGGCCTAGGGCAAAAATACACATACCATTGTAATCGGACGAGATTATGCTTTTAGATGCAACTGGAATTTCTCGAGTTGGTAATCCGTTCGCGAGATATGGGAGTTTGAAGTTAAGGAATGGTTGAGAAATCATCAAAAGTTTTGCAAGTCTGATACTCGAAACCAATAACCACTATTGCCTAAGGCAAAAATACACTTACCGTTGTAATCGGGCGAGCTTCTATTATACTTTCAGATGCAGCAGGAATTTCTCGAGTTCGTCAATCCGTTCGCGAGGTATGGGAGTTTGAAGTTAAGGAATGGTTGAGAAACCATCAAAATTTTCGCTGGTCTGATACTCGAAACCAATAACTGGAATGGCCTAGGGGAAAAGTACACATACCTCTGTAATCGGGCGAGTTTCTGCTTTCAGAAGCAACTGGAATTTCTCTAGTTCGTCAATCCGTTCGCGAGATATGGGAGTTTGAAGGTAAGGAATGGTTGGGAAACCATCAAAATTTTCGCAAGTCTGATAATCGAGACCAATAACTACGAAAGCCTAGGGCAAAAATACACATTCCGTTGTAATCGGGCGAGTTTCTACTTTCAGATGCAACAGGAATTTCTCGAGTTCGTCAATCCGTTCGCGAGATATGGTAGTTTGAAGTTAAGGAATGATTGAGTGGCCATCAAAATTTTCGCAAGTCTGATACTCGAAACCAATAACTACTATGGCCTAGGGCAAAAATACACATACCATTGTAATCGGGCGAGGTTATGCTTTTGGATGGAACTGGAATTTCTCGAGTTCGTCAATCCGTTCGCGAGATATGGGATATTGAAGTTAAGGAATGGTTGAGAAACCATCAAAATTTTCGCTGGTCTGATACTCGAAACCAATAACTGGAATGGCCTAGGGGAAAAGTACACATACCACTGTAATCGGGCGAGTATCTGCTTTCAGATGCAACAGGAATTTCTCTAGTTCGTTAATCCGTTCGCGAGATATGGGAGTTTGAAGTTAAGGAATGGTTGAGAAACCATCAAAATTTTCGCAAGTCTGATACTCGAAACCAATAACTACAATCGCCTAGGGCAAAAATACACATACCGTTGTAATCGATCGAGCTTCTGCTTTCAGATGCAACAGGAGTTTCTCGAGTTGGTCAACCCGTTCGCGAGATATGGGAGTTTGATCTTAAGGAATGGTTGAGAAACCATCAAAATTTTCGCAAGTCTGATACTCGAAACCAATAACTGCTATGGCCTAGGGCGAAAATACACATACCGTTTTAATCGGGCGAGATTATGCTTTTAGATGCAACTGGAATTTCTCGAGTTGGTAATCCGTTCGCGAGATATGGGAGTTTGAAGTTAAGGTATGGTTGAGAAATCATCAAAAGTTTTGCAAGTCTGATTCTCGAAACCAATAACCACTATTGCCTAAGGCAAAAATACACTTACCGTTGTAATCGGGCGAGCTTCTATTATACTTTCAGATGCAGCAGGAATTTCTCGAGTTCGTCAATCCGTTCGCGAGGTATGGGAGTTTGAAGTTAAGGAATGGTTGAGAAACCATCAAAATTTTCGCTGGTCTGATACTCGAAACCAATAACTGGAATGGCCTAGGGGAAAAGTACACATACCTCTGTAATCGGGCGAGTTTCTGCTTTCAGAAGCAACTGGAATTTCTCTAGTTCGTCAATCCGTTCGCGAGATATGGGAGTTTGAAGGTAAGGAATGGTTGGGAAACCATCAAAATTTTCGCAAGTCTGATAATCGAAACCAATAACTACTAAAGCCTAGGGCAAAAATACACATTCCGTTGTAATCGGGCGAGTTTCTACTTTCAGATGCAACAGGAATTTCTCGAGTTCGTCAATCCGTTCGCGAGATATGGGAGTTTGAAGTTAAGGAATGATTGAGTGGCCATCAAAATTTTCGCAAGTCTGATACTCGAAAGCAATAACTACTATGGCCTAGGGCAAAAATAAACATACCATTGTAATCGGGCGAGGTTATGCTTTTGGATGGAACTGGAATTTCTCGAGTTGGTAATCCGTTCGCGTGATATGGGAGTTTGAAGTTAAGGAGTGGTTGAGAAACCATCAAAATTTTCGCAATTCTGATACTCGAAACCAATAACTACTATTGCCTAGGGCAAAAATACACATACCGCTGTAATCGATCGAGCTTCTGCTTTCAGATGCAACAGGAACTTCTCGAGTTCGTCAATCCGTTCGCGAGATATGGGATATTGAAGTTAAGGAATGGTTGAGAAACCATCAAAATTTTCGCTGGTCTGATACTCGAAACCAATAACTGGAATGGCCTAGGGGAAAAGTACACATACCTCTGTAATCGGGCGAGTTTCTGCTTTCAGAAGCAACTGGAATTTCTCTAGTTCGTTAATCCGTTCGCGAGATATGGGAGTTTGAAGTTAAGGAATGGTTGAGAAATCATCAAAATTTTCGCAAGTCTGATACTCGAAACCAATAACTGCTATGGCCTAGGGCGAAAATACACATACCGTTGTAATCGGGCGAGATTATGCTTTTAGATGCAACTGGAATTTCTCGAGTTGGTAATCCGTTCGCGAGATATGGGAGTTTGAAGTTAAGGAGTGGTTGAGAAATCATCAAAAGTTTCGCTAGTCTGATACTCGAAACCAATAACTACTATTGCCTAGGGCAAAAATACACTTACCGTTGTAATCGGGCGAGATTCTACTTTCAGACGCAGCAGGAATTTCTCGAGTTCGTCAATCCGTTCGCGAGATATGGGAGTTTGAAGTTAAGGCATGGTTGAGAAACCATCAAAATTTTCGCAAGTCTGATACTCGAAATCAATAACTGGAATGGCCTAGGGGAAAAGTACACACACCGTTGTAATCGGGCGAGTTTCTACTTTTAGATGCAACAGGAATATCTCGAGTTCGTCAATCCGTTCGCGAGATATGGGAGTTTGAAGTTAAGGAATGGTTGAGAGACCATCAAAATTTTCGCAAGTCTGATACTCGAAACCAATAACTACCATGGCCTAGGGCAAAAATACACATACCATTGTATTCGGGTGTGTTTCTGCTTTCAGATGCAACAGGAATTTCTCGAGTTCGTCAATCCGTTCGTGAGATATGGGAGTTAGAAGTTAAGGAATAGTTGGGAAACCATCACAATTATCGCAAGTCTGATACTTGAAAGCAATAACTGGAATGGCCTAGGGGAAAAGTACACACACCGTTGTAATCGTGCGAGTTTCTACTTTTAGATGCAACAGGAATATCTCGAGTTCGTCAATCCGTTCGCGAGATATGGGAGTTTGAAGTTAAGGAATGGTTGAGAGACCATCAAAATTTTCGCAAGTCTGATACTCGAAACCAATAACTACCATGGCCTAGGGCAAAAATACACATACCATTGTATTCGGGCGTGTTTCTGCTTTCAGATGCAACAGGAATTTCTCAAGTTCGTCAATCCGTTCGTGAGATATGGGAGTTAGAAGTTAAGGAATGGTTGGGAAACCATCACAATTTTCGCAAGTCTGATACTTGAAAGCAGTAACTAGAATGGCCTAGGGGGAAAGTACACACTCCACTGTAATCGGGCAAATTTCTACTCTCAGATGCAACAGGAATTTCTCGAGTTCGTTATCCGTTCGCGAGATATGGGAGTTTGAAGATAAGGAATGGTTGAGAAACCATCAAAATTGTCGCAAGTCTGATTCTCGAAATCAATAACTGGAATGGCCTAGGGGAAAAGTACACACACCGATGTAATCGGGCGAGTTTCTACTTTTAGATGCAACAGGCATATCTCGAGTTCGTCAATCCGTTCGCGAGATATGGGAGTTTGAAGTTAAGGAATGGTTGAGAGACCATCAAAATTTTCGCAAGTCTGATACTCGAAACCAATAACTACCATGGCCTAGGGCAAAAATACACATACCATTGTATTCGGGCGTGTTTCTGCTTTCAGATGCAACAGGAATTTCTCGAGTTCGTCAATCCGTTCGCGAGATATGGGGGTTTGAAGATAAGGAATGGTTGAGAAACCATCAAAATTTTCGCAAGTCTGATACTCGAAACTAATAACTGGAATGGCCTAGGGGAAAAGTACACACACCACTTTGATCGGGCGAGTTTCAACTTTCAGATGCAACAGGAATTTCTCGAGTTCGTCAATCCGTTCGCGAGATATGGGAGTTTGAAGTTAAGGAATGGTTGAGAAACCATCAAAATTTTCGCAAGTCTGATACTCGAAACCAATAACTGCTATGGCCTAGGGCAAAAATACACATACCATTGTAATCGGACGAGATTATGCTTTTAGATGCAACTGGAATTTCTCGAGTTGGTAATCCGTTCGCGAGATATGGGAGTTTGAAGTTAAGGAATGGTTGAGAAATCATCAAAAGTTTTGCAAGTCTGATACTCGAAACCAATAACCACTATTGCCTAAGGCAAAAATACACTTACCGTTGTAATCGGGCGAGCTTCTATTATACTTTCAGATGCAGCAGGAATTTCTCGAGTTCGTCAATCCGTTCGCGAGGTATGGGAGTTTGAAGTTAAGGAATGGTTGAGAAACCATCAAAATTTTCGCTGGTCTGATACTCGAAACCAATAACTGGAATGGCTAGGGGAAAAGTACACATACCTCTGTAATCGGGCGAGTTTCTGCTTTCAGAAGCAACAGGAATTTCTCTAGTTCGTCAATCCGTTCGCGAGATATGGGAGTTTGAAGGTAAGGAATGGTTGGGAAACCATCAAAATTTTCGCAAGTCTGATAATCGAAACCAATAACTACTAAAGCCTAGGGCAAAAATACACATTCCGTTGTAATCGGGCGAGTTTCTACTTTCAGATGCAACAGGAATTTCTCGAGTTCGTCAATCCGTTCGCGAGATATGGTAGTTTGAAGTTAAGGAATGATTGAGTGGCCATCAAAATTTTCGCAAGTCTGATACTCGAAACCAATAACTACTATGGCCTAGGGCAAAAATACACATACCATTGTAATCGGGCGAGGTTATGCTTTTGGATGGAACTGGAATTTCTCGAGTTGGTAATCCGTTCGGCGTGATATGGGAGTTTGAAGTTAAGGAGTGGTTGAGAAACCATCAAAATTTTCGCAATTCTGATACTCGAAACCAATAACTACTATTGCCTAGGGCAAAAATACACATACCGTTGTAATCGATCGAGCTTCTGCTTTCAGATGCAACAGGAACTTCTCGAGTTCGTCAATCCGTTCGCGAGATATGGGATATTGAAGTTAAGGAATGGTTGAGAAACCATCAAAATTTTCGATGGTCTGATACTCGAAACCAATAACTGGAATGGCCTAGGGGAAAAGTACACATACCACGGTAATCGGGCGAGTATCTGCTTTCAGATGCAACAGGAATTTCTCTAGTTCGTTAATCCGTTCGCGAGATATGGGAGTTTGAAGTTAAGGAATGGTTGAGAAACCATCAAAATTTTCGCAAGTCTGATACTCGAAACCAATAACTACAATCGCCTAGGGCAAAAATACACATACCGTTGTAATCGATCGAGCTTCTGCTTTCAGATGCAACAGGAGTTTCTCGAGTTGGTCAACCCGTTCGCGAGATATGGGAGTTTGATCTTAAGGAATGGTTGAGAAACCATTCCTTAAGATCAAACCATTATCTCGCGAAGGGCTTGACAACTCGACAGAACTCCTGTTGCATCTGAAAGCAGAAGCTTGATCGATTACAACGTTATGTGTATTTTGCAGGCGATTGGTAGATCCTTGGTCGAGATATGAGACTTGGAAGTTATGATGGTTTCTAAACATCTAACTTCAAACTCCCATATCTTCGCGATCGGATACACGAAACCTAGAGCACAATTCCTGTTGCATCTGAAACACGATACTCGTATCGGAGATTCTACTTTCAGACGCAGCAGGAATTTCTCGAGTTCGTCAATCCGTTCGCGAGATATGGGAGTTTGAAGTTAAGGAATAGTTGAGAAACAATCAAAATTTTCGCTGGTCTGATACTCGAAACCAATTGCTACAAAGGCCTAGGGCAAAAATACACATACCGTTGTAATCGGGCGAGTTTCTGCTTTCAGACGCAAGAGGAACTTGTCGAGTTCGTCAATCCATTCGCGAGATATGGGAGTTTGAATTTAAGGAATCGTTGAGAAACCATCAAAATTTTTGCAAGTCTGATACTCGAAACCAATAACTACTATGGCCTAGGGCAAAGGAACACATACCGTTGTAATCGGGCCAGTTTCTGTTTTCAGATGCAACAGCAATTTCTCGAGTTCGTCAATCCGCTCGCGAGATATGGGAGTTTGAAGTTAAGGAATGGTTGAGAAACCATCAAAATTTTCGCAAGTCTGATAGTCGAAACCAATAACTGGAATGCCATAGGGGAAAAAATACACATACCGTTGTAATCGGGCGAGTTTCTGCTTTCTGATGCAACAGAAATTTCTCGGATTCGTCAATCCGTTCGCGAAATATCGGAGTTTGGATTTAAGAGATGGTTGGGAAACCATCAAAATTTTCGCAATTCTGATGCTAGTACCGAATAACTGGAATGGCCTAGGGCAAAAATACACATAACGTTGTAATCGGGCGAGTTTCTGCTTTCAGATGCAACAGCTATTTTTCGAGTTCGTCAATCCGTTCGCGAGATATGGGAGTTTGAACGTTAAGGAGTGGTTGAGAAACCATCAAAATTTGCGCAACTCTGATAATCGAAACAAATAACTACTATGGCCTATGGCAAAAATACACATACCGTTGTAATCGGGCCAGTTTCTGTTTTCAGATGCAACAGCAATTTCTCGAGTTCGTCAATCCGCTCGCGAGATATGGGAGTTTGAAGTTAAGGAATGGTTGAGAAACCATCAAAATTTTCACAAGTCTGATACTCGAAACCAATAACTACCATGGCCTGGGGCAAAAATACACATACCATTGTATTCGGGCGTGTTTCTGCTTTCAGATGCAACAGGAATTTCTCGAGTTCGTCAATCCGTTCGTGAGATAAGGGAGTTAGAAGTTAAGGAATGGTTGGGAAACCATCACAATTTTCGCAAGTCTGATACTTGAAAGCAATAACTAGAATGGCCTAGGGGGAAAGTACACACTCCACTGTATTCGGGCAAATTTCTACTCTCAGATGCAACAGGAATTTCTCGAGTTCTTTATCCGTTCACGAGATATGGGAGTTAGAAGTTAAGGAATGATCGAGAAACCATCAAAATTTTCGCAAGTCTGATACTCGAAGCCAATAACTACAATGGCCTGGGGAAAAAATACACAGACCGTTGTAATCGGGCGAGTATCTGTTTCAGATGCAACAGGCACTTCTCGAGTTCGTCAGTCCGTTCCCGAGATATGGGAGTTTGAAGATAAGGCATGGTTGAGAAACCATCAAAATTTTCGCAAGTCTGATACTCGAAACCAATAACTACAATGGCCTGGGGAAAAAATACACAGACCGTTGTCATCGGGCGAGTTTCTACTTTTAGATGCAACAGGAATATCTCGAGTTCGTCAATCCGTTCGCGAGATATGGGAGTTTGAAGTTAAGGAATGGTTGAGAGACCATCAAAATTTTCGCAAGTCTGATACTCGAAACCAATAACTACCATGGCCTAGGGCAAAAATACACATACCATTGTATTCGGGCGTGTTTCTGCTTACAGATGCAACAGGAATTTCTCGAGTTCGTCAATCCGTTCGCGAGATATGGGAGTTTGAAGATAAGACATGGTTGAGAAACCATCAAAATTTTCGCAAGTCTGATACTCGAAATCAATAACTGGAATGGCCTAGGGGAAAAGTACACACACCGTTGTAATCGGGCGAGTTTCTACTTTTAGATGCAACAGGAATATCTCGAGTTCGTCAATCCGTTCGCGAGATATGGGAGTTTGAAGTTAAGGAATGGTTGAGAGACCATCAAAATTTTCGCAAGTCTGATACTCGAAACCAATAACTACCATGGCCTAGGGCAAAAATACACACACCGTTGTAATCGGGCGAGTTTCTGCTTTCATATGCAACAGGAATTTCTCGTGTTCGTCAATCCGTTCGGGAGATATGAAAGTTTGAAGTTTAGGAATGGTTGAGAAACCATCAAAATTTTCGCAAGTCTGATACTTGAAACCAATAACTGGAATTGCCTAGGGGGAAAGTACACACTCCACTGTAATCGGGCAAGTTTCTACTTTCAGATGCAAGAGGGATTTCTCGAGTTCGTCAATCCGTTCGCGAGATATGGGAGTTTGAAGTTAAGGAATGGTTGAGAAACCATCAAATTTTTCGCACGTCTGATACTCGGAACCAATAACTACAATGGCCTAGGGGAAAAATACACATACCGTTGTAATCGGGCGAGTTTCTACTTTCAGATGCAACAGGAATTTCTCGAGTTCTTCAATCCGTTCGCGAGATATGGGAGCTTGAAGTTAAGGAATGGTTGAGAAACCATCAAAATTTTCGGAATCTGATACTCGAAACCATTAACAACTATTGTCTAGGGCAAAAATACACATACCGTTGTATTCGGGCGAATTTCTACTTTCAGATGCAACAGGAATTTCTCGAGTTGGTCAATCCGTTCGCGAGATGTGGGAGTTTGAAGTTACGGAATGGTAGAGAAACCATCAAAATTTTCGCAAGTCTGATACTCGAAACCAATAACTACTATTGCCTAGGGCAAAGATACACATACCGTTGTAATCGGGCAAGTATCTGCTTTCAGATGCAACAGGAATTTCTCGAGTTCGTCAATCCGTTCGCGAGATATGGGAGTTTGAATTTAAGGAATGTTTGTGAAACCATCAAAGTTTTCGCAGGTCTGAAACTCGAAACCTATAACTGGAATGACCTAGGGGAAAAGTACACACACCATTGTAATCGGGCGTGTTTCTACTTTCAGATGCAACAGGAATTTCTCGAGTTCTTCAATCCGTTCGCGAGATACGGGAGTTAGAAGTTAAGGAATGATTGAGAAACCATCAAAATTTTCGCAAATCTGATGCTCGAAACCAATAACTACTATTGCCTAGGGCAAAAATACACATACCGTTGTAATAGGGCGATCTTCTGCCTTCAGATGCAACAGGAATTTCTCGAGTTCGTCAATCCGTTCGCGAGATGTGGGAGTTTGAGGTTAAGGAATGGTTCAGAAACCGTCAAAATTTTTGCAAGTCTGATACTCGAAACCAATAACTACTATTGCCTAGGGCAAAGATACACATACCGTTGTAATCGGGCTAGTATCTGCTTTCAGATGCAACAGGAATTTCTCGAGTTCGTCAATCCGTTCGCGAGATATGGGAGTTTGAATTTAAGGAATGTTTGTGAAACCATCAAAGTTTTCGCAGGTCTGAAACTCGAAACCTATAACTGGAATGACCTAGGGGAAAAGTACACACACCATTGTAATCGGGCGAGTTTCTACTTTCAGATGCAACAGGAATTTCTCGAGTTCGTCAATCCGTTCGCGAGATACGGGAGTTAGAAGTTAAGGAATGATTGAGAAACCATCAAAATTTTCGCAAATCTGATGCTCGAAACCAATAACTACTATTGCCTAGGGCAAAAATACACATACCGTTGTAATAGGGCGATCTTCTGCCTTCAGATGCAACAGGAATTTCTCGAGTTCGTCAATCCGTTCGCGAGATGTGGGAGTTTGAGGTTAAGGAATGGTTCAGAAACCGTCAAAATTTTTGCAAGTCTGATAATCGAAACCAATAACTACTATTGCCTAGGGCAAAGATACACATACCGTTGTAATCGGGCTAGTATCTGCTTTCAGATGCAACAGGAATTTCTCGAGTTCGTCAATCCGTTCGCGAGATATGGGAGTTTGAATTTAAGGAATGTTTGTGAAACCATCAAAGTTTTCGCAGGTCTGAAACTCGAAACCTATAACTGGAATGACCTAGGGGAAAAGTACACACACCATTGTAATCGAGCGAGTTTCTACTTTCAGATGCAACAGGAATTTCTCGAGTTCGTCAATCCGTTCGCGAGATACGGGAGTTAGAAGTTAAGGAATGATTGAGAAACCATCAAAATTTTCGCAAATCTGATGCTCGAAACCAATAACTACTATTGCCTAGGGCAAAAATACACATACCGTTGTAATAGGGCGATCTTCTGCCTTCAGATGCAACAGGAATTTCTCGAGTTCGTCAATCCGTTCGCGAGATATGGGGGTTTGAAGATAAGGAATGGTTGAGAAACCATCAAAATTTTCGCAAGTCTGATACTCGAAACCAATAACTGGAATGGCCCAGGGGAAAGGTACACACACCATTGTGATCGGGCGAGTTTCTACTTTCAGGTGCAACAGGAATTTCTCGAGTTCGTCTATCCGTTCGCGAGATATGGGAGTTTGAAGTTAAGGAATGGTTGAGAAACCATCAAAATTTTCGCAAGTCTGATACTTCAAAGCAATAACTAGAATTGCCTAGGGGGAAAGTACACACTCCACTGTAATCGGGCAAATTTCTACACTCAGATGCAACAGGAATTTCTCGAGTTCGTCAATCCGTTCGCGAGATATGGGAGTTAGAAGTTAAGGAATGATCGAGAAACCATCAAAATTTTCGCAAGTCTGATACTCGAAGCCAATAACTAAAATGGCCTGGGGAAAAAATACACAGACCGTTGTAATCGGGCGAGCATCAGCTTTCAGATGCAACAGGAACTTCTCGAGTTCGTCAATCCGTTCGCGAGATATGGGGGTTTGAAGATAAGGAATGGTTGAGAGACCATCAAAATTTTCGCAAGTCTGATACTCGAAACCAATAACTACCATGGCCTAGGGCAAAACTACACATACCATTGTATTCGGGCGTGTTTCTGCTTTCAGATGCAACAGGTATTTCTCGAGTTCGTCAATCCGTTCGCGAGAAATGGGGGTTTGAAGATAAGGAATGGTTGAGAAACCATCAAAATTTTCGCA
Source organism: Ptiloglossa arizonensis (assembly GCF_051014685.1). NCBI lineage: Eukaryota > Metazoa > Arthropoda > Insecta > Hymenoptera > Colletidae > Ptiloglossa > Ptiloglossa arizonensis. The sequence continues at coordinate 558,782 of NW_027478626.1, forward strand.
AGTCTGATACTCGAAACCAATAACTGGAATGGCCTAGGGGAAAAGTACACACACCATTGTGATCGGGCGAGTTTCTACTTTCAGATGCAACAGGAATTTCTCGAGTTCGTCTATCCGTTCGCGAGATATGGGGGTTTGAAGATAAGGAATGGTTGAGAAACCAACAAAATTTTCGCAAGTCTGATACTCGAAACCAATAACTGGAATGGCCTAGGGGAAAAGTACACACATCATTGTGATCGGGCGAGTTTCTACTTTCAGATGCAACAGGAATTTCTCGAGTTCGTCTATCCGTTCGCGAGATATGGGGGTTTGAAGATAAGGAATGGTTGAGAAACCATCAAAATTTTCGCAAGTCTGATACTCGAAACCAATAACTGCTATGGCCTAGGGCGAAAATACACATACCGTTTTAATCGGGCGAGATTATGCTTTTAGATGCAACTGGAATTTCTCGAGTTGGTAATCCGTTCGCGAGATATGGGAGTTTGAAGTTAAGGTATGGTTGAGAAATCATCAAACGTTTTGCAAGTCTGATACTCGAAACCAATAACCACTATTGCCTAAGGCAAAAATACACTTGCCGTTGTAATCGGGCGAGCTTCTATTATACTTTCAGATGCAGCAGGAATTTCTCGAGTTCGTCAATCCGTTCGCGAGGTATGGGAGTTTGAAGTTAAGGAATGGTTGAGAAACCATCAAAATTTTCGCTGGTCTGATACTCGAAACCAATAACTGGAATGGCCTAGGGGAAAAGTACACATACCTCTGTAATCGGGCGAGTTTCTGCTTTCAGAAGCAACTGGAATTTCTCTAGTTCGTCAATCCGTTCGCGAGATATGGGAGTTTGAAGGTAAGGAATGGTTGGGAAACCATCAAAATTTTCGCAAGTCTGAAAATCGAAACCAATAACTACTAAAGCCTAGGGCAAAAATACACATTCCGTTGTAATCGGGCGAGTTTCTACTTTCAGATGCAACAGGAATTTCTCGAGTTCGTCAATCCGTTCGCGAGATATGGGAGTTTGAAGTTAAGGAATGATTGAGTGGCCATCAAAATTTTCGCAAGTCTGATACTCGAAAGCAATAACTACTATGGCCTAGGGCAAAAATAAACATACCATTGTAATCGGGCGAGGTTATGCTTTTGGATGGAACTGGAATTTCTCGAGTTGGTAATCCGTTCGCGTGATATGGGAGTTTGAAGTTAAGGAGTGGTTGAGAAACCATCAAAATTTTCGCAATTCTGATACTCGAAACCAATAACTACTATTGCCTAGGGCAAAAATACACATACCGCTGTAATCGATCGAGCTTCTGCTTTCAGATGCAACAGGAACTTCTCGAGTTCGTCAATCCGTTCGCGAGATATGGGATATTGAAGTTAAGGAATGGTTGAGAAACCATCAAAATTTTCGCTGGTCTGATACTCGAAACCAATAACTGGAATGGCCTAGGGGAAAAGTACACATACCTCTGTAATCGGGAGAGTTTCTGCTTTCAGAAGCAACTGGAATTTCTCTAGTTCGTTAATCCGTTCGCGAGATATGGGAGTTTGAAGTTAAGGAATGGTTGAGAAACCATCAAAATTTTCGCAAGTCTGATACTCGAAACCAATAACTACAATCGCCTAGGGCAAAAATACACATACCTCTGTAATCGGGCGAGTTTCTGCTTTCAGAAGCAACTGGAATTTCTCTAGTTCGTTAATCCGTTCGCGAGATATGGGAGTTTGAAGTTAAGGAATGGTTGAGAAACCATCAAAATTTTCGCAAGTCTGATACTCGAAACCAATAACTACAATCGCCTAGGGCAAAAATACACATACCGTTGTAATCGATCGAGCTTCTGCTTTCAGATGCAACAGGAATTTCTCGAGTTGGTCAACCCGTTCGCGAGATATGGGAGTTTGATGTTAAGGAATGGTTGAGAAACCATCAAAATTTTCGCAAGTCTGATACTCGAAACCAATAACTGCTATGGCCTAGGGCGAAAATACACATACCGTTGTAATCGGGCGAGATTATGCTTTTAGATGCAACTGGAATTTCTCGAGTTGGTAATCCGTTCGCGAGATATGGGAGTTTGAAGTTAAGGAGTGGTTGAGAAATCATCAAAAGTTTCGCTAGTCTGATACTCGAAACCAATAACTACTATTGCCTAGGGCAAAAATACACTTACCGTTGTAATCGGGCGAGATTCTACTTTCAGACGCAGCAGGAATTTCTCGAGTTCGTCAATCCGTTCGCGAGATATGGGAGTTTGAAGTTAAGGAATAGTTGAGAAACAATCAAAATTTTCGCTGGTCTGATACTCGAAACCAATAACTGGAATGGCCTAGGGGAAAAGTACACATACCTCTGTAATCGGGCGAGTTTCTGCTTTCAGAAGCAATTGGAATTTCTCGAGTTCGTCAATCCATTTGCGAGATATGGGAGTTTGAAGTTAAGGAATGTTTGAGAAACCATCGAAATTTTCGCAAGTCTGATACTCGAAACCAATTGCTACAAAGGCCTAGGGCAAAAATACACATACCGTTGTAATCGGGCGAGTTTCTGCTTTCAGACGCAAGAGGAACTTGTCGAGTTCGTCAATCCATTCGCGAGATATGGGAGTTTGAATTTAAGGAATCGTTGAGAAACCATCAAAATTTTTGCAAGTCTGATACTCGAAACCAATAACTACTATGGCCTAGGGCAAAGGAACACATACCGTTGTAATCGGGCCAGTTTCTGTTTTCAGATGCAACAGCAATTTCTCGAGTTCGTCAATCCGCTCGCGAGATATGGGAGTTTGAAGTTAAGGAATGGTTGAGAAACCATCAAAATTTTCGCAAGTCTGATAGTCGAAACCAATAACTGGAATGCCATAGGGGAAAAAATACACATACCGTTGTAATCGGGCGAGTTTCTGCTTTCTGATGCAACAGAAATTTCTCGGATTCGTCAATCCGTTCGCGAAATATCGGAGTTTGGATTTAAGAGATGGTTGGGAAACCATCAAAATTTTCGCAATTCTGATGCTAGTACCGAATAACTGGAATGGCCTAGGGCAAAAATACACATAACGTTGTAATCGGGCGAGTTTCTGCTTTCAGATGCAACAGCTATTTTTCGAGTTCGTCAATCCGTTCGCGAGATATGGGAGTTTGAACGTTAAGGAGTGGTTGAGAAACCATCAAAATTTGCGCAACTCTGATAATCGAAACAAATAACTACTATGGCCTATGGCAAAAATACACATACCGTTGTAATCGGGCCAGTTTCTGTTTTCAGATGCAACAGCAATTTCTCGAGTTCGTCAATCCGCTCGCGAGATATGGGAGTTTGAAGTTAAGGAATGGTTGAGAAACCATCAAAATTTTCACAAGTCTGATACTCGAAACCAATAACTACCATGGCCTGGGGCAAAAATACACATACCATTGTATTCGGGCGTGTTTCTGCTTTCAGATGCAACAGGAATTTCTCGATTTCGTCAATCCGTTCGTGAGATAAGGGAGTTAGAAGTTAAGGAATGGTTGGGAAACCATCACAATTTTCGCAAGTCTGATACTTGAAAGCAATAACTAGAATGGCCTAGGGGGAAAGTACACACTCCACTGTATTCGGGCAAATTTCTACTCTCAGATGCAACAGGAATTTCTCGAGTTCTTTATCCGTTCACGAGATATGGGAGTTAGAAGTTAAGGAATGATCGAGAAACCATCAAAATTTTCGCAAGTCTGATACTCGAAGCCAATAACTACAATGGCCTGGGGAAAAAATACACAGACCGTTGTAATCGGGCGAGTATCTGTTTCAGATGCAACAGGCACTTCTCGAGTTCGTCAGTCCGTTCCCGAGATATGGGAGTTTGAAGATAAGGCATGGTTGAGAAACCATCAAAATTTTCGCAAGTCTGATACTCGAAACCAATAACTACAATGGCCTGGGGAAAAAATACACAGACCGTTGTCATCGGGCGAGTTTCTACTTTTAGATGCAACAGGAATATCTCGAGTTCGTCAATCCGTTCGCGAGATATGGGAGTTTGAAGTTAAGGAATGGTTGAGAGACCATCAAAATTTTCGCAAGTCTGATACTCGAAACCAATAACTACCATGGCCTAGGGCAAAAATACACATACCATTGTATTCGGGCGTGTTTCTGCTTACAGATGCAACAGGAATTTCTCGAGTTCGTCAATCCGTTCGCGAGATATGGGAGTTTGAAGATAAGACATGGTTGAGAAACCATCAAAATTTTCGCAAGTCTGATACTCGAAATCAATAACTGGAATGGCCTAGGGGAAAAGTACACACACCGTTGTAATCGGGCGAGTTTCTACTTTTAGATGCAACAGGAATATCTCGAGTTCGTCAATCCGTTCGCGAGATATGGGAGTTTGAAGTTAAGGAATGGTTGAGAGACCATCAAAATTTTCGCAAGTCTGATACTCGAAACCAATAACTACCATGGCCTAGGGCAAAAATACACACACCGTTGTAATCGGGCGAGTTTCTGCTTTCATATGCAACAGGAATTTCTCGTGTTCGTCAATCCGTTCGGGAGATATGAAAGTTTGAAGTTTAGGAATGGTTGAGAAACCATCAAAATTTTCGCAAGTCTGATACTTGAAACCAATAACTGGAATTGCATAGGGGGAAAGTACACACTCCACTGTAATCGGGCAAGTTTCTACTTTCAGATGCAAGAGGGATTTCTCGAGTTCGTCAATCCGTTCGCGAGATATGGGAGTTTGAAGGTAAGGAATGGTTGGGAAACCATCAAAATTTTCGCAAGTCTGATAATCGAAACCAATAACTACTAAAGCCTAGGGCAAAAATACACATTCCGTTGTAATCGGGCGAGTTTCTACTTTCAGATGCAACAGGAATTTCTCGAGTTCGTCAATCCGTTCGCGAGATATGGGAGTTTGAAGTTAAGGAATGATTGAGTGGCCATCAAAATTTTCGCAAGTCTGATACTCGAAAGCAATAACTAGTATGGCCTAGGGCAAAAATAAACATACCATTGTAATCGGGCGAGGTTATGCTTTTGGATGGAACTGGAATTTCTCGAGTTGGTAATCCGTTCGCGTGATATGGGAGTTTGAAGTTAAGGAGTGGTTGAGAAACCATCAAAATTTTCGCAATTCTGATACTCGAAACCAATAACTACTATTGCCTAGGGCAAAAATACACATACCGCTGTAATCGATCGAGCTTCTGCTTTCAGATGCAACAGGAACTTCTCGAGTTCGTCAATCCGTTCGCGAGATATGGGATATTGAAGTTAAGGAATGGTTGAGAAACCATCAAAATTTTCGCTGGTCTGATACTCGAAACCAATAACTGGAATGGCCTAGGGGAAAAGTACACATACCTCTGTAATCGGGCGAGTTTCTGCTTTCAGAAGCAACTGGAATTTCTCTAGTTCGTTAATCCGTTCGCGAGATATGGGAGTTTGAAGTTAAGGAATGGTTGAGAAACCATCAAAATTTTCGCAAGTCTGATACTCGAAACCAATAACTACAATCGCCTAGGGCAAAAATACACATACCTCTGTAATCGGGCGAGTTTCTGCTTTCAGAAGCAACTGGAATTTCTCTAGTTCGTTAATCCGTTCGCGAGATATGGGAGTTTGAAGTTAAGGAATGGTTGAGAAACCATCAAAATTTTCGCAAGTCTGATACTCGAAACCAATAACTACAATCGCCTAGGGCAAAAATACACATACCGTTGTAATCGATCGAGCTTCTGCTTTCAGATGCAACAGGAATTTCTCGAGTTGGTCAACCCGTTCGCGAGATATGGGAGTTTGATGTTAAGGAATGGTTGAGAAACCATCAAAATTTTCGCAAGTCTGATACTCGAAACCAATAACTGCTATGGCCTTTGGCGAAAATACACATACCGTTGTAATCGGGCGAGATTATGCTTTTAGATGCAACTGGAATTTCTCGAGTTGGTAATCCGTTCGCGAGATATGGGAGTTTGAAGTTAAGGAGTGGTTGAGAAATCATCAAAAGTTTCGCTAGTCTGATACTCGAAACCAATAACTACTATTGCCTAGGGCAAAAATACACTTACCGTTGTAATCGGGCGAGATTCTACTTTCAGACGCAGCAGGAATTTCTCGAGTTCGTCAATCCGTTCGCGAGATATGGGAGTTTGAAGTTAAGGAATAGTTGAGAAACAATCAAAATTTTCGCTGGTCTGATACTCGAAACCAATAACTGGAATGGCCTAGGGGAAAAGTACACATACCTCTGTAATCGGGCGAGTTTCTGCTTTCAGAAGCAATTGGAATTTCTCGAGTTCGTCAATCCATTTGCGAGATATGGGAGTTTGAAGTTAAGGAATGTTTGAGAAACCATCGAAATTTTCGCAAGTCTGATACTCGAAACCAATTGCTACAAAGGCCTAGGGCAAAAATACACATACCGTTGTAATCGGGCGAGTTTCTGCTTTCAGACGCAAGAGGAACTTGTCGAGTTCGTCAATCCATTCGCGAGATATGGGAGTTTGAATTTAAGGAATCGTTGAGAAACCATCAAAATTTTTGCAACTCTGATACTCGAAACCAATAACTACTATGGCCTAGGGCAAAGGAACACATACCGTTGTAATCGGGCCAGTTTCTGTTTTCAGATGCAACAGCAATTTCTCGAGTTCGTCAATCCGCTCGCGAGATATGGGAGTTTGAAGTTAAGGAATGGTTGAGAAACCATCAAAATTTTCGCAAGTCTGATAGTCGAAACCAATAACTGGAATGCCATAGGGGAAAAAATACACATACCGTTGTAATCGGGCGAGTTTCTGCTTTCTGATGCAACAGAAATTTCTCGGATTCGTCAATCCGTTCGCGAAATATCGGAGTTTGGATTTAAGAGATGGTTGGGAAACCATCAAAATTTTCGCAATTCTGATGCTAGTACCGAATAACTGGAATGGCCTAGGGCAAAAATACACATAACGTTGTAATCGGGCGAGTTTCTGCTTTCAGATGCAACAGCTATTTTTCGAGTTCGTCAATCCGTTCGCGAGATATGGGAGTTTGAACGTTAAGGAGTGGTTGAGAAACCATCAAAATTTGCGCAACTCTGATAATCGAAACAAATAACTACAATGGCCTATGGCAAAAATACACATACCGTTGTAATCGGGCCAGTTTCTGTTTTCAGATGCAACAGCAATTTCTCGAGTTCGTCAATCCGCTCGCGAGATATGGGAGTTTGAAGTTAAGGAATGGTTGAGAAACCATCAAAATTTTCACAAGTCTGATACTCGAAACCAATAACTACCATGGCCTGGGGCAAAAATACACATACCATTGTATTCGGGCGTGTTTCTGCTTTCAGATGCAACAGGAATTTCTCGAGTTCGTCAATCCGTTCGTGAGATAAGGGAGTTAGAAGTTAAGGAATGGTTGGGAAACCATCACAATTTTCGCAAGTCTGATACTTGAAAGCAATAACTAGAATGGCCTAGGGGGAAAGTACACACTCCACTGTATTCGGGCAAATTTCTACTCTCAGATGCAACAGGAATTTCTCGAGTTCTTTATCGGTTCACGAGATATGGGAGTTAGAAGTTAAGGAATGATCGAGAAACCATCAAAATTTTCGCAAGTCTGATACTCGAAGCCAATAACTACAATGGCCAGGGGAAAAAATACACAGACCGTTGTAATCGGGCGAGTATCTGTTTCAGATGCAACAGGCACTTCTCGAGTTCGTCAGTCCGTTCCCGAGATATGGGAGTTTGAAGATAAGGCATGGTTGAGAAACCATCAAAATTTTCGCAAGTCTGATACTCGAAACCAATAACTACAATGGCCTGGGGAAAAAATACACAGACCGTTGTCATCGGGCGAGTTTCTACTTTTAGATGCAACAGGAATATCTCGAGTTCGTCAATCCGTTCGCGAGATATGGGAGTTTGAAGTTAAGGAATGGTTGAGAGACCATCAAAATTTTCGCAAGTCTGATACTCGAAACCAATAACTACCATGGCCTAGGGCAAAAATACACATACCATTGTATTCGGGCGTGTTTCTGCTTACAGATGCAACAGGAATTTCTCGAGTTCGTCAATCCGTTCGCGAGATATGGGAGTTTGAAGATAAGACATGGTTGAGAAACCATCAAAATTTTCGCAAGTCTGATACTCGAAATCAATAACTGGAATGGCCTAGGGGAAAAGTACACACACCGTTGTAATCGGGCGAGTTTCTACTTTTAGATGCAACAGGAATATCTCGAGTTCGTCAATCCGTTCGCGAGATATGGGAGTTTGAAGTTAAGGAATGGTTGAGAGACCATCAAAATTTTCGCAAGTCTGATACTCGAAACCAATAACTACCATGGCCTAGGGCAAAAATACACACACCGTTGTAATCGGGCGAGTTTCTGCTTTCATATGCAACAGGAATTTCTCGTGTTCGTCAATCCGTTCGGGAGATATGAAAGTTTGAAGTTTAGGAATGGTTGAGAAACCATCAAAATTTTCGCAAGTCTGATACTTGAAACCAATAACTGGAATTGCCTAGGGGGAAAGTACACATACCGTTGTAATCGGGCGAGTTTCTACTTTCAGATGCAACAGGAATTTCTCGAGTTCTTCAATCCGTTCGCGAGATATGGGAGCTTGAAGTTAAGGAATGGTTGAGAAACCATCAAAATTTTCGGAATCTGATACTCGAAACCATTAACAACTATTGTCTAGGGCAAAAATACACATACCGTTGTATTCGGGCGAATTTCTACTTTCAGATGCAACAGGAATTTCTCGAGTTGGTCAATCCGTTCGCGAGATGTGGGAGTTTGAAGTTACGGAATGGTAGAGAAACCATCAAAATTTTCGCAAGTCTGATACTCGAAACCAATAACTACTATTGCCTAGGGCAAAGATACACATACCGTTGTAATCGGGCAAGTATCTGCTTTCAGATGCAACAGGAATTTCTCGAGTTCGTCAATCCGTTCGCGAGATATGGGAGTTTGAATTTAAGGAATGTTTGTGAAACCATCAAAGTTTTCGCAGGTCTGAAACTCGAAACCTATAACTGGAATGACCTAGGGGAAAAGTACACACACCATTGTAATCGGGCGTGTTTCTACTTTCAGATGCAACAGGAATTTCTCGAGTTCTTCAATCCGTTCGCGAGATACGGGAGTTAGAAGTTAAGGAATGATTGAGAAACCATCAAAATTTTCGCAAATCTGATGCTCGAAACCAATAACTACTATTGCCTAGGGCAAAAATACACATACCGTTGTAATAGGGCGATCTTCTGCCTTCAGATGCAACAGGAATTTCTCGAGTTCGTCAATCCGTTCGCGAGATGTGGGAGTTTGAGGTTAAGGAATGGTTCAGAAACCGTCAAAATTTTTGCAAGTCTGATACTCGAAACCAATAACTACTATTGCCTAGGGCAAAGATACACATACCGTTGTAATCGGGCTAGTATCTGCTTTCAGATGCAACAGGAATTTCTCGAGTTCGTCAATCCGTTCGCGAGATATGGGAGTTTGAATTTAAGGAATGTTTGTGAAACCATCAAAGTTTTCGCAGGTCTGAAACTCGAAACCTATAACTGGAATGACCTAGGGGAAAAGTACACACACCATTGTAATCGGGCGAGTTTCTACTTTCAGATGCAACAGGAATTTCTCGAGTTCGTCAATCCGTTCGCGAGATACGGGAGTTAGAAGTTAAGGAATGATTGAGAAACCATCAAAATTTTCGCAAATCTGATGCTCGAAACCAATAACTACTATTGCCTAGGGCAAAAATACACATACCGTTGTAATAGGGCGATCTTCTGCCTTCAGATGCAACAGGAATTTCTCGAGTTCGTCAATCCGTTCGCGAGATGTGGGAGTTTGAGGTTAAGGAATGGTTCAGAAACCGTCAAAATTTTTGCAAGTCTGATACTCGAAACCAATAACTACTATTGCCTAGGGCAAAGATACACATACCGTTGTAATCGGGCTAGTATCTGCTTTCAGATGCAACAGGAATTTCTCGAGTTCGTCAATCCGTTCGCGAGATATGGGAGTTTGAATTTAAGGAATGTTTGTGAAACCATCAAAGTTTTCGCAGGTCTGAAACTCGAAACCTATAACTGGAATGACCTAGGGGAAAAGTACACACACCATTGTAATCGAGCGAGTTTCTACTTTCAGATGCAACAGGAATTTCTCGAGTTCGTCAATCCGTTCGCGAGATACGGGAGTTAGAAGTTAAGGAATGATTGAGAAACCATCAAAATTTTCGCAAATCTGATGCTCGAAACCAATAACTACTATTGCCTAGGGCAAAAATACACATACCGTTGTAATAGGGCGATCTTCTGCCTTCAGATGCAACAGGAATTTCTCGAGTTCGTCAATCCGTTCGCGAGATATGGGGGTTTGAAGATAAGGAATGGTTGAGAAACCATCAAAATTTTCGCAAGTCTGATACTCGAAACCAATAACTGGAATGGCCCAGGGGAAAGGTACACACACCATTGTGATCGGGCGAGTTTCTACTTTCAGATGCAACAGGAATTTCTCGAGTTCGTCTATCCGTTCGCGAGATATGGGAGTTTGAAGTTAAGGAATGCTTGAGAAACCATCAAAACTTTCGCAAGTCTGATGCTCGAAACCAATAACTACTATTGCCTAGGGCAAAAATACACACACCGTTGTATTCGGGCGTGTTTCTGCTTTCAGATGCAACAGGAATTTCTCGAGTTCATCAATCCGTTCGCGAGATATGGGTGTTTGAAGTTAAGGAATGGTTGAGAAACCATCAAAATTTTCGCAAGTCTGATACTTGAAAGCAATAACTAGAATTGCCTAGGGGGAAAGTACACACTCCACTGTAATCGGGCAAATTTCTACACTCAGATGCAACAGGAATTTCTCGAGTTCGTCAATCCGTTCGCGAGATATGGGAGTTAGAAGTTAAGGAATGATCGAGAAACCATCAAAATTTTCGCAAGTCTGATACTCGAAGCCAATAACTAAAATGGCCTGGGGAAAAAATACACAGACCGTTGTAATCGGGCGAGCATCAGCTTTCAGATGCAACAGGAACTTCTCGAGTTCGTCAATCCGTTCGCGAGATATGGGGGTTTGAAGATAAGGAATGGTTGAGAGACCATCAAAATTTTCGCAAGTCTGATACTCGAAACCAATAACTACCATGGCCTAGGGCAAAACTACACATACCATTGTATTCGGGCGTGTTTCTGCTTTCAGATGCAACAGGTATTTCTCGAGTTCGTCAATCCGTTCGCGAGAAATGGGGGTTTGAAGATAAGGAATGGTTGAGAAACCATCAAAATTTTCGCAAGTCTGATACTCGAAACCAATAACTGGAATGGCCTAGGGGAAAAGTACACACACCATTGTGATCGGGCGAGTTTCTACTTTCAGATGCAACAGGAATTTCTCGAGTTCGTCTATCCGTTCGCGAGATATGGGGGTTTGAAGATAAGGAATGGTTGAGAAACCAACAAAATTTTCGCAAGTCTGATACTCGAAACCAATAACTGGAATGGCCTAGGGGAAAAGTACACACATCATTGTGATCGGGCGAGTTTCTACTTTCAGATGCAACAGGAATTTCTCGAGTTCGTCTATCCGTTCGCGAGATATGGGGTTTGAAGATAAGGAATGGTTGAGAAACCATCAAAATTTTCGCAAGTCTGATACTCGAAACCAATAACTGGAATGGCCTAGGGGAAAAGTACACACACCATTGTGATCGGGCGAGTTTCTACTTTCAGATGCAACAGGAATTTCTCGAGGTCGTCAATCCGTTCGCGAGATATGGGAGTTTGATGATAAGGAATGGTTGAGAAACCATCAAAGTTTTCGCAAGTCTGATACTCGAAACCAATAACTGGAATGGCCTAGGGGAGAAGTACGCACACCATTGTGATCGGGCGAGTTTCTACTTTCAGATGCAACATGAATTTCTCGAGTTCGTCTATCCGTTTGCGAGATATGGGGGTTTGAAGATAAGGAATGGTTGAGAAACCATCAAAATTTTCGCAAGTCTGATACTCGAAACCAATAACTGGAATGGCCTAGGGGAGAAGTACACACACCATTGTATTCGGGCTGGTTTCTGCTTTCAGATGCAACAGGAATTTCTCGAGTTCGTCAATCCGTTCGCGAGACATGGGGGTTTGAAGATAAGGAATGGTTGAGAAACCATCAAAATTTTCGCAAGTCTGATACTCGAAACCAATAACTGGAATGGCCTAGGGGAAAAGTACACACACCATTGTGATCGGGCGAGTTTCTACTTTCAGATGCAACAGGAATTTCTCGAGTTCGTCTATCCGTTCGCGAGATATGGGGGTTTGAAGATAAGGAATGGTTGAGAAACCAACAAAATTTTCGCAAGTCTGATACTCGAAACCAATAACTGGAATGGCCTAGGGGAAAAGTACACACACCATTGTGATCGGGCGAGTTTCTACTTTCAGATGCAACAGGAATTTCTCGAGTTCGTCTATTCGTTCGCGAGATATGGGGGTTTGAAGATAAGGAATGGTTGAGAAATCATCAAAATTTTCGCAAGTCTGATACTCGAAACCAATGACTGGAATGGCCTAGGGGAAAAGTACACACATCATTGTGATCGGGCGAGTATCTGCTTTCATATGCAACAGGAGTTTCTCGAGTTCGTCAATCCGTTCGCGAGATATGGGAGTTTGAAGATAAGGAATGGTTGAGAAACCACCAAAATTTTCGCAAGTCTGATACTCGAAACCAATAACTACCATGGCCCAGGGCAAAAATACACATACCATTGTATTCGGGCTGGTTTCTGCTTTCAGATGCAACAGGAATTTCTCGAGTTCGTCAATCCGTTCGCGAGATATGGGAGTTTGAAGATAAGGAATAGTTTATAAACCATCAAAACTATCGCAAGTCTGATACTCGAAACCAATAACATCTATTGTCTAGGGCAAAAATACACATACCGTTGTAATCGGGCGATCTTCTACCTTCAGATGCAACAGGAATTTCTCGAGTTCGTCACTCCGTTCGCGAGATATGGGAGTTTGAAGTAAAGGAATAGTTGAGAAACCATCAAAACTATCGCCAGTCTGATACTCGAAACCAATAACATCTATTGCCTAGGGCAAAAATACACATACCGTTGTAATCGGGCGATCTTCTACCTTCAGATGCAACAGGAATTTCTCGAGTTCGTCACTCCGTTCGCGAGATATGGGAGTTTGAAGTTAAGGAATGGTTCAGAAACCGTCAAAATTTTTGCAAGTCTGATACTCGAAACCAATAACTACAATTGCCTAGGGGGAAAGTACAAACTCCACTGTAATCGGGCAAATTTCTACTCTCAGATGCAACAGGAATTTCTAGAGTTCGTCAATCCGTTCGCGAGATATGGGAGTTAGAAGTTAAGGAATGATCGAGAAACCATCAAAATATTCGAAGTCTGATACTCGAAGCCAATAACTACAATGGCCTGGGGAAAAAATACACAGACCGTTGTAATCGGGCGAGTATCTGCTTTCAGATGCAACAGGAATTTCTCGAGTTCGTCAATCCGTTCGCGAGATATGGGGGTTTGAAGATAAGGAATGGTTGAGAAACCATCAAAATTTTCGCAAGTCTGATACTCGAAACCAATAACTGGAATGGCCTAGGGGAAAAGTACACACACCATTTTGATCGGGCAAGTTTCTACTTTCAGATGCAACAGGAATTTCTCGAGTTCGTCTATCCGTACGCGAGATATGGGAGTTTGAAGTTAAGGAATGCTTGAGAGACCATCAAAATTTTCGCAAGTCTGATACTCGAAACCAATAACTACCATGGCCTAGGGCAAAAATACACACACCGTTGTAATCGGGCGAGTTTCTGCTTTCATATGCAACAGGAATTGCTCGTGTTCGTCAATCCGTTCGGGAGATATGAAAGTTTGAAGTTTAGGAATGGTTGAGAAACCATCAAAATTTTCGCAAGTCTGATACTTGAAACCAATAACTGGAATGGCCTAGGGGGAAAGTACACACTCCACTGTAATCGGGCAAGTTTCTACTTTCAGATGCAATAGGGATTTCTCGAGTTCGTCAATCCGTTCGCGAGACATGGGGGTTTGAAGATAAGGAATGGTTGAGAGACCATCAAAATTTTCGCAAGTCTGATACTCGAAACCAATAACTACCATGGCCTAGGGCAAAACTACACATACCATTGTATTCGGGCGTGTTTCTGCTTTCAGATGCAACAGGTATTTCTCGAGTTCGTCAATCCGTTCGCGAGAAATGGGGGTTTGAAGATAAGGAATGGTTGAGAAACCATCAAAATTTTCGCAAGTCTGATACTCGAAACCAATAACTGGAATGGCCTAGGGGAAAAGTACACACACCATTGTGATCGGGCGAGTTTCTACTTTCAGATGCAACAGGAATTTCTCGAGTTCGTCTATCCGTTCGCGAGATATGGGGGTTTGAAGATAAGGAATGGTTGAGAAACCAACAAAATTTTCGCAAGTCTGATACTCGAAACCAATAACTGGAATGGCCTAGGGGAAAAGTACACACATCATTGTGATCGGGCGAGTTTCTACTTTCAGATGCAACAGGAATTTCTCGAGTTCGTCTATCCGTTCGCGAGATATGGGGGTTTGAAGATAAGGAATGGTTGAGAAACCATCAAAATTTTCGCAAGTCTGATACTCGAAACCAATAACTGGAATGGCCTAGGGGAAAAGTACACACACCATTGTGATCGGGCAAATTTCTACTCTCAGACGCAACAGGAATTTCTCGAGTTCGTCAATCCGTTCGCGAGATATGGGAGTTAGAAGTTAAGGAATGATCGAGAAACCATCAAAATATTCGCAAGTCTGATACTCGAAGCCAATAACTACAATGGCCTAGGGAAAAAATACAAAGACCGTTGTAATCGGGCGAGTATCTGCTTTCAGGTGAAACAGGAACTTCTCGAGTTCGTCAATCCGTTCGCGAGATATGGGGGTTTGAAGATAAGGAATGGTTGAGAACCCATCAAAATTTTCGCAAGTCTGATACTCGAAACCAATAACTGGAATGGCCTAGGGGAAAGGTACACACACCATTGTGATCGGGCGAGTTTCTACTTTCAGATGCAACAGGAATTTCTCGAGTTCGTCTATCCGTTCGCGAGATATGGGAGTTTGAAGTTAAGGAATGCTTGAGAAACCATCAAAATTTTCGCAAGTCTGATGCTCGAAACCAATAACTACTATTGCCTAGGGCAAAAATACACACACCGTTGTATTCGGGCGTGTTTCTGCTTTCAGATGCAACAGGAATTTCTCGAGTTCGTCTATCCGTTCGCGAGATATGGGAGTTTGAAGTTAAGGAATGCTTGAGAAACCATCAAAATTTTCGCAAGTCTGATGCTCGAAACCAATAACTACAATGGCCTGGGGAAAAAATACACAGACCGTTGTAATCGGGCGAGTATCAGCTTTCAGATGCAACAGGAATTTCTCGAGTTCGTCAATCCGTTCGGGAGATATGGGTGTTTGAAGTTAAGGAATGGTTGAGAAACCATCAAAATTTTCGCAAGTCTGATACTTGAAAGCAATAACTAGAATTGCCTAGGGGGAAAGTACACACTCCACTGTAATCGGGCAAATTTCTACTCTCAGATGCAACAGGAATTTCACGAGTTCGTCAATCCGTTCGCGAGATATGGGAGTTAGAAGTTAAGGAATGATCGAGAAGCCATCAAAATTATCGCAAGTCTGATACTCGAAGCCAATAACTACAATGGCCTGGGGAAAAAATACACAGACCGTTGTAATCGGGCGAGTATCAGCTTTCAGATGCAACAGGAATTTCTCGAGTTCGTCAATCCGTTCGCGAGATATGGGGGTTTGAAGATAAGGAATGGTTGAGAAACCATCAAAATTTTCGCAAGTCTGAAACTCGAAACCAATAACTGGAATGGCCTAGGGGAAAGGTACACACACCATTTTGATCGGGCGAGTTTCTACTTTCAGATGCAACAGGAATTTCTCGAGTTCGTCTATCCGTTCGCGAGATATGGGAGTTTGAAGTTAAGGAATGCTTGAGAAACCATCAAAATTTTCGCAAGTCTGATGCTCGAAACCAATAACTACTATTGCCTAGGGCAAAAATACACACACCGTTGTATTCGGGCGTGTTTCTGCTTTCAGATGCAACAGGAATTTCTCGAGTTCGTCTATTCGTTCGCGAGATATGGGAGTTTGAAGTTAAGGAATGCTTGAGAAACCATCAAAATTTTCGCAAGTCTAATGCTCGAAACCAATAACTACAATGGCCTGGGGAAAAAATACACAGACCGTTGTAATCGGGCGAGTATCAGCTTTCAGATGCAACAGGAATGTCTCGAGTTCGTCAATCCGTTCGGGAGATATGAAAGTTTGAAGTTTAGGAATGGTTGAGAAACCATCAAAATTTTCGCAAGTCTGATACTTGAAACCAATAACTGGAATGGCCTAGGGGGAAAGTACACACTCCACTGTAATCGGGCAAGTTTCTACTTTCAGATGCAATAGGGATTTCTCGAGTTCGTCAATCCGTTCGAGAGATATGGGAGTTTGAAGTTAAGAAATGGTTAAGAAACCATCAAAATTTTCGCAAGTCTGATACTCGAAACCAATAACTGGAATGGCCTAGTGGAGAAGTACACACACCATTGTGATCGGGCGAGTATCTGCTTTCATATGCAACAGGAGTTTCTCGAGTTCGTCAATCCGTTCGCGAGATATGGGAGTTTGAAGTTACGGAATGTCTGAGAAACCATCAGAGTTTCGCCGGTCTAATACTTGAAACCTATAACTGGAATGGCCTAGGGGAAAAATACACAGACCGTTGTAATCGGGCGAGTATCTGCTTTCAGATGCAACAGGAATTTCTCGAGTTCGTCTATCCGTTCGCGAGATATGGGGGTTTGAAGATAAGGAATGGTTGAGAAACCAACAAAATTTTCGCAAGTCTGATACTCGAAACCAATAACTGGAATGGCCTAGGGGAAAAGTACACACACCATTGTGATCGGGCGAGTTTCTACTTTCAGATGCAACAGGAATTTCTCGAGTTCGTCTATCCGTTCGCGAGATATGGGGGTTTGAAGATAAGGAATGGTTGAGAAACCAACAAAATTTTCGCAAGTCTGATACTCGAAACCAATAACTGGAATGGCCTAGGGGAAAAGTACACACACCATTGTGATCGGGCGAGTTTCTACTTTCAGATGCAACAGGAATTTCTCGAGTTCGTCCATCCGTTCGCGAGATATGGGGGTTTGAAGATAAGGAATGGTTGAGAAACCATCAAAATTTTCGCAAGTCTGATACTCAAAACCAATGACTGGAATAGCCTAGGGGAAAAGTACACACACCATTGTGATCGGGCGAGTATCTGCTTTCATATGCAACAGGAGTTTCTCGAGTTCGTCAATCCGTTCGCGAGATATGGGAGTTTGAAGTTAAGAAATGGTTGAGAAACCATCAAATTTTTCGCACGTCTGATACTCGAAACCAATAACTACAATGGCCAAGGGGAAAAATACACAGACCGTTGTAATCGGGCGGGTATCTGCTTTCAGATGCAACAGGAATTTTTCGAGTTCGTCAATCCGTTCGCGAGATATGGGAGTTCGAAGTTAAGGAATGGTTGAGGAACCATCAAATTTTTCGCAAGTCTGATACTCGAAACCAATAACTACTATTGCCCAGGGCAAAAATACACATACCGTTGTAATCGGGCGACTTTCTGCTTTCACATGCAACCGGAGTTTCACGAGTTCGTCAATCCGTTCGCGAGATATGGGAGTTTGAGGTTAAGGAATGGTTGTGGAACCACAAAAATTTTCGCAAGTCTGATACTCGAAACCAATAACTACCATGGCCTAGGGCAAAACTACACATACCATTGTATTCGGACGTGTTTCTGCTTTCAGATGCAACAGGTATTTCTCGAGTTCGTCAATCCGTTCGCGAGATATGGGGGTTTGAAGATAAGGAATGGTTGAGAAACCATCAAAATTTTCGCAAGTCTGATACTCGAAACCAATAACTGGAATGGCCTAGGGGAAAAGTACACACACCATTGTAATCGGGCGAGTTTCTACTTTTAGATGCAACAGGAATATACCGAGTTCGTCAATCCGTTCGCGAGATATGGGGGTTTGAAGATAAGGAATGGTTGAGAAACCACAAAAATTTTCGCAAGTCTGATACTCGAAACCAATAACTACCATGGCCTAGGGCAATACTACACATACCATTGTATTCGGGCGTGTCTCTGCTTTCAGATGCAACAGGTATTTCTCGAGTTCGTCAATCCGATCGCGAGATATGGAGGTTTGAAGATAAGGAATGGTTGAGAAACCATCAAAATTTTCGCAAGTCTGATACTCGAAACCAATAACTGGAATGGCCTAGGGGAAAAGTACACACACCATTGTGATCGGGCGAGTTTCTACTTTCAGATGCAACAGGAATTTCTCCAGTTCGTCTATCCGTTCGCGAGATATGGGGCTTTGAAGATAAGGAATGGTTGAGAAACCAATAAAATTTTCGCTAGTCAGATACTCGAAACCAATAACTGGAATGGCCTAGGGGAAAAGTACGCACACCATTGTGATCGGGCGAGTTTCTACTTTCAGATGCAACAGGAATTTCTCGAGTTCGTCTATCCGTTTGCGAGATATGGGGGTTTGAAGATAAGGAATGGTTGAGAAACCATCAAAATTTTCACAAGTCTGATACTCGAAACCAATAACTGGAATGGCCTAGGGGAGAAGTACACACACCATTGTGATCGGGCGAGTATCTGCTTTCATATGCAACAGGAGTTTCTCGAGTTCGTCAATCCGTTCGCGAGATATGGGAGTTTGAAGTTACGGAATGTCTGAGAAACCATCAGAGTTTCGCCGGTCTAATACTTGAAACCTATAACTGGAATGGCCTAGGGGAAAAATACACAGACCGTTGTAATCGGGCGAGTATCTGCTTTCAGATGCAACAGGAATTTCTCGAGTTCGTCAATCCGTTCGCGAGATATGGGAGTTTGAAGATAAGGAATGGTTGTGAAACCACCAAAATTTTCGCAAGTCTGATACTCGAAACCAATAACTACCATGGCCCAGGGCAAAAATACACATACCATTGTATTCGGGCTGGTTTCTGCATTCAGATGCAACAGGAATTTCTCGAGTTCGTCAATCAGTTCGCGAGATATGGGGGTTTGAAGATAAGGAATGGTTGAGAAACCATCAAAATTTTCGCAAGTCTGATACTCGAAACCAATAACTGGAATGGCCTAGGGGAAAAGTACACACACCATTGTGATCGGGCGAGTTTCTACTTTCAGATGCAACAGGAATTTCTCGAGTTCGTCTATCCGTTCGCGAGATATGGGAGTTTGAAGTTAAGGGATGCTTGAGAAACCATCAAAATTTTCTCAAGTCTGATGCTCGAAACCAATAACTACTATTGCCTAGGGCAAAAATACACACACCGTTGTAATCGGGCGAGTTTCTGCTTTCATATGCAACAGGAACTTCTCGAGTTCGTCAATCCGTTCGGGAGATATGAAAGTTTGAAGATAAGGAATGGTTGAGAAAGCATCAAAATTTTCGCAAGTCTGATACTCGAAACAAATAACTGGAGTGGCCTAGGGGAAAAGTACACACACCATTGTGATCGGGCGAGTTTCTACTTTCAGATGCAACAGGAATTTCTCGAGTTCGTCTATCCGTTCGCGAGATATGGGAGTTTGAAGTTAAGGAATGCTTGAGAAACCATCAAAATTTTCGCAAGTCTGATGCTCGAAACCAATAACTACTATTGCCTAGGGCAAAAATACACACACCGTTGTAATCGGGCGAGTTTCTGCTTTCATATGCCACAGGAATTTCTCGAGTTCGTCAATCCGTTCGGGAGATATGAAAGTTTGAAGTTTAGGAATGGTTGAGAAACCATCAAAATTTTCGCAAGTCTGATACTTGAAACCAATAACTGGAATGGCCTAGGGGGAAAGTACACACTCCACTGTAATCGGGCAAGTTTCTACTTTCAGATGCAATAGGGATTTCTCGAGTTCGTCAATCCGTTCGCGAGATATGGGAGTTTGAAGTTAAGAAATGGTTGAGAAACCATCAAATTTTTCGCACGTCTGATACTCGAAACCAATAACTACAACGGCCAAGGGGAAAAATACACAGACCGTTGTAATCGGGCGGGTATCTGCTTTCAGATGCAACAGGAATTTCTCGAGTTCGTCAATCCGTTCGCGAGATATGGGAGTTTGAAATTACGGAATGTTTGAGAAACCATCAAAGTTTCGCCGGTCTAATACTCGAAACCTATAACTGGAATCGCCTAGGGGAAAAGTACAAACACCATTGTAATCGGGCGAGTTTCTACTTTCAGATGCAACAGGAATTTCTCGAGTTCGTCAATCCGTTCGCGAGATATGGGAGTTCGAAGTTAAGGAATGGTTGAGAAACCATCAGAGTTTCGCCGGTCTAATACTCGAAACCTATAACTGGAATGGCCTATGGAAAAAATACACAGACCGTTGTAATCGGGCGAGTATCTGCTTTCAGATGCAACAGGTATTTCTCGAGTTCGTCAATCCGTTCGCGAGATATGGGAGTTGGAAGATAAGGAATGGTTGAGAAACCACCAAAATTTTCGCAAGTCTGATACTCGAAACCAATAACTACCATGGCCCAGGGCAAAAATACACATACCATTGTATTCGGGCGTGTTTCTGCTTTTAGATGCAACAGGACTATCTCGAGTTCGTCAATCCGTTCGCGAGATATGAGAGTTTGAAGTTAAGGAATGGTTGAGAGACCATCAAAATTTTCGCAAGTCTGATACTCGAAACCAATAACTACCATGGCCTAGGGCAAAAATACACATACCATTGTATTCGGGCGTGTTTCTGCTTTCAGATGCAACAGGAATTTCTCGAGTTCGTCAATCCGTTCGCGAGATATGGGGGTTTGAAGACAAGGAATGGATGAGAAACAATCAAAATTTTCGCAAGTCTGATGCTCGAAACCAATAACTGGAATGGCCTAGGGGAAAAGTACACACACCATTGTGATCGGGCGAGTTTCTACTTTCAGATGCAACAGGAATTTCTCGAGTTCGTCTATCCGTTTACGAGATATGGGGGTTTGAAGATAAGGAATGGTTGAGAAACCATCAAAATTTTCGCAAGTCTGATACTCGAAACCAATAACTGGAATGGCCTAGGGGAGAAGTACACACACCATTGTGATCGGGCGAGTATCTGCTTTCATATGCAACAGGAGTTTCTCGAGTTCGTCAATCCGTTCGCGGGATATGGGAGTTTGAAGTTACGGAATGTCTGAGAAACCATCAGAGTTTCGCCGGTCTAATACTTGAAACCTATAACTGGAATGGCCTAGGGGAAAAATACACAGACCGTTGTAATCGGGCGAGTATCTGCTTTCAGATGCAACAGGAATTTCTCGAGTTCGTCAATCCGTTCGCGAGATATGGGAGTTTGAAGATAAGGAATGGTTGAGAAACCTCCAAAATTTTCGCAAGTCTGATACTCGAAACCAATAACTACCATGGCCCAGGGCAAAAATACACATACCATTGTATTCGGGCTGGTTTCTGCTTTCAGATGCAACAGGAATTTCTCGAGTTCGTCAATCCGTTCGCGAGATATGGGGGTTTGAAGATAAGGAATGGTTGAGAAACCATCAAAATTTTCGCAAGTCTGGTACTCGAAACCAATAACTGGAATGGCCTAGGGGAAAAGTACACACACCATTGTGATCGGGCGAGTTTCTACTTTCAAATGCAACAGGAATTTCTCGAGTTCGTCTATCCGTTCGCGAGATATGGGGGTTTGAAGATAAGGAATGCTTGAGAAACCATCCAAATTTTCGCAAGTCTGATGCTCGAAAGCAATAACTACTATTGCCTAGGGCAAAAAAAAACACAACGTTGTAATCGGGCGAGTTTCTGCTTTCATATGCAACAGGAATTTCTCGAGTTCGTCAATCCGTTCGGGAGATATGAAAGTTTGAAGTTTAGGAATGGTTGAGAAACCATCAGAGTTTCGCCGGTCTAATACTCGAAACCTATAACTGGAATGGCCTATGGAAAAAATACACAGACCGTTGTAATCGGGCGAGTATCTGCTTTCAGATGCAACAGGTATTTCTCGAGTTCGTCAATCCGTTCGCGAGATATGGGAGTTTGAAGATAAGGAATGGTTGAGAAACCACCAAAATTTTCGCAAGTCTGATACTCGAAACCAATAACTACCATGGCCCAGGGCAAAAATACACATACCATTGTATTCGAGCTGGTTTCTGCTTTCAGATGCAACAGGAATTTCTCGAGTTCGTCAATCCGTTCGCGAGATATGGGAGTTTGAAGATAAGGAATAGTTGATAAACCATCAAAATTTTCGCAAGTCTGATACTCGAAACCAATAACTGGAATGGCCTAGGGGAAAAGTACACACGCCAATGTAATCGGGCGAGTTTCTACTTTTAGATGCAACACGAATATCTCGAGTTCGTCAATCCGTTCGCGAGATATGAGAGTTTGAAGTTAAGGAATGGTTGAGAGACCATCAAAATTTTCGCAAGTCTGATACTCGAAACCAATAACTACCATGGCCTAGGGCAAAAATACACATACCATTGTATTCGGGCGTGTTTCTGCTTCCAAATGCAACAGGAATTTCTCGAGTTCGTCAATCCGTTCGCGAGATATGGGGGTTTGAAGATAAGGAATGGTTGAGAAACCATCAAAATTTTCGCAGGTCTGATACTCGAAACCAATAACTGGAATGGCCTAGGGGAAAAGTACACACACCACTGTGATCGGGCGAGTTTCTACTTTCAGATGCAACAGGAATTTCTCGAGTTTGTCTATCCGTTTGCGAGATATGGGTCTTTGAAGATAAGGAATGTTTGAGAAACCATCAAAATTTTCGCAAGTCTGATACTCGAAACCAATAACTGGAGTGGCCTAGGGGAAAAGTACACACACCATTGTGATCGGGCGAGTTTCTACTTTCAGATGCAACAGGAATTTCTCGAGTTCGTCTATCCGTTCGCGAGATATGGGAGTTTGAAGTTAAGGAATGCTTGAGAAACCATCAAAATTTTCGCAAGTCTGATGCTCGAAACCAATAACTACTATTGCCTAGGGCAAAAATACACACACCGTTGTAATCGGGCGAGTTTCTGCTTTCATATGCAACAGGAATTTCTCGAGTTCGTCAATCCGTTCGGGAGATATGAAAGTTTGAAGTTTAGGAATGGTTGAGAAACCATCAAAATTTTCGCAAGTCTGATACTTGAAACCAATAACTGGAATGGCCTAGGGGGAAAGTACACACTCCACTGTAATCGGGCAAGTTTCTACTTTCAGATGCAATAGGGATTTCTCGAGTTCGTCAATCCGTTCGCGAGATATGGGAGTTTGAAGTTAAGAAATGGTTGAGAAACCATCGAATTTTTCGCACGTCTGATACTCGAAACCAATAACTACAATGGCCAAGGGGAAAAATACACAGATCGTTGTAATCGGGCGGGTATCTGCTTTCAGATGCAACAGGAATTTCTTGAGTTCGTCAATCCGTTCGCGAGATATGGGGGTTTGAAGATAAGGAATGGTTGAGAAACCATCAAAATTTTCGCAAGTCTGATACTCGAAACCAATAACTACCATGGCCTAGGGCAAAACTACACATACCATTGTATTCGGGCGTGTTTCTGCTTTCAGATGCAACAGGTATTTCTCGAGTTCGTCAATCCGTTCGCGAGATATGGAGGTTTGAAGATAAGGAATGGTTGAGAAACCATCAAAATTTTCGCAAGTCTGATACTCGAAACCAATAACTGGAATGGCCTAGGGGAAAAGTACACACACCATTGTGATCGGGCGAGTTTCTACTTTCAGATGCAACAGGAATTTCTCGAGTTCGTCTATCCGTTCGCGAGATATGGGGCTTTGAAGATAAGGAATGGTTGAGAAACCAATAAAATTTTCGCAAGTCAGATACTCGAAACCAATAACTGGAATGGCCTAGGGGAAAAGTACGCACACCATTGTGATCGGGCGAGTTTCTGCTTTCAGATGCAACAGGAATTTCTCGAGTTCGTCTATCCGTTCGCGAGATATGGGGCTTTGAAGATAAGGAATGGTTGAGAAACCAATAAAATTTTCGCAAGTCAAATACTCGAAACCAATAACTGGAATGGCCTAGGGGAAAAGTACACACACCATTGTATTCGGGCTGGTTTCTACTTTCAGATGCAACAGGAATTTCTCGAGTTCGTCAATCCGTTCGCGAGATATGGGGGTTTGAAGATAAGGAATGGTTGAGAAACTATCAAAATTTTCGCAAGTCAGATACTCGAAACCAATAACTGGAATGGCCTAGGGGAAAAGTACACACACCGTTGTGATCGGGCGAGTTTCTACTTTCAGATGCAACAGGAATTTCTCGAGTTCGTCTATCCGTTCGCGAGATATGGGGGTTTGAAGATAAGGAATGGTTGAGAAACCATCAAAATTTTCGCAAGTCTGATACTCGAAACCAATAACTGGAATGGCCTAGGGGAAAAGTACACACACCATTGTATTCGGGCTGGTTTCTGCTTTCAGATGCAACAGGAATTTCTCGAGTTCGTCAATCCGTTCGCGAGATATGGGGGTTTGAAGATAAGGAATGGTTGAGAAACTATCAAAATTTTCGCAAGTCAGATACTCGAAACCAATAACTGGAATGGCCTAGGGGAAAAGTACACACACCGTTGTGATCGGGCGAGTTTCTACTTTCAGATGCAACAGGAATTTCTCGAGTTCGTCTATCCGTTCGCGAGATATGGGGCTTTGAAGATAAGGAATGGTTGAGAAACCAATAAAATTTTCGCAAGTCAAATACTCGAAACCAATAACTGGAATGGCCTAGGGGAAAAGTACACACACCATTGTATTCGGGCTGGTTTCTACTTTCAGATGCAACAGGAATTTCTCGAGTTCGTCAATCCGTTCGCGAGATATGGGGGTTTGAAGATAAGGAATGGTTGAGAAACTATCAAAATTTTCGCAAGTCAGATACTCGAAACCAATAACTGGAATGGCCTAGGGGAAAAGTACACACACCGTTGTGATCGGGCGAGTTTCTACTTTCAGATGCAACAGGAATTTCTCGAGTTCGTCTATCCGTTCGCGAGATATGGGGGTTTGAAGATAAGGAATGGTTGAGAAACCATCAAAATTTTCGCAAGTCTGATACTCGAAACCAATAACTGGAATGGCCTAGGGGAAAAGTACACACACCATTGTGATCGGGCGAGTTTCTACTTTCAGATGCAACAGGAATTTCTCGAGTTCGTCAATCCGTTCGCGAGATATGGGAGTTTGATGATAAGGAATGGTTGAGAAACCATCAAAATTTTCGCAAGTCTGATACTCGAAACCAATAACTGGAATGGCCTAGTGGAGAAGTACACACACCATTGTGATCGGGCGAGTATCTGCTTTCATATGCAACAGGAGTTTCTCGAGTTCGTCAATCCGTTCGCGAGATATGGGAGTTTGAAGTTACGGAATGTCTGAGAAACCATCAGAGTTTCGCCGGTCTAATACTTGAAACCTATAACTGGAATGGCCTAGGGGAAAAATACACAGACCGTTGTAATCGGGCGAGTATCTGCTTTCAGATGCAACAGGAATTTCTCGAGTTCGTCAATCCGTCCGCGAGATATGGGAGTTTGAAGATAAGGAATGGTTGAGAAACCACCAAAATTTTCGCAAGTCTGATACTCGAAACCAATAACTGGAATGGCCTAGGGGAAAAGTACACACACCATTGTGATCGGGCGAGTTTCTACTTTCAGATGCAACAGGAATTTCTCGAGTTCGTCTATCCGTTCGCGAGATATGGGGGTTTGAAGATAAGGAATGGTTGAGAAACCAACAAAATTTTCGCAAGTCTGATACTCGAAACCAATAACTGGAATGGCCTAGGGGAAAAGTACACACACCATTGTGATCGGGCGAGTTTCTACTTTCAGATGCAACAGGAATTTCTCGAGTTCGTCCATCCGTTCGCGAGATATGGGGGTTTGAAGATAAGGAATGGTTGAGAAACCATCAAAATTTTCGCAAGTCTGATACTCAAAACCAATGACTGGAATAGCCTAGGGGAAAAGTACACACACCATTGTGATCGGGCGAGTATCTGCTTTCATATGCAACAGGAGTTTCTCGAGTTCGTCAATCCGTTCGCGAGATATGGGAGTTTGAAGTTAAGAAATGGTTGAGAAACCATCAAATTTTTCGCACGTCTGATACTCGAAACCAATAACTACAATGGCCAAGGGGAAAAATACACAGACCGTTGTAATCGGGCGGGTATCTGCTTTCAGATGCAACAGGAATTTCTCGAGTTCGTCAATCCGTTCGCGAGATATGGGAGTTCGAAGTTAAGGAATGGTTGAGGAACCATCAAATTTTTCGCAAGTCTGATACTCGAAACCAATAACTACTATTGCCCAGGGCAAAAATACACATACCGTTGTAATCGGGCGACTTTCTGCTTTCACATGCAACCGGAGTTTCACGAGTTCGTCAATCCGTTCGCGAGATATGGGAGTTTGAGGTTAAGGAATGGTTGTGGAACCACAAAAATTTTCGCAAGTCTGATACTCGAAACCAATAACTACCATGGCCTAGGGCAAAACTACACATACCATTGTATTCGGACGTGTTTCTGCTTTCAGATGCAACAGGTATTTCTCGAGTTCGTCAATCCGTTCGCGAGATATGGGGGTTTGAAGATAAGGAATGGTTGAGAAACCATCAAAATTTTCGCAAGTCTGATACTCGAAACCAATAACTGGAATGGCCTAGGGGAAAAGTACACACACCATTGTAATCGGGCGAGTTTCTACTTTTAGATGCAACAGGAATATACCGAGTTCGTCAATCCGTTCGCGAGATATGGGGGTTTGAAGATAAGGAATGGTTGAGAAACCACAAAAATTTTCGCAAGTCTGATACTCGAAACCAATAACTACCATGGCCTAGGGCAAAAATACACATACCATTGTATTCGGGCGTGTTTCTGCTTTCAGATGCAACAGGAATTTCTCGAGTTCGTCAATCCGTTCGCGAGATATGGGGGTTTGAAGACAAGGAATGGTTGAGAAACAATCAAAATTTTCGCAAGTCTGATGCTCGAAACCAATAACTGGAATGGCCTAGGGGAAAAGTACACACACCATTGTGATCGGGCGAGTTTCTACTTTCAGATGCAACAGGAATTTCTCGAGTTCGTCTATCCGTTTACGAGATATGGGGGTTTGAAGATAAGGAATGGTTGAGAAACCATCAAAATTTTCGCAAGTCTGATACTCGAAACCAATAACTGGAATGGCCTAGGGGAGAAGTACACACACCATTGTGATCGGGCGAGTATCTGCTTTCATATGCAACAGGAGTTTCTCGAGTTCGTCAATCCGTTCGCGAGATATGGGAGTTTGAAGTTACGGAATGTCTGAGAAACCATCAGAGTTTCGCCGGTCTAATACTTGAAACCTATAACTGGAATGGCCTAGGGGAAAAATACACAGACCGTTGTAATCGGGCGAGTATCTGCTTTCAGATGCAACAGGAATTTCTCGAGTTCGTCAATCCGTTCGCGAGATATGGGAGTTTGAAGATAAGGAATGGTTGAGAAACCTCCAAAATTTTCGCAAGTCTGATACTCGAAACCAATAACTACCATGGCCCAGGGCAAAAATACACATACCATTGTATTCGGGCTGGTTTCTGCTTTCAGATGCAACAGGAATTTCTCGAGTTCGTCAATCCGTTCGCGAGATATGGGGGTTTGAAGATAAGGAATGGTTGAGAAACCATCAAAATTTTCGCAAGTCTGGTACTCGAAACCAATAACTGGAATGGCCTAGGGGAAAAGTACACACACCATTGTGATCGGGCGAGTTTCTACTTTCAAATGCAACAGGAATTTCTCGAGTTCGTCTATCCGTTCGCGAGATATGGGGGTTTGAAGATAAGGAATGCTTGAGAAACCATCCAAATTTTCGCAAGTCTGATGCTCGAAAGCAATAACTACTATTGCCTAGGGCAAAAAAAAACACAACGTTGTAATCGGGCGAGCTTCTGCTTTCATATGCAACAGGAATTTCTCGAGTTCGTCAATCCGTTCGGGAGATATGAAAGTTTGAAGTTTAGGAATGGTTGAGAAACCATCAGAGTTTCGCCGGTCTAATACTCGAAACCTATAACTGGAATGGCCTATGGAAAAAATACACAGACCGTTGTAATCGGGCGAGTATCTGCTTTCAGATGCAACAGGAATATCTCGAGTTCGTCAATCCGTTCGCGAGATATGGGAGTTTGAAGTTAAGGAATGGTAGAGAAACCATCGAAATTTTCGCAAGTCTGATACACGAAACCAATAACTACTATGGCCTAGGGCAAAAATACACATACCATTGTATTCGAGCTGGTTTCTGCTTTCAGATGCAACAGGAATTTCTCGAGTTCGTCAATCCGTTCGCGAGATATGGGAGTTTGAAGATAAGGAATAGTTGATAAACCATCAAAATTTTCGCAAGTCTGATACTCGAAACCAATAACTGGAATGGCCTAGGGGAAAAGTACACACGCCAATGTAATCGGGCGAGTTTCTACTTTTAGATGCAACAGGAATATCTCGAGTTCGTCAATCCGTTCGCGAGATATGAGAGTTTGAAGTTAAGGAATGGTTGAGAGACCATCAAAATTTTCGCAAGTCTGATACTCGAAACCAATAACTACCATGGCCTAGGGCAAAAATACACATACCATTGTATTCGGGCGTGTTTCTGCTTTCAGATGCAACAGGAATTTCTCGAGTTCGTCAATCCGTTCGCGAGATATGGGGGTTTGAAGATAAGGAATGGTTGAGAAACCATCAAAATTTTCGCAAGTCTGATACTCGAAACCAATAACTGGAATGGCCTAGGGGAAAAGTACACACACCATTGTGATCGGGCGAGTTTCTACTTTCAGATGCAACAGGAATTTCTCGAGTTTGTCTATCCGTTTGCGAGATATGGGTCTTTGAAGATAAGGAATGTTTGAGAAACCATCAAAATTTTCGCAAGTCTGATACTCGAAACCAATAACTGGAGTGGCCTAGGGGAAAAGTACACACACCATTGTGATCGGGCGAGTTTCTACTTTCAGATGCAACAGGAATTTCTCGAGTTCGTCTATCCGTTCGCGAGATATGGGAGTTTGAAGTTAAGGAATGCTTGAGAAACCATCAAAATTTTCGCAAGTCTGATGCTCGAAACCAATAACTACTATTGCCTAGGGCAAAAATACACACACCGTTGTAATCGGGCGAGTTTCTGCTTTCATATGCAACAGGAATTTCTCGAGTTCGTCAATCCGTTCGGGAGATATGAAAGTTTGAAGTTTAGGAATGGTTGAGAAACCATCAAAATTTTCGCAAGTCTGATACTTGAAACCAATAACTGGAATGGCCTAGGGGGAAAGTACACACTCCACTGTAATCGGGCAAGTTTCTACTTTCAGATGCAATAGGGATTTCTCGAGTTCGTCAATCCGTTCGCGAGATATGGGAGTTTGAAGTTAAGAAATGGTTGAGAAACCATCGAATTTTTCGCACGTCTGATACTCGAAACCAATAACTACAATGGCCAAGGGGAAAAATACACAGATCGTTGTAATCGGGCGGGTATCTGCTTTCAGATGCAACAGGAATTTCTCGAGTTCGTCAATCCGTTCGCGAGATATGGGAGTTTGAAGTTACGGAATGTTTGAGAAACCATCAAAGTTTCGCCGGTCTAATACTCGAAACCTATAACTGGAATCGCCTAGGGGAAAAGTACAAACACCATTGTAATCGGGCGAGTTTCTACTTTCAGGTGCAACAGGAATTTCTCGAGTTCGTCAATCCGTTCGCGAGATATGGGAGTTCGAAGTTAAGGAATGGTTGAGAAACCATCAAATTTTTCGCAAGTCTGATACTCGAAACCAATAACTACCATGGCCTAGGGCAAAACTACACATACCATTGTATTCGGGCGTGTTTCTGCTTTCAGATGCAACAGGTATTTCTCGAGTTCGTCAATCCGTTCGCGAGATATGGGGGTTTGAAGATAAGGAATGGTTGAGAAACCATCAAAATTTTCGCAAGTCTGATCCTCGAAACCAATAACTGGAATGGCCTAGGGGAAAAGTACACACACCATTGTAATCGGGCGAGTTTCTACTTTTAGATGCAACAGGAATATATCGAGTTCGTCAATCCGTTCGCGAGATATGGGGGTTTGAATATAAGGAATGGTTGAGAAACCACAAAAATTTTCGCAAGTCTGATACTCGAAACCAATAACTACCATGGCCTAGGGCAAAACTACACATACCATTGTATTCGGGCGTGTTTCTGCTTTCAGATGCAACAGGTATTTCTCGAGTTCGTCAATCCGTTCGCGAGATATGGAGGTTTGAAGATAAGGAATGGTTGAGAAACCATCAAAATTTTCGCAAGTCTGATACTCGAAACCAATAACTGGAATGGCCTAGGGGAAAAGTACACACACCATTGTAATCGGGCGAGTTTCTACTTTTAGATGCAACAGGAATATATCCAGTTCGTCAATCCGTTCGCGAGATATGGGGGTTTGAATATAAGGAATGGTTGAGAAACCACAAAAATTTTCGCAAGTCTGATACTCGAAACCAATAACTGGAATGGCCTAGGGGAAAAGTACACACACCATTGTAATCGGGCGAGTTTCTACTTTTAGATGCAACAGGAATATATCGAGTTCGTCAATCCGTTCGCGAGATATGGGTGTTTGAAGATAAGGAATGGTTGAGAAACCATCAAAATTTTCGCAAGTCTGGTACTCGAAACCAATAACTGGAATGGCCTAGGGGAAAAGTACACACACCATTGTGATCGGGCGAGTTTCTACTTTCAAATGCAACAGGAATTTCTCGAGTTCGTCTATCCGTTCGCGAGATATGGGGGTTTGAAGATAAGGAATGCTTGAGAAACCATCCAAATTTTCGCAAGTCTGATGCTCGAAAGCAATAACTACTATTGCCTAGGGCAAAAAAAAACACAACGTTGTAATCGGGCGAGTTTCTGCTTTCATATGCAACAGGAATTTCTCGAGTTCGTCAATCCGTTCGGGAGATATGAAAGTTTGAAGTTTAGGAATGGTTGAGAAACCATCAGAGTTTCGCCGGTCTAATACTCGAAACCTATAACTGGAATGGCCTATGGAAAAAATACACAGACCGTTGTAATCGGGCGAGTATCTGCTTTCAGATGCAACAGGTATTTCTCGAGTTCGTCAATCCGTTCGCGAGATATGGGAGTTTGAAGATAAGGAATGGTTGAGAAACCACCAAAATTTTCGCAAGTCTGATACTCGAAACCAATAACTACCATGGCCTAGGGCAAAACTACACATACCATTGTATTCGGGCGTGTTTCTGCTTTCAGATGCAACAGGTATTTCTCGAGTTCGTCAATCCGTTCGCGAGATATGGAGGTTTGAAGATAAGGAATGGTTGAGAAACCATCAAAATTTTCGCAAGTCTGATACTCGAAACCAATAACTGGAATGGCCTAGGGGAAAAGTACACACACCATTGTGATCGGGCGAGTTTCTACTTTCAGATGCAACAGGAATTTCTCGAGTTCGTCTATCCGTTCGCGAGATATGGGGCTTTGAAGATAAGGAATGGTTGAGAAACCAATAAAATTTTCGCAAGTCAGATACTCGAAACCAATAACTGGAATGGCCTAGGGGAAAAGTACGCACACCATTGTGATCGGGCGAGTTTCTGCTTTCAGATGCAACAGGAATTTCTCGAGTTCGTCTATCCGTTCGCGAGATATGGGGCTTTGAAGATAAGGAATGGTTGAGAAACCAATAAAATTTTCGCAAGTCAAATACTCGAAACCAATAACTGGAATGGCCTAGGGGAAAAGTACACACACCATTGTATTCGGGCTGGTTTCTACTTTCAGATGCAACAGGAATTTCTCGAGTTCGTCAATCCGTTCGCGAGATATGGGGGTTTGAAGATAAGGAATGGTTGAGAAACCATCAAAATTTTCACAAGTCTGATACTCGAAACCAATAACTGGAATGGCCTAGGGGAAAAGTACACACACCATTGTGATCGGGCGAGTATCTACTTTCATATGCAACAGGAGTTTCTCGAGTTCGTCAATCCGTTCGCGAGATATGGGAGTTTGAAGTTACGGAATCTTTGAGAAACCATCAGAGTTTCGCCGGTCTAATACTCGAAACCTATAACTGGAATGGCCTAGGGGAAAAGTACACACACCATTGTGATCGGGCGAGTTTCTACTTTCAGATGCAACAGGAATTTCTCGAGTTCGTCTATCCGTTCGCGAGATATGGGGGTTTGAAGATAAGGAATGGTTGAGAAACCAACAAAATTTTCGCAAATCTGATACTCGAAACCAATAACTGGAATGGCCTAGGGGAAAAGTACACACACCATTGTGATCGGGCGAATTTCTACTTTCAGATGCAACAGGAATTTCTCGAGTTCGTCTATCCGTTCGCGAGATATGGGGGTTTGAAGATAAGGAATGGTTGAGAAGCAAACAAAATTTTCGCAAGTCTGATACTCGAAACCTATAACTGGAATGGCCTAGGGGAAAAATACAAAGACCGTTGTAATCGGGCGAGTATCTGCCTTCAGATGCAACAGGAATTTCTCGAGTTCGTCAATCCGATCGGGAGATATGAAAGTTTGAAGTTAAGGAATGGTTGAGACACCATCAAAATTTTCGCAAGTCTGATACTCGAAACCAATAACTGGAATGGCCTAGGGGAAAAGTATACACACCATTGTAATCGGGCGAGTTTCTACTTTTAGATGCCACAGGAATATCTCGAGTTCGTCAATCCGTTCGCGAGATATGGGAGTTTGAAGTTAAGGAATGGTTGAGAGTCCATCAAAATTTTCGCAAGTCTGATACTCGAAACCAATAACTACCATGGCCTACGGCAAAAATACACATACCATTGTATTCGGGCGAGTTTCTGCTTTCGGATGCAACAGGAATTTCTCGAGTTCGTCAATCCGTTCGCGAGATATGGGGGTTTGAAGATAAGGAATGGTTGAGAAACCATCAAAATTTTCGCAAGTCTGATACTCGAAACCAATAACTGGAATGGCCTAGGGGAAAAGTACACCCACCATTGTGATCGGGCGAGTATCTACTTTCATATGCAACAGGAGTTTCTCGAGTTCGTCTATCCGTTCGCGAGATATGGGTGTTTGAAGATAAGGAATGGTTGAGAAACCATCAAAATTTTCGCAAGCCTGATACTCGAAACCAATAACTGGAATGGCCTAGGAGAAAAGTACACACACCATTGTGATCGGGCGAGTATCTGCTTTCATATGCAACAGGAGCTTCTCGAGTTCGTCAATCCGTTAACGAGATATGGGAGTTTGAACTTAGGGAATGTTTGAGAAACCATCAGAGTTTCGCCGGTCTAATACTTGAAACCTATAACTGGAATGGCCTAGGGGAAAAATACACAGACCGTTATAATCGGGCGAGTATCTGCTTTCAGATGCAACAGGAATTTCTCGAGATCGTCAATCCGTTAACGAGATATGGGAGTTTGAACTTACGGAATGTTTGAGAAACCATCAGAGTTTCGCCGGTCTAATACTCGAAACCAATAACTGGAATGGCCTAGGGGAAAAGTACACACACCATTGTGATCGGGCGAGTATCTGCTTTCGTATGCAACAGGAATATCTCGAGTTCGTCAAACCGTTCGCGAGATATGGGAGTTTGAAGTTAAGTAATGGTTGAGAGACCATCAAAATTTTCGCAAGTCTGATACTCGAAACCGATAACTGGAATGGCCTAGGGGAAAAGTACACACACCATTGTGATCGGGCGAGTTTCTACTTTCAGATGCAACAGGAATTTCTCGAGTTCGTCTATCCGTTCGGGGGATATGGGTGTTTGAAGATAAGGAATGGTTGAGAAACCATCAAAATTTTCGCAAGCCTGATACTCGAACCCAATAACTGGAATGGCCTAGGGGAAAAGTACACACACCATTGTGATCAGGCGAGTATCTGCTTTCAGATGCAACAGGAATATCTCGAGTTCGTCTATCCGTTCGCGAGATTTGGGTGTTTGAAGATAAGGAATGGTTGAGAAACCATCAAAATTTTCGCAAGCCTGATACTCGAAACCGATAACTGGAATGGCCTAGGGGAAAAGTACACACACCATTGTGATCGGGCGAGTATCTGCTTTCATATGCAACAGGAGTTTCTCGAGTTCGTCAATCCGTTAACGAGATATGGGAGTTTGAACTTAGGGAATGTTTGAGAAACCATCAGAGTTTCGCCGGTCTAATACTTGAAACCTATAACTGGAATGGCCTAGGGGAAAAATACAAAGACCGTTGTAATCGGGCGAGTATCTGCTTTCAGATGCAACAGGAATTTCTCGAGTTCGTCTATCCGTTCGCGAGATATGGGGGTTTGAAGTTAAGGAATGGTTGAGAAACCATCCAAATTTTCGCAAGTCTGATACTCGAGACCAATAACTGGAATGGCCTAGGGGAAAAGTACACACACCATTGTAATCGGGCGAGTTTCTACTTTTAGATGTAACAGTAATATCTCGAGTTCGTCAATCCGTTCGCGAGATATAGGAGTTTGAAGTTAAGGAATGGTTGAGAGACCATCAAAATTTTCGCAAGTCTGATACTCGAAACCAATAACTGGAATGGCCCAGGGGAAAAGTACACACACCATTGTGATCGGGCGAGTTTCTACCTTCAGATGCAACAGGAACTTCTCGAGTTCGTCTATCCGTTCGCGAGATATGGGTGTTTGAAGATAAGGAATGGTTGAGAAACGATCAAAATTTTCGCAAGTCTGATACTCGAAACCAATAACTGGAGCGGCCTAGGGGAAAAGTACACACACCATTGTGATCGGGCGAGTATCTGCTTTCATATGCAACAGGAGTTTCTCGAGTTCGTCAATCCGTTAACGAGATATGGGAGTTTGAACTTACGGAATGTTTGAGAAACCATCAGAGCTTCGCCGGTCTAATACTCGAAACCTATAACTGGAATGGCCTAGGGGAAAAGTACACACACCATTGTGATCGGGCGAGCTTCTACTTTCAGATGCAACAGGAATTTCTCGAGTTCGTCTATCCGTTCGCGAGATATAGGAGTTTGAATTTACGGAATGTTTGAGAAACCATCAGAGTTTCGCCGGTCTAATACTTGAAACCTATAACTGGAATGGCCTAGGGGAAAAATACAAAGACCGTTGTAATCGGGCGAGTATCTGCTTTCAGATGCAACAGGAATTTCTCGAGTTCGTCAATCCGTTCGGGAGATATGAAAGTTTGAAATTAAGGAATGGTTGAGAAACCAACAAAATTTTCGCAAGTCTGATACTCGAAACCAATAACTGGAATGGCCTAGGGGAAAAGTAAACACACCAATGTAATCGGGCGAGTTTCTACTTTTAGATGCAACAGGAATTTCTCGAGTTCGTCTATCCGTTCGCGAGATATGGGTGTTTGAAGATAAGGAATGGTTGAGAAACCATCAAAATTTTCGCAAGCCTGATACTCGAAACCAATAACTGGAATGGCCTAGGGGAACAGTACACACACCATTGTGATCGGGCGAGTATCTGCTTTCATATTCAACAGGAGCTTCTCGAGTTCGTCAATCCGTTAACGAGATATGGGAGTTTGAACTTAGGGAATGTTTGAGAAACCATCAGAGTTTCGCCGGTCTAATACTTGAAACCTATAACTGGAATGGCCTAGGGGAAAAATACACAGACCGTTATAATCGGGCGAGTATCTGCTTTCAGATGCAACAGGAATTTCTCGAGATCGTCAATCCGTTAACGAGATATGGGAGTTTGAACTTACGGAATGTTTGGGAAACCATCAGAGTTTCGCCGGTCTAATACTCGAAACCAATAACTGGAATGGCCTAGGGGAAGAGTACACACACCATTGTGATCGGGCGAGTTTCTACTTTCAGATGCAACAGGAATTTCTCGAGTTCGTCTATCCGTTCGCGAGATATGGGTGTTTGAAGATAAGGAATGGTTGAGAAACCATCAAAATTTTCGCAAGCCTGATACTCGAACCCAATAACTGGAATGGCCTAGGGGAAAAGTACACACACCATTGTGATCGGGCGAGTATCTGCTTTCAGATGGAACAGGAATTTCTCGAATTCGTCTATCCGTTCGCGAGATATGGGTGTTTGAAGATAAGGAATGGTTGAGAAACCATCAAAATTTTCGCAAGCCTGATACTCGAAACCAATAACTGGAATGGCCTAGGGGAAAAGTACACACACCATTGTGATCGGGCGAGTATCTGCTTTCATATGCAACAGGAGTTTCTCGAGTTCGTCAATCCGTTAACGAGATATGGGAGTTTGAACTTAGGGAATGTTTGAGAAACTATCAGAGTTTCGCCGGTCTAATACTTGAAACCTATAATTGGAATGGCCTAGGGGAAAAATACAAAGACCGTTGTAATCGGGCGAGTATCTGCTTTCAGATGCAACAGGAATTTCTCGAGTTCGTCAATCCGTTCAGGAGATATGAAAGTTTGAAGTTAAGGAATGGTTGAGAAACCATCCAAATTTTCGCAAGTCTGATACTCGAAACCAATAACTGGAATGGCCTAGGGGAAAAGTACACACACCATTGTAATCGGGCGAGTTTCTACTTTTAGATGTAACAGTAATATCTCGAGTTCGTCAATCCGTTCGCGAGATATAGGAGTTTGAAGTTAAGGCATGGTTGAGAGACCATCAAAATTTTCGCAAGTCTGATACTCGAAACCAATAACTACCATGGCCTAGGGCAAAAGTACACATACCATTGTATTCGGGCGTGTTTCTGCTTTCAGATGCAACAGGAACTTCTCGAATTCGTCAATCCGTTCGCGAGATATGGGGGTTTGAAGATAAGGAATGGTTGAGAAACCATCAAAATTTTCGCAAGTCTGATACTCGAAACCAATAACTACCATGGCCTAGGGCAAAAATACACATACCATTGTATTCGGGCGTGTTTCTGCTTTCAGATGCAACAGGAATTTGAGTTCGTCAATCCGTTCGCGAGATATGGGGGTTTGAAGATAAGGAATAGTTGAGAAACCATCAAAATTTTCGCAAGTCTGATACTCGAAACCAATAACAGGAATGGCCTAGGGGAAAAGTACACACACCATTGTGATCGGGCGAGTTTCTACTTTCAGATGCAACAGGAATTTCTCGGGTTCGTCTATCCGTTCGCGAGATATGGGTGTTTGAAGATAAGGAATGGTTGAGAGACCATCAAAATTTTCGCAAGTCTGATACTCGAAACCAATAACTGGAGCGGCCTAGGGGAAAAGTACACACACCATTGTAATCGGGCGAGTTCCTACTTTTAGATGCAACAGGAATATCTCGAGATCGTCAATCCGTTCGCGAGATATGGGAGTTTGAAGTTAAGGAATGGTTGAGAGACCATCAAAATTTTCGCAAGTCTGATACTCGAAACCAATAACTGGAATGGCCCAGGGGAAAGTACACACACCATTGTGATCGGGCGAGTTTCTACCTTCAGATGCAACAGGAACTTCTCGAGTTCGTCTATCCGTTCACGCGAGATATGGGTGTTTGAAGATAAGGAATGGTTGAGAAACGATCAAAATTTTCGCAGTCTGATACTCGAAACCAATAACTGGAGCGGCCTAGGGGAAAAGTACACACACCCTTGTGATCGGGCGAGTATCTGCTTTCATATGCAACAGGAGTTTCTCGAGTTCCGTCAATCCGTTAACGAGATATGGGAGTTTGAACTTACGGAATGTTTGAGAAACCATCAGAGCTTCGCCGGTCTAATACTCGAAACCTATAACTGGAATGGCCTAGGGGAAAAGTACACACACCATTGTGATCGGGCGAGCTTCTACTTTCAGATGCAACAGGAATTTCTCGAGTTCGTCTATCCGTTCGCGAGATATAGGAGTTTGAATTTACGGAATGTTTGAGAAACCATCAGAGTTTCGCGGTCTAATACTTGAAACCTATAACTGGAATTGGCCTAGGGGAAAAATTACAAAGGACCGTTGTAATCGGGCGAGTATCTGCTTTCAGATGCAACAGGAATTCTCGAGTTCGTCAATCCGTTCGGGAGATATGAAAGTTTGAAATTAAGGAATGGTTGAGAAACCAACAAAATTTTCGCAAGTCTGATACTCGAAACCAATAACTGGAATGGCCTAGGGGAAAAGTAAACACACCAATGTAATCGGGCGAGTTTCTACTTTTAGATGCAACAGGAATTTCTCGAGTTCGTCTATCCGTTCGCGAGATATGGGTGTTTGAAGATAAGGAATGGTTGAGAAACCATCAAAATTTTCGCAAGCCTGATACTCGAAACCAATAACTGGAATGGCCTAGGGGAACAGTACACACACCATTGTGATCGGGCGAGTATCTGCTTTCATATTCAACAGGAGCTTCTCGAGTTCGTCAATCCGTTAACGAGATATGGGAGTTTGAACTTAGGGAATGTTTGAGAAACCATCAGAGTTTCGCCGGTCTAATACTTGAAACCTATAACTGGAATGGCCTAGGGGACAAATACACAGACCGTTATAATCGGGCGAGTATCTGCTTTCAGATGCAACAGGAATTTCTCGAGATCGTCAATCCGTTAACGAGATATGGGAGTTTGAACTTACGGAATGTTTGGGAAACCATCAGAGTTTCGCCGGTCTAATACTCGAAACCAATAACTGGAATGGGCCTAGGGGAAAAGTACACACACCATTGTGATCGGGCGAGTTTCTACTTTCAGATGCAACAGGAATTTCTCGAGTTCGGTCCTATCCGTTCGCGAGATATGGGTGTTTGAAGATAAGGAATGGTTGAGAAACCATCAAAATTTTCGCAAGCCTGATACTCGAACCCAATAACTGGAACGGCCTAGGGGAAAAGTACACACACCATTGTGATCGGGCGAGTATCTGCTTTCAGATGGAACAGGAATTTCTCGAATTCGTCTATCCGTTCGCGAGATATGGGTGTTTGAAGATAAGGAATGGTTGAGAAACCATCAAAATTTTCGCAAGCCTGATACTCGAAACCAATAACTGGAATGGCCTAGGGGAAAAGTACACACACCATTGTGATCCGGGCGAGTATCTGCTTTCATATGCAACAGGAGTTTCTCGAGTTCGTCAATCCGTTAACGAGATATGGGAGTTTGAACTTAGGGAATGTTTGAGAAACTATCAGAGTTTCGCCGGTCTAATACTTGAAACCTATAACTGGAATGGCCTAGGGGAAAAATACAAAGACCGTTGTAATCGGGCGAGTATCTGCTTTCAGATGCAACAGGAATTTCTCGAGTTCGTCAATCCGTTCAGGAGATATGAAAGTTTGAAGTTAAGGAATGGTTGAGAAACCATCCAAATTTTCGCAAGTCTGATACTCGAAACCAATAACTGGAATGGCCTAGGGGAAAAGTACACACACCATTGTAATCGGGCGAGTTTCTACTTTTAGATGTAACAGTAATATCTCGAGTTCGTCAATCCGTTCGCGAGATATAGGAGTTTGAAGTTAAGGCATGGTTGAGAGACCATCAAAATTTTCGCAAGTCTGATACTCGAAACCAATAACTACCATGGCCTAGGGCAAAAGTACACATACCATTGTATTCGGGCGTGTTTCTGCTTTCAGATGCAACAGGAACTTCTCGAATTCGTCAATCCGTTCGCGAGATATGGGGGTTTGAAGATAAGGAATGGTTGAGAAACCATCAAAATTTTCGCAAGTCTGATACTCGAAACCAATAACTACCATGGCCTAGGGCAAAAATACACATACCATTGTATTCGGGCGTGTTTCTGCTTTCAGATGCAACAGGAATTTCTCGAGTTCGTCAATCCGTTCGCGAGATATGGGGGTTTGAAGATAAGGAATAGTTGAGAAACCATCAAAATTTTCGCAAGTCTGATACTCGAAACCAATAACAGGAATGGCCTAGGGGAAAAGTACACACACCATTGTGATCGGGCGAGTTTCTACTTTCAGATGCAACAGGAATTTCTCGGGTTCGTCTATCCGTTCGCGAGATATGGGTGTTTGAAGATAAGGAATGGTTGAGAGACCATCAAAATTTTCGCAAGTCTGATACTCGAAACCAATAACTGGAGCGGCCTAGGGAAAAGTACACACACCATTGTAATCGGGCGAGTTCCTACTTTTAGATGCAACAGGAATATCTCGAGATCGTCAATCCGTTCGCGAGATATGGGAGTTTGAAGTTAAGGAATGGTTGAGAGACCATCAAAATTTTCGCAAGTCTGATACTCGAAACCAATAACTACCATGGCCTAGGGCAAAAATACACATACCATTGTATTCGGGCGTGTTTCTGCTTTCAGATGCAACAGGAATTTCTCGAGTTCGTCAATCAGTTCGCGAGATATGGGGGTTTGAATTTAAGGAATGGTTGAGAAACCATCAAAATTTTCGCAAGTCTGATACTCGAAACCAATAACAGGAATGGCCTAGGGGAAAAGTACACACACCATTGTGATCGGGCGAGTTTCTACTTTCAGATGCAATAGGAATTTCTCGAGTTCGTCTATCCGTTCGCGAGATATGGGTGTTTGAAGATAAGGAATGGTTGAGAGACCATCAAAATTTTCGCAAGTCTGATACTCGAAACCAATAACTAGAGCGGCCTAGGGGAAAAATACACAGACCATTGTATTCGGGCTGGTTTCTGCTTTCAGATGCAACAGGAATTTCTCGAGTTCGTCAATCCGTTCGCGAGATATGGGGGTTTGAAGATAAGGAATGGTTGAGAAACCATCAAAATTTTCGCAAGTCTAATACTCGAAACCTATAACTGGAACGGCCTAGGGGAAAAATACAAAGACCGTTGTAATCGGGCGAGTATCTGCTTTCAGATGCAACAGGAATTTCTCGAGTTCGTCAATCCGTTCGGGAGATATGAAAGTTTGAAGTTAAGGAATGGTTGAGAAACCATCAAAATTTTCGCAAGTCTGATACTCGAAACCAATAACTGGAATGGCCTAAGGGAAAAGTACACACACCATTGTAATCGGGCGAGTTTCTTCTTTCAGATGCAACAGGAATTTCTCGAGTTTGTCTATCCGTTCGCGAGATATGGGGGTTTGAATTTACGGAATGTTTGAGAAACCATCAGAGTTTCGCCGGTCTAATACTTGAAACCTATAACTGGAATGGCCTAGGGGAAAAATACAAAGACCGTTGTAATCGGGCGAGTATCTGCTTTCAGATGCAACAGGAATTTCTGGAGTTCGTCAATCCGTTCGGGAGATATGAAAGTTTGAAGTTAAGGAATGATTGAGAAACCATCAAAATTTTCGCAAGTCTGATACTCGAAACCAATAACTGGAATGGCCCAGGGGAAAAGTACACACACCATTGTGATTGGGCGAGTTTCTACCTTCAGATGCAACAGGAATTTCTCGAGTTCGTCTATCCGTTCGCGAGATATGGGTGTTTGAAGATAAGGAATGGTTGAGAAACCATCAAAATTTTCGCAAGTCTGATACTCGAAACCTATAACTGGAATGGCCTATGGGAAAAATACACATACCATTGTATTCGGGCGTGTTTCTGCTTTCAGATGCAACAGGAATTTCTTGAGTTCGTCAATCCGGTCGCGAGATATGGGGGTTTGAAGATAAGGAATAGTTGAGAAACCATCAAAATTTTCGCAAGTCTGATACTCGAAACCAATAACAGGAATGGCCTAGGGGAAAAGTACACACACCATTGTGATCGGGCGAGTTTCTACTTTCAGATGCAATAGGAATTTCTCGAGTTCGTCTATCCGTTCGCGAGATATGGGTGTTTGAAGATAAGGAATGGTTGAGAGACCATCAAAATTTTCGCAAGTCTGATACTCGAAACCAATAACTAGAGCGGCCTAGGGGAAAAATACACAGACCATTGTATTCGGGCTGGTTTCTGCTTTCAGATGCAACAGGAATTTCTCGAGTTCGTCAATCCGTTCGCGAGATATGGGGGTTTGAAGATAAGGAATGGTTGAGAAACCATCAAAATTTTCGCAAGTCTAATACTCGAAACCTATAACTGGAATGGCCTAGGGGAAAAATACAAAGACCGTTGTAATCGGGCGAGTATCTGCTTTCAGATGCAACAGGAATTTCTCGAGTTCGTCAATCCGTTCGGGAGATATGAAAGTTTGAAGTTAAGGAATGGTTGAGAAACCATCAAAATTTTCGCAAGTCTGATACTCGAAACCAATAACTGGAATGGCCTAGGGGAAAAGTACACACACCATTGTAATCGGGCGAGTTTCTTCTTTCAGATGCAACAGGAATTTCTGGAGTTCGTCTATCCGTTCGCGAGATATGGGGGTTTGAATTTACGGAATGTTTGAGAAACCATCAGAGTTTCGCCGGTCTAATACTTGAAACCTATAACTGGTATGGCCTAGGGGAAAAATACAACGACCGTTGTAATCGGGGGAGTATCTGCTTTCAGATGCAACAGGAATTTCTCGAGTTCGTCAATCCGTTCGGGAGATATGAAAGTTTGAAGTTAAGGAATGGTTGAGAAACCATCAAAATTTTCGCAAGTCTGATACTCGAAACCAATAACTGGAATGGCCCAGGGGAAAAGTACACACACCATTGTTATCGGGCGAGTTTCTACCTTCAGATGCAACAGGAATTTCTCGAGTTCGTCTATCCGTTCGCGAGATATGGGTGTTTGAAGATAAGGAATGGTTGAGAAACCATCAAAATTTTCGCAAGTCTGATACTTGAAACTAATAACTGGAGCGGCCTAGGGGAAAGGTACAAACACCATTGTGATCGGGCGAGTATCTGCTTTCATATGCCACAGGAGTTTCTCGAGTTCGTCAATCCGTTAACGAGATATGGGAGTTTGAACTTACGGAATGTTTGAGAAACCATCAGAGCTTCGCCGGTCTAATACTCGAAACCTATAACTGGAATGGCCTAGGGGAAAAGTACACACACCATTGTGATCGGGCGAGTTTCTACTTTCAGATGCAACA
This sequence comes from Ptiloglossa arizonensis, assembly GCF_051014685.1. Taxonomy (NCBI): domain Eukaryota; kingdom Metazoa; phylum Arthropoda; class Insecta; order Hymenoptera; family Colletidae; genus Ptiloglossa; species Ptiloglossa arizonensis. Next base: position 602,033 of record NW_027478626.1, read on the forward strand.
GGAATTTCTCGAGTTCGTCTATCCGTTCGCGAGATATAGGAGTTTGAATTTACGGAATGTTTGAGAAACCATCAGAGTTTCGCCGGTCTAATACTTGAAACCTATAACTGGAATGGCCTAGGGGAAAAATACAAAGACCGTTGTAATCGGGCGAGTATCTGCTTTCAGATGCAACAGGAATTTCTCGAGTTCGTCAATCCGTTCGGGAGATATGAAAGTTTGAAGTTAAGGAATGGTTGAGAAACCATCAAAATTTTCGCAAGTCTTATACTCGAAACCAATAACTACCATGGCCTAGGGCAAAAATACACATACCATTGTATTCGGGCGTGTTTCTGCTTTCAGATGCAACAGGAATTTCTCGAGTTCGTCAATCCGTTCGCGAGATATGGGGGTTTGAAGATAAGGAATAGTTGAGAATCCATCAAAATTTTCGCAAGTCTGATACTCGAAACCAATAACTGGAATGGCCTAGGGGAAAAGTACACACACCATTGTGATCGGGCGAGTTTCTACTTTCAGATGCAACTGGAATCTCTCGAGTTCGTCTATCCGTTCGCGAGATATGGGTGTTTGAAGATACGGAATGGTTGAGAAACCATCAAAATTTTCGCAAGTCTGATACTCGAAACCTATAACTGGAATGGCCTATGGGAAAAATACAAAGACCGTTGTAATCGGGCGAGTATCTGCTTTCAGATGCAACAGGAATATCTCGAGTTCGTCAATCCGTTCGGGAGATATGAAAGTTTGAAGTTAAGGAACGGTTGAGAAACCATCAAAATTTTCGCAAGTCTGATACTCGAAATCAATAACTGGAATGGCCTAGGGGAAAAGTACACACACCATTGTAATCGGGCGAGTTTCTTCTTTCAGATGCAACAGGAATTTCTCGAGTTCGTCTATCCGTTCGCGACATATGGGGGTTTGAATTTACGGAATGTTTGAGAAACCATCAGAGTTTCGCCGGTCTAATACTTGAAACCTATAACTGGAATGGCCTAGGGCAAATATACACACACCATTGTATTCGGGCGTGTTTCTGCTTTCAGATGCAACAGGAACTTCTCGAGCTCGTCAATCCATTCCCGAGATATGGGGGTTTGAAGATAAGGAATGGTTGAGAAACCATCAAAATTTTCGCAAGTCTGATACTCGAAACCAATAACTACCATGGCCTAGGGCAAAAATACACATACCACTGTATTCGGGCGTGTTTCTGTTTTCAGATGCAACAGGAATTTCTCGAGTTCGTCAATCCGTTCGCGAGATATGGGGGTTTGAAGATAAGGAATAGTTGAGAAACCATCAAAATTTTCGCAAGTCTGATATTCGAAACCAATAACAGGAATGGCCTAGGGGAAAAGTACACACACCATTGTGATCGGGCGAGTTTCTACTTTCAGATGCAACAGGAATTTCTCGAGTTCGTCTATCCGTTCGCGAGATATGGGTGTTTGAAGATAAGGAATGGTTGAGAAACCATCAAAATTTTCGCAAGTATGATACTCGAAACCTATAACTGGAATGGCCTATGGGAAAAATACAGGACCATTGTATTCGGGCTGGTTTCTGCTTTCAGATGCAACAGGAATTTCTCGAGTTCGTCAATCCGTTCGCGAGATATGGGAGTTTGAAGTTAAGGAATGGTTGAGAGACCATCAAAATTTTCGCAAGTCTGATACTCGAAACCAATAACTACCATGGCCTAGGGCAAAAATACACATACCATTGTATTCGGGCGTGTTTCTGCTTTCAGATGCAACAGGAATTTCTCGAGTTCGTCAATCCGTTCGCGAGATATGGGGGTTTGAAGATAAGGAATAGTTGAGAATCCATCAAAATTTTCGCAAGTCTGATACTCGAAACCAATAACAGGAATGGCCTAGGGGAAAAGTACACACACCATTGTGATCGGGCGAGTTTCTACTCTCAGATGCAACAGGAATTTCTCGAGTTCGTCTATCCGTTCGCGAGATATGGGTGTTTGAAGATAAGGAATGGTTGAGAGACCATCAAAATTTTCGCAAGTCTGATACTCGAAACCAATAACTGGAGCGGCCTAGGGGAAAAGTACACACACCATTGTAATCGGGCGAGTTTCTACTTTTAGATGCAACAGGAATATCTCGAGTTCGTCAATCCGTTCGGGAGATATGAAAGTTTGAAGTTAAGGAATGGTTGAGAAACCATCAAAATTTTCGCAAGTCTAATACTCGAAACCTATAACTGGAATGGCCTAGGGGAAAAATACAAAGACCGTTGTAATCGGGCGAGTATCTGCTTTCAGATGCAACAGGAATTTCTCGAGTTCGTCAATCCGTTCGGGAGATATGAAAGTTTGAAGTTAAGGAATGGTTGAGAAACCATCAAAATTTTCGCAAGTCTGATACTCGAAACCAATAACTGGAATGGCCTAGGGGAAAAGTACACACACCATTGTAATCGGGCGAGTTTCTTCTTTCAGATGCAACAGGAATTTCTGGAGTTCGTCTATCCGTTCGCGAGATATGGGGGTTTGAATTTACGGAATGTTTGAGAAACCATCAGAGTTTCGCCGGTCTAATACTTGAAACCTATAACTGGTATGGCCTAGGGGAAAAATACAACGACCGTTGTAATCGGGGGAGTATCTGCTTTCAGATGCAACAGGAATTTCTCGAGTTCGTCAATCCGTTCGGGAGATATGAAAGTTTGAAGTTAAGGAATGGTTGAGAAACCATCAAAATTTTCGCAAGTCTGATACTCGAAACCAATAACTGGAATGGCCCAGGGGAAAAGTACACACACCATTGTTATCGGGCGAGTTTCTACCTTCAGATGCAACAGGAATTTCTCGAGTTCGTCTATCCGTTCGCGAGATATGGGTGTTTGAAGATAAGGAATGGTTGAGAAACCATCAAAATTTTCGCAAGTCTGATACTTGAAACTAATAACTGGAGCGGCCTAGGGGAAAGGTACAAACACCATTGTGATCGGGCGAGTATCTGCTTTCATATGCCACAGGAGTTTCTCGAGTTCGTCAATCCGTTAACGAGATATGGGAGTTTGAACTTACGGAATGTTTGAGAAACCATCAGAGCTTCGCCGGTCTAATACTCGAAACCTATAACTGGAATGGCCTAGGGGAAAAGTACACACACCATTGTGATCGGGCGAGTTTCTACTTTCAGATGCAACAGGAATTTCTCGAGTTCGTCTATCCGTTCGCGAGATATAGGAGTTTGAATTTACGGAATGTTTGAGAAACCATCAGAGTTTCGCCGGTCTAATACTTGAAACCTATAACTGGAATGGCCTAGGGGAAAAATACAAAGACCGTTGTAATCGGGCGAGTATCTGCTTTCAGATGCAACAGGAATTTCTCGAGTTCGTCAATCCGTTCGGGAGATATGAAAGTTTGAAGTTAAGGAATGGTTGAGAAACCATCAAAATTTTCGCAAGTCTTATACTCGAAACCAATAACTACCATGGCCTAGGGCAAAAATACACATACCATTGTATTCGGGCGTGTTTCTGCTTTCAGATGCAACAGGAATTTCTCGAGTTCGTCAATCCGTTCGCGAGATATGGGGGTTTGAAGATAAGGAATAGTTGAGAATCCATCAAAATTTTCGCAAGTCTGATACTCGAAACCAATAACTGGAATGGCCTAGGGGAAAAGTACACACACCATTGTGATCGGGCGAGTTTCTACTTTCAGATGCAACTGGAATCTCTCGAGTTCGTCTATCCGTTCGCGAGATATGGGTGTTTGAAGATACGGAATGGTTGAGAAACCATCAAAATTTTCGCAAGTCTGATACTCGAAACCTATAACTGGAATGGCCTATGGGAAAAATACAAAGACCGTTGTAATCGGGCGAGTATCTGCTTTCAGATGCAACAGGAATATCTCGAGTTCGTCAATCCGTTCGGGAGATATGAAAGTTTGAAGTTAAGGAACGGTTGAGAAACCATCAAAATTTTCGCAAGTCTGTTACTCGAAACCAATAACTGGAATGGCCTAGGGGAAAAGTACACACACCATTGTAATCGGGCGAGTTTCTTCTTTCAGATGCAACAGGAATTTCTCGAGTTCGTCTATCCGTTCGCGACATATGGGGGTTTGAATTTACGGAATGTTTGAGAAACCATCAGAGTTTCGCCGGTCTAATACTTGAAACCTATAACTGGAATGGCCTAGGGCAAATATACACACACCATTGTATTCGGGCGTGTTTCTGCTTTCAGATGCAACAGGAACTTCTCGAGCTCGTCAATCCATTCCCGAGATATGGGGGTTTGAAGATAAGGAATGGTTGAGAAACCATCAAAATTTTCGCAAGTCTGATACTCGAAACCAATAACTACCATGGCCTAGGGCAAAAATACACATACCACTGTATTCGGGCGTGTTTCTGTTTTCAGATGCAACAGGAATTTCTCGAGTTCGTCAATCCGTTCGCGAGATATGGGGGTTTGAAGATAAGGAATAGTTGAGAAACCATCAAAATTTTCGCAAGTCTGATATTCGAAACCAATAACAGGAATGGCCTAGGGGAAAAGTACACACACCATTGTGATCGGGCGAGTTTCTACTTTCAGATGCAACAGGAATTTCTCGAGTTCGTCTATCCGTTCGCGAGATATGGGTGTTTGAAGATAAGGAATGGTTGAGAAACCATCAAAATTTTCGCAAGTATGATACTCGAAACCTATAACTGGAATGGCCTATGGGAAAAATACAGGACCATTGTATTCGGGCTGGTTTCTGCTTTCAGATGCAACAGGAATTTCTCGAGTTCGTCAATCCGTTCGCGAGATATGGGAGTTTGAAGTTAAGGAATGGTTGAGAGACCATCAAAATTTTCGCAAGTCTGATACTCGAAACCAATAACTACCATGGCCTAGGGCAAAAATACACATACCATTGTATTCGGGCGTGTTTCTGCTTTCAGATGCAACAGGAATTTCTCGAGTTCGTCAATCCGTTCGCGAGATATGGGGGTTTGAAGATAAGGAATAGTTGAGAATCCATCAAAATTTTCGCAAGTCTGATACTCGAAACCAATAACAGGAATGGCCTAGGGGAAAAGTACACACACCATTGTGATCGGGCGAGTTTCTACTCTCAGATGCAACAGGAATTTCTCGAGTTCGTCTATCCGTTCGCGAGATATGGGTGTTTGAAGATAAGGAATGGTTGAGAGACCATCAAAATTTTCGCAAGTCTGATACTCGAAACCAATAACTGGAGCGGCCTAGGGGAAAAGTACACACACCATTGTAATCGGGCGAGTTTCTACTTTTAGATGCAACAGGAATATCTCGAGTTCGTCAATCCGTTCGCGAGATATGGGAGTTTGAAGTTAAGGAATGGTTGAGAGACCATCAAAATTTTCGCAAGTCTGATACTCGAAACCAATAACTACCATGGCCTAGGGCAAAAATACACATACCATTGTATTCGGGCGTGTTTCTGCTTTCAGATGCAACAGGAATTTCTCGAGTTCGTCAATCCGTTCGCGAGATATGGGGGTTTGAAGATAAGGAATAGTTGAGAATCCATCAAAATTTTCGCAAGTCTGATACTCGAAACCAATAACTGGAATGGCCTAGGGGAAAAGTACACACTCCATTGTGATCGGGCGAGTTTCTACTTTCAGATGCAACAGGAATTTCTCGAGTTCGTCTATCCGTTCGCGAGATATGGGTGTTTGAAGATACGGAATGGTTGAGAAACCATCAAAATTTTCGCAAGTCTGATACTCGAAACCTATAACTGGAATGGCCTATGGGAAAAATACAAAGACCGATGTAATCGGGCGAGTATCTGCTTTCAGATGCAACAGGAATATCTCGAGTTCGTCAATCCGTTCGGGAGATATGAAAGTTTGAAGTTAAGGAATGGTTGAGAAACCATCAAAATTTTCGCAAGTCTGATACTCGAAACCAATAACTGGAATGGCCTAGGGGAAAAGTACACACACCATTGTAATCGGGCGAGTTTCTTCTTTCAGATGCAACAGGAATTTCTCGAGTTCGTCTATCCGTTCGCGAGATATGGGGGTTTGAATTTACGGAATGTTTGAGAAACCATCAGAGTTTCGCCGGTCTAATACTTGAAACCTATAACTGGAATGGCCTAGGGCAAATATACACACACCATTGTATTCGGGCGTGTTTCTGCTTTCAGATGCAACAGGAATTTCTCGAGTTCGTCAATCCATTCCCGAGATATGGGGGTTTGAAGATAAGGAATGGTTGAGAAACCACCAAAATTTTCGCAAGTCTGATACTCGAAACCAATAACTACCATGGCCTAGGGCAAAAATACACATACCACTGTATTCGGGCGTGTTTCTGTTTTCAGATGCAACAGGAATTTCTCGAGTTCGTCAATCCGTTCGCGAGATATGGGGGTTTGAAGATAAGGAATGGTTGAGAAACCATCAAAATTTTCGCAAGTCTGATACTCGAAACCTATAACTGGAATGGCCTAGGGGAAAAGTACACACACCATTGTGATCGGGCGAGTATCTGCTTTCATATGCAACAGGAGTTTCTCGAGTTCGTCAATCCGTTCGCGACATATAGGAGTTTGAATTTACGGAATGTTTGAGAAGCCATCAGAGTTTCGCCGGTCTAATACTTGAAACCTATAACTGGAATGGCCTAGGGGAAAAATACAAAGACCGTTGTAATCGGGCGAGTGTCTGCTTTCAGATGCAACAGGAATTTCTCGAGTTCGTCAATCCGTTCGGGAGATATGAAAGTTTGAAGTTAAGGAATGGTTGAGAAATCATCAAAGTTTTCGCAAGTCTGATACTCGAAACCAATAACTGGAATGGCCTAGGGGAAAAGTACAGACACCATTGTAATCGGGCGAGTTTCTACTTTTAGATGCAACAGGAATATCTCGAGTTCATCAATCCGTTCGGGAGATATGAAAGTTAGAAGTTAAGGAATGGTTGAGAAACCATCAAAATTTTCGCAAGTCTGATACTCGAAACCAATAACTGGAATGGCCTAGGGGAAAAGTACACACACCATTGTGATCGGGCGAGTATCTGCTTGCATATGCAACAGGAATTTCTCGAGTTCGTCTATCCGTTCGCGAGATATGGGGGTTTGAATTTACGGAATGTTTGAGAAACCATCAGTGTTTCGCCGGTCTAATACTTGAAACCTATAACTGGAATGGCCTAGGGGAAAAATACAAAGACCGTTGTAATCGGGCGAGTTTCTTCTTTCAGATGCAACAGGAATTTCTCGAGTTCGTCTATCCGTTCGCGAGATATGGGGGTTTGAAGATAAGGAATGGTTGAGAAACCAACAAAATTTTCGCAAGTCTGATACTTGAAACCAATAACTGGAATGGCCTAGGGGAAAAGTACACACACCATTGTGATCGGGCGAGTATCTGCTTTCATATGCAACAGGAGTTTCTCGAGTTCGTCAATCCGTTCGCGAGATATAGGAGTTTGAATTTACGGAATGTTTGAGAAACCATCAGAGTTTCGCTGGTCTAATACTTGAAACCTATAACTGGAATGGCCTAGGGGAAAAATACAAAGACCGTTGTAATCGGGCGAGTATCTGCTTTCAGATGCAACAGGAATTTCTCGAGTTCGTCAATCCGTTCGCGAGATATGGGAGTTTGAAGATAGGGAATGGTTGAGAAACCACCAAAATTTTCGCAAGTCTGATACTTGAAACCAATAACTACCATGGCCCAGGGCAAAAATACACATACCATTGTATTCGGGCTGGTTTCTGCTTTCAGATGCAACAGGAATTTCTCGAGTTCGTCAATCCGTTCGCGAGATATGGGAGTTTGAAGATAAGGAATAGTTGATAAACCATCAAAATTTTCGCAAGTCTGATACTCGAAACCAATAACTGGAATGGCCTAGGGGAAAAGTACATACACCAATGTAATCGGGCGAGTTTCTACTTTTAGATGCAACAGGAATATCTCGAGTTCGTCAATCCGTTCGCGAGATATGAGAGTTTGAAGTTAAGGAATGGTTGAGAGACCATCAAAATTTTCGCAAGTCTGATACTCGAAACCAATAACTACCATGGCCCAGGGCAAAAATACACATACCATTGTATTCAGGCTGGTTTCTGCTTTCATATGCAACAGGAGTTTCTCGAGTTCGTCAATCCGTTCGCGAGATATAGGAGTTTGAATTTACGGAATGTTTGAGAAACCATCAGAGTTTCGCCGGTCTAATACTCGAAACCTATCACTGGAGTGGCCTAGGGGAAAAGTACACACACCTTTGTGATCGGGCGAGTATCTGCTTTCATATGCAACAGGAATATATCGAATTCGACTATCCGTTCGCGAGATATGGGGGTTTGAAAATAAGGAATGGTTGAGAAGCAAACAAAATTTTCGCAAGTCTGATACTCGAAACCTATAACTGGAATGGCCTAGGGGAAAAATACAAAGACCGTTGTAATCGGGCGGGTATCTGCTTTCAGATGCAACAGGAATTTCTCGTGTTCGTCAATCCGTTCGGGAGATATGAAAGTTTGAAGTTAAGGAATGGTTGAGAAACCATCAAAATTTTCGCAAGTCTGATACTCGAAACCAATAACTGGAACGGCCTAGGGGAAAAGTACACACACCATTGTAATCGGGCGAGTTTCTACTTTTAGATGCAACAGGAATATCTCGAGTTGGTCAATCCGTTCGCGCGATATGGGAGTTTGAAGTTAAGGAATGGTTGAGAGACCATCAAAATTTTCGCAAGTCTGATACTCGAAACCAATAACTACCATGGCCTAGGGCAAAAATACACATACCATTGTAATCGGGCGTGTTTCTGCTTTCAGATGCAACTGGAATTTCTCGAGTTCGTCAATCCGTTCGCGAGATATGGGGGTTTGAAGATAAGGAATGGTTGAGAAACCATCAAAATTTTCGCAAGTCTGATACTCGAAACCAATAACTACCATGGCCTAGGGCAAAAATACACATACCATTGTATTCGGGCGTGTTTCTGCTATCAGATGCAACAGGAATTTCTCGAGTTCGTCAGTCCGTTCGCGAGATATGGGGGTTTGAAGATAAGGAATGGTTGAGAAACCATCAAAATTTTCGCAAGTCTGATCCTCGAAACCAATAACTGGAATGGCCTAGGGGAAAAGTACACACACCATTGTAATCGGGCGAGTATCTACTTTCATATGCAACAGGATTTACTCGAGTTCGTCAATCCGTTCGCGAGATATGGAAGTTTGAAGTTACGGAATGTTTGTGAAACCATCAGAGTTTCGCCGGTCTAATACTTGAAACCTATAACTGGAATGGCCTAGGGGAAAAATACATAGACCGTTATAATCGGGCGAGTATCTGCTTTCAGATGCAACAGGAATTTCTCGAGATCGTCAATCCGTTAACGAGATATGGGAGTTTGAACTTACGGAATGTTTGAGAAACCATCAGAGTTTCGCCGGTCTAATACTCGAAACCAATAACTGGAATGGCCTAGGGGAAAAGTACACACACCATTGTGATCGGGCGAGTATCTGCTTTCATATGCAACAGGAATACATCGAGTTCGACTATCCGTTCGCGAGATATGGGGGTTTGAAAATAAGGAATGGTTGAGAAGCAAACAAAATTTTCGCAAGTCTGATACTCGAAACCTATAACTGGAATGGCCTAGGGGAAAAATACAAAGACCGTTGTAATCGGGCGGGTATCTGCTTTCAGATGCAACAGGAATTTCTCGTGTTCGTCAATCCGTTCGGGAGATATGAAAGTTTGAAGTTAAGGAATGGTTGAGAAACCATCAAAATTTTCGCAAGTCTGATACTCGAAACCAATAACTGGAACGGCCTAGGGGAAAAGTACACACACCATTGTAATCGGGCGAGTTTCTACTTTTAGATGCAACAGGAATATCTCGAGTTCGTCAATCCGTTCGCGCGATATGGGAGTTTGAAGTTAAGGAATGGTTGAGAGACCATCAAAATTTTCGCAAGTCTGATACTCGAAACCAATAACTACCATGGCCTAGGGCAAAAATACACATACCATTGTATTCGGGCGTGTTTCTGCTTTCAGATGCAACAGGAATTTCTCGAGTTCGTCAATCCGTTCGCGAGATATGGGGGTTTGAAGATAAGGAATGGTTGAGAAACCATCAAAATTTTCGCAAGTCTGATACTCGAAACCAATAACTGGAATAGCCTAGGGGAAAAGTACACACACCATTGTGATCGGGCGAGTTTCTACTTTCAGATGCAACAGGAATTTCTCGAGTTCGTCTATCCGTTTGCGAGATATGGGTGTTTGAAGATAAGGAATGGTTGAGAAACCATCAAAATTTTCGCAAGTCTGATACTCGAAACCAATAACTGGAGTGGCCTAGGGGAAAAGTACACACACGATTGTGATCGGGCTAGTATCTCCTTTCATATGCAACAGGAGTTTCTCGAGTTCGTCAATCCGTTAACGAGATATGGGAGTTTGAACTTAGGGAATGTTTGAGAAACCATCAGAGTTTCGCCGGTCTAATACTCGAAACCTATAACTGGAATGGCCTAGTGGAAAAGTACACACACCATTGTGATTGGGCGAGTTTCTACTTTCAGATGCAACAGGAATTTCATGAGTTCGTCTATCCGTTCGCGAGATATGGGGGTTTGAATATAAGGAATGGTTGAGAAACCATCAAAATTTTCGCATGTCTGATACTCGAAACCAATAACTGGAATGGCCTAGGGGAAAAGTACACACACCATTGTGATCGGGCGAGTATCTGCTTTCATATGCAACAGGAGTATCTCGAGTTCGTCAATCCGTTCGCGAGATATAGGAGTTTGAATTTACGGAATGTTTGAGAAACCATCAGAATTTCGCCGGTCTAATACTTGAAACCTATAACTGGATTGGCCTAGGGGAAAAATACAAAGACCGTTGTAATCGGGCGAGTATCTGCTTTCAGATGCAACAGGAATTTCTCGAGTTCGTCAATCCGTTCAGGAGATATGAAAGTTTGAAGTTAAGGAATGGTTGAGAAACCATCCAAATTTTCACAAGTCTGATACTCGAAACCAATAACTGGAATGGCCTAGGGGAAAAATACACATACCATTGTATTCGGGCGTGTTTCTGCTTTCAGATGCAACAGGAATTTCTCGAGTTCGTCAATCCGTTCGCGAGATATAGGGGTTTGAAGATAAGGAATGGTTGAGAAACCATCAAAATTTGCGCAAGTCTGATACTCGAAACCAATAACTACCATGGCCTAGGGCAAAAATACACATACCATTGTATTCGGGCGTGTTTCTGCTTTCAGATGCAACAGGAATTTCTCGAGTTCGTCAATCCGTTCGCGAGATATGGGGGTTTGAAGATAAGGAATAGTTGAGAAACCATCAAAGTTTTCGCAAGTCTAATACTCGAAACCTATCACTGGAATGGCCTAGGGGAAAAATACAAAGACCGTTGTAATCGGGCGAGTATCTGCTTTCAGATGCAACAGGAATTTCTCGAGTTCGTCAATCCGTTCGGGAGATATGAAAGTTTGAAGTTAAGGAATGGTTGAGAAACCATCAAAATTTTCGCAAGTCTGATACTCGAAACCAATAACTGGAATGGCCTAGGGGAAAAATACACATACCATTGTATTCGGGCGTCTTTCTGCTTTCAGATGCAACAGGAATTTCTCGAGTTCGTCAATCCGTTCGCGAGATATGGGGGTTTGAAGATAAGGAATGGTTGAGAAACCATCAAAATTTGCGCAAGTCTGATACTCGAAACCAATAACTACCATGGCCTAGGGCAAAAATACACATACCATTGTATTCGGGCGTGTTTCTGCTTTCAGATGCAACAGGAATTTCTCGAGTTCGTCAATCCGTTCGCGAGATATGGGGGTTTGAAGATAAGGAATAGTTGAGAAACCATCAAAATTTTCGCAAGTCTGATACTCGAAACCAATAACAGGAATGTCCTAGGGGAAAAGAACACACACCATTGTGATCGGGCGAGTTTCTACTTTCAGATGCAACAGGAATTTCTCGAGTTCGTCAATCCGTTCGCGAGATATGGGTGTTTGAATATACGGAATGGTTGAGAAACCATCAAAATTTTCGCAAGTCTGATACTCGAAACCAATAACTGGAATGGCCTAGGCGAAAAATACACAGACCATTGTGATCGGGCGAGTTTCTGCTTTCAGATGCAACAGGAATTTCTCGAGTTCGTCAATCCGTTCGCGAGATATGGGGGTTTGAAGATAAGGAATAGTTGAGAAACCATCAAAATTTTCGCAAGTCTGATACTCGAAACCAATAACAGGAATGTCCTAGGGGAAAAGAACACACACCATTGTGATCGGGCGAGTTTCTACTTTCAGATGCAACAGGAATTTCTCGAGTTCGTCAATCCGTTCGCGAGATATGGGTGTTTGAATATACGGAATGGTTGAGAAACCATCAAAATTTTCGCAAGTCTGATACTCGAAACCTATAACTGGAATGGCCTATGGGAAAAATACACAGACCATTGTGATCGGGCGAGTTTCTGCTTTCAGATGCAACAGGAATTTCTCGAGTTCGTCAATCCGTTCGCGAGATATGGGGGTTTGAAGATAAGGAATGGTTGAGAAACCATCAAAGTTTTCGCAAGTCTAATACTCGAAACCTATCACTGGAATGGCCTAGGGGAAAAATACAAAGACCGTTGTAATCGGGCGAGTATCTGCTTTCAGATGCAACAGGAATTTCTCGAGTTCGTCAATCCGTTCGGGAGATATGAAAGTTTGAAGTTAAGGAATGGTTGAGAAACTATCAAAATTTTCGCAAGTCTGATACTCGAAACCAATAACTGGAATGGCCTAGGGGAAAAATACACATACCATTGTATTCGGGCGTGTTTCTGCTTTCAGATGCAACAGGAATTTCTCGAGTTCGTCAATCCGTTCGCGAGATATGGGGGTTTGAAGATAAGGAATGGTTGAGAAACCATCAAAATTTGCGCAAGTCTGATACTCGAAACCAATAACTACCATGGCCTAGGGCAAAAATACACATACCATTGTATTGGGGCGTGTTTCTGCTTTCAGATGCAACAGGAATTTCTCGAGTTCGTCAATCCGTTCGCGAGATATGGGGGTTTGAAGATAAGGAATAGTTGAGAAACCATCAAAATTTTCGCAAGTCTGATACTCGAAACCAATAACAGGAATGTCCTAGGGGAAAAGAACACACACCATTGTGATCGGGCGAGTTTCTACTTTCAGATGCAACAGGAATTTCTCGAGTTCGTCAATCCGTTCGCGAGATATGGGTGTTTGAATATACGGAATGGTTGAGAAACCATCAAAATTTTCGCAAGTCTGATACTCGAAACCTATAACTGGAATGGCCTATGGGAAAAATACACAGACCATTGTGATCGGGCGAGTTTCTGCTTTCAGATGCAATAGGAATTTCTCGAGTTCGTCAATCCGTTCGCGAGATATGGGGGTTTGAATTTACGGAATGTTTGAGAAACCATCAGAGTTTCGCCGGTCTAATACTTGAAACCTATAACTGGAATGGCCTAGGGGAAAAATACAAAGACCGTTGTAATCGGGCGAGTATCTGCTTTCAGATGCAACAGGAATTTCTCGAGTTCGTCAATCCGTTCGGGAGATATGAAAGTTTGAAGTTAAGGAATGGTTGAGAAACCATCAAAATTTTCGCAAGTCTGATACTCGAAACCAATAACTGGAATGGCCTAGGGGAAAAATACACATACCATTGTATTCGGGCGTGTTTCTGCTTTCAGATGCAACAGGAATTTCTCGAGTTCGTCAATCCGTTCGCGAGATATGGGGGTTTGAAGATAAGGAATGGTTGAGAAACCATCAAAATTGGCGCAATTCTGATACTCGAAACCAATAACTACCATGGCCTAGGGCAAAAATACACATACCATTGTATTCGGGCGTGTTTCTGCTTTCAGATGCAACAGGAATTTCTCGAGTTCGTCAATCCGTTCGCGAGATATGGGGGTTTGAAGATAAGGAATAGTTGAGAAACCATCAAAATTTTCGCAAGTCTGATACTCGAAACCAATAACTGGAGTGGCCTAGGGGAAAAGTACACACACGATTGTGATCGGGCTAGTATCTCCTTTCATATGCAACTGGAGTTTCTCGAGTTCGTCAATCCGTTAACGAGATATGGGAGTTTGAACTTACGGAATGTTTGATAAACCATCAGAGTTTCGCCGGTCTAATACTCGAAACCTATAACTGGAATGGCCTAGGGGAAAAGTACACACACCATTGTGATCGGGCGAGTTTCTACTTTCAGATGCAACAGGAATTTCTCGAGTTCGTCTATCCGTTCGCGAGATATGGGGGTTTGAAGATAAGGAATGGTTGAGAAGCAAACAAAATTTTCGCAAGTCTGATACTCGAAACCTATAACTGGAATGGCCTAGGGGAAAAATACAAAGACCGTTGTAATCGGGCGAGTATCTGCTTTCAGATGCAACAGGAATTTCTCGAGTTCGTCAATCCGATCGGGAGATATGAAAGTTTGAAGTTAAGGAATGGTTGAGACACCATCAAAATTTTCGCAAGTCTGATACTCGAAACCAATAACTGGAATGGCCTAGGGGAAAAGTACACACACCATTGAAATCGGGCGAGTTTCTACTTTTAGATGCCACAGGAATATCTCGAGTTCGTCAATCCGTTCGCGAGATATGGGAGTTTGAAGTTAAGGAATGGTTGAGAGACCTACAAAATTTTCGCAAGTCTGATACTCGAAACCAATAACTGGAATGGCCTAGGGCAAAAATACACATACCATTGTATTCGGGCGTGTTTCTGCTTCCAGATGCAACAGGAATTTCTCGAGTTCGTCTATCCGTTCGCGAGATATGGGTGTTTGAAGATAAGGAATGGTTGACAAACCATCAAAATTTTCGCAAGCCTGATACTCGAAACCAATAACTGGAATGGCCTAGGGGAAAAGTACACACAGCACTGTGATCGGGCGAGTATCTGCTTTCATATGCAACAGGAGTTTCTCGAGTTCGTCAATCCGTTAACGAGATATGGGAGTTTGAACTTAGGGAATGTTTGAGGAACCATCAGAGTTTCGCCGGTCTAATACTTGAAACCTATAACTGGAATGGCCTAGGGGAAAAATACACAGACCGTTATAATCGGACGAGTATCTGCTTTCAGATGCAACAGGAATTTCTCGAGTTCGTCAATCCGATCGGGAGATATGAAAGTTTGAAGTTAAGGAATGGTTCAGACACCATCAAAATTTTCGCAAGTCTGATACTCGAAACCAATAACTGGAATGGCCTAGGGGAAAAGTACACACACCATTGAAATCGGGCGAGTTTCTACTTTTAGATGCCACAGGAATATCTCGAGTTCGTCAATCCGTTCGCGAGATATGGGAGTTTGAAGTTAAGGAATGGTTGAGAGACCTACAAAATTTTCGCAAGTCTGATACTCGAAACCAATAACTGGAATGGCCTAGGGCAAAAATACACATACCATTGTATTCGGGCGTGTTTCTGCTTCCAGATGCAACAGGAATTTCTCGAGTTCGTCTATCCGTTCGCGAGATATGGGTGTTTGAAGATAAGGAATGGTTGACAAACCATCAAAATTTTCGCAAGCCTGATACTCGAAACCAATAACTGGAATGGCCTAGGGGAAAAGTACACACAGCACTGTGATCGGGCGAGTATCTGCTTTCATATGCAACAGGAGTTTCTCGAGTTCGTCAATCCGTTAACGAGATATGGGAGTTTGAACTTAGGGAATGTTTGAGAAACCATCAGAGTTTCGCCGGTCTAATACTTGAAACCTATAACTGGAATGGCCTAGGGGAAAAATACACAGACCGTTATAATCGGGCGAGTATCTGCTTTCAGATGCAACAGGAATTTCTCGAGATCGTCAATCCGTTAACGAGATATGGGAGTTTGAACTTACGGAATGTTTGAGAAACCATCAGAGTTTCGCCGGTCTAATTCTCGATACCAATAACTGGAATGGCCTAGGGGAAAAGTACACACACCATTGTGATCGGGCGAGTATCTGCTTTCATATGCAACAGGAATATCTCGAGTTCGTCAAACCGTTCGCGAGATATGGGAGTTTGAAGTTAAGTAATGGTTGAGAGACCATCAAAATTTTCGCAAGTCTGATACTCGAAACCAATAACTGGAATGGCCTAAGGGAAAAGTACACACACCATTGTGATCGGGCGAGTTTCTACTTTCAGATGCAACAGGAATTTCTCGAGTTCGTCTATCCGTGCGCGAGATATGGGTGTTTGAAGATAAGGAATGGTTGAAAAACCATCAAAATTTTCGCAAGCCTGATACTCGAAACCAATAACTGGAATGGCCTAGGGGAAAAGTACACACACCATTGTGATCGGGCGAGTATCTGCTTTCAGATGCAACAGGAATTTCTCGAGTTCGTCTATCCGTTCGCGAGATATGGGTGTTTGAAGATAAGGAATGGTTGAGAAACCATCAAAATTTTCGCAAGCCTGATACTCGAATCCAATAACTGGAATGGCCTAGGGGAAAAGTACACACACCATTGTGATCGGGCGAGTATCTGCTTTCATATGCAACGGGAGTTTCTCGAGTTCGTCAATCCGTTAACGAGATATGGGAGTTTGAACTTAGGGAATGTTTGAGAAACCATCAGAGTTTCGCCGGTCTAATACTCGAAACCTATAACTGGAATGGCCTAGGGGAAAAGTACACACACCATTGTGATTGGGCGAGTTTCTACTTTCAGATGCAACAGGAATTTCATGAGTTCGTCTATCCGTTCGCGAGATATGGGGGTTTGAAGATAAGGAATGGTTGAGAAACCATCAAAATTTTCGCATGTCTGATACTCGAAACCAATAACTGGAATGGCCTAGGGGAAAAGTACACACACCATTGTGATCGGGCGAGTATATGCTTTCAGATGCAACAGGAATTTCTCGAGTTCGTCTATCCGTTCGCGAGATATGGGGGTTTGAATTTACCGAATGTTTGAGAAACCATCAGAGTTTCGCCGGTCTAATACTTGAAACCTATAACTGGAATGGCCTAGGGGAAAAATACAAAGACCGTTGTAATCGGGCGAGTATCTGCTTTCAGATGCAACAGGAATTTCTCGAGTTCGTCAATCTGTTCGGGAGATATGAAAGTTTGAAGTTAAGGAATGGTTGAGAAACCATCAAAATTTTCGCAAGTCTGATACTCGAAACCAATAACTGGAATGGCCTAGGGGAAAAATACACATACCGTTGTAATCGGGCGAGTTTCTGCTTTCAGATACAACAGTAATTTCTCGAGTTCGTCAATCCGATCGGGAGATATGAAAGTTTGAAGTTAAGGAATGGTTGAGACACCATCAAAATTTTCGCAAGTCTGATACTCGAAACCAATAACTGGAATGGCCTAGGGGAAAAGTACACACACCATTGTAATCGGGCGAGTTTCTACTTTTAGATGCCACAGGAATATCTCGAGTTCGTCAATCCGTTCGCGAGATATGGGAGTTTGAAGTTAAGGAATGGTTGAGAGACCTACAAAATTTTCGCAAGTCTGATACTCGAAACCAATAACTGGAATGGCCTAGGGCAAAAATACACATACCATTGTATTCGGGCGTGTTTCTGCTTCCAGATGCAACAGGAATTTCTCGAGTTCGTCTATCCGTTCGCGAAATATGGGGGTTTGAAGATAAGGAATGGTTGAGAAACCATCAAAATTTGCGCAAGTCTGATACTCGAAACCAATAACTACCATGGCCTAGGGCAAAAATACACATACCATTGTATTCGGGCGTGTTTCTGCTTTCAGATGCAACAGGAATTTCTCGAGTTCGTCAATCCGTTCGCGAGATATGGGTGTTTGAAGATAAGGAATGGTTGAGAAACCATCAAAATTTTCGCAAGCCTGATACTCGAAACCAATAACTGGAATGGCCTAGGGGAAAAATACAAAGACCGTTGTAATCGGGCGAGTATCTGCTTTCAGATGCAACAGGAATTTCTCGAGTTCGTCAATCCGATCGGGAGATATGAAAGTTTGAAGTTAAGGAATGGTTGAGACACCATCAAAATTTTCGCAAGTCTGATACTCGAAACCAATAACTGGAATGGCCTAGGGGAAAAGTACACACACCATTGTAATCGGGCGAGTTTCTACTTTTAGATGCCACAGGAATATCTCGAGTTCGTCAATCCGTTCGCGAGATATGGGAGTTTGAAGTTAAGGAATGGTTGAGAGACCTACAAAATTTTCGCAAGTCTGATACTCGAAACCAATAACTGGAATGGCCTAGGGCAAAAATACACATACCATTGTATTCGGGCGTGTTTCTGCTTCCAGATGCAACAGGAATTTCTCGAGTTCGTCTATCCGTTCGCGAGATATGGGTGTTTGAAGATAAGGAATGGTTGACAAACCATCAAAATTTTCGCAAGCCTGATACTCGAAACCAATAACTGGAATGGCCTAGGGGAAAAGTACACACACCACTGTGATCGGGCGAGTATCTGCTTTCATATGCAACAGGAGTTTCTCGAGTTCGTCAATCCGTTAACGAGATATGGGAGTTTGAACTTAGGGAATGTTTGAGAAACCATCAGAGTTTCGCCGGTCTAATACTTGAAACCTATAACTGGAATGGCCTAGGGGAAAAATACACAGACCGTTATAATCGGGCGAGTATCTGCTTTCAGATGCAACAGGAATTTCTCGAGATCGTCAATCCGTTAACGAGATATGGGAGTTTGAACTTACGGAATGTTTGAGAAACCATCAGAGTTTCGCCGGTCTAATACTCGAAACCAATAACTGGAATGGCCTAGGGGAAAAGTACGCACACCATTGTGATCGGGCGAGTATCTGCTTTCATATGCAACAGGAATATCTCGAGTTCGTCAAACCGTTCGCGAGATATGGGAGTTTGAAGTTAAGTAATGGTTGAGAGACCATCAAAATTTTCGCAAGTCTGATACTCGAAAGCAATAACTGGAATGGCCTAAGGGAAAAGTACACACACCATTGTGATCGGGCGAGTTTCTACTTTCAGATGCAACAGGAATTTCTCGAGTTCGTCTATCCGTGCGCGAGATATGGGTGTTTGAAGATAAGGAATGGTTGAAAAACCATCAAAATTTTCGCAAGCCTGATACTCGAAACCAATAACTGGAATGGCCTAGGGGAAAAGTACACACACCATTGTGATCGGGCGAGTATCTGCTTTCATATGCAACGGGAGTTTCTCGAGTTCGTCAATCCGTTAACGAGATATGGGAGTTTGAACTTAGGGAATGTTTGAGAAACCATCAGAGTTTCGCCGGTCTAATACTCGAAACCTATAACTGGAATGGCCTAGGGGAAAAGTACACACACCATTGTGATTGGGCGAGTTTCTACTTTCAGATGCAACAGGAATTTCATGAGTTCGTCTATCCGTTCGCGAGATATGGGGGTTTGAAGATAAGGAATGGTTGAGAAACCATCAAAATTTTCGCATGTCTGATACTCGAAACCAATAACTGGAATGGCCTAGGGGAAAAGTACACACACCATTGTGATCGGGCGAGTATCTGCTTTCATATGCAACAGGAGTATCTCGAGTTCGTCAATCCGTTCGCGAGCTATAGGAGTTTGAATTTACGGAATGTTTGAGAAACCATCAGAGTTTCGCCGGTCTAATACTTGAAACCTATAACTGGAATGGCCTAGGGGAAAAATACAAAGACCGTTGTAATCGGGCGAGTATCTGCTTTCAGATGCAACAGGAATTTCTCGAGTTCGTCAATCCGTTCGGGAGATATGAAAGTTTGAAGTTAAGGAATGGTTGAGAAACCATCAAAATTTTCGCAAGTCTGATACTCGAAACCAATAACTCGAATGGCCTAGGGGAAAGGTACACACACCAATGTAATCGGGCGAGTTTCTACTTTTAGATGCAACAGGAATATCTCGAGTTCGTCAATGCGTTCGCGAGATATGAGAGTTTGAAGTTAAGGAATGGTTGAGAGACCATCAAAATTTTCGCAAGTCTGATACTCGAACCAATAACTACCATGGCCTAGGGCAAAAGTACACATACCATTCTATTCGGGCGTGTTTCTGCTTTCAGATGCAACAGGAATTTCTCGAGTTCGTAAATCCGTTCGCGAGATATGGGGGTTTGAAGATAAGGAATGGTTGAGAAACCATCAAAATTTTCGCAAGTCTGATACTCGAAACCTATAACTGGAATGGCCTATGGGAAAAATACACAGACCATTGTATTCGGGCTGGTTTCTGCTTTCAGATGCAACAGGAATTTCTCGAGTTCGTCAATCCGTTCGCGAGATATGGGGGTTTGATGATAAGGAATAGTTGAGAAACCATCCAAATTTTCGCAAGTCTGATACCCGAAACCAATAACTGGAATGGCCTAGGGGAAAAGTACACACACCATTGTGATCGGGCGAGTTTCTACTTTCAGATGCAACAGGAATTTCTCGAGTTCGTCTATCCGTTCGCGAGATATGGGTGTTTGAAGATACGGAATGGTTGAGAAACCATCAAAGTTTTCGCAAGTCTGATACTCGAAACCTGTAACTGGAATGGCCTATGGGAAAAATACACAGACCATTGTATTCGGGCTGGTTTCTGCTTTCAGATGCAACAGGAATTTCTCGAGTTCGTCAATCCGTTCGCGAGATATGGGGGTTTGAAGATAAGGAATGGTTGAGAAACCATCAAAATTTTCGCAAGTCTAATACTCGAAACCTATAACTGGAATGGCCTAGGGGAAAAATACAAAGACCGTTGTAATCGGGCGAGTATCTGCTTTCAGATGCAACAGGAATTTCTCGAGTTCGTCAATACGTTCGGGAGATATGAAAGTTTGAAGTTAAGGAATGGTTGAGAAACCATCAAAATTTTCGCAAGTCTGATACTCGAAACCAATAACTGGAATGGCCTAGGGGAAAAGTACACACACCATTGTAATCGGGCGAGTTTCTTCTTTCAGATGCAACAGGAATTTCTCGAGTTCGTCTATCCGTTCGCGAGATATGGGGGTTTGAATTTACAGAATGTTTGAGAAACCATCAGAGTTTCGCCGGTCTAATACTTGAAACCTATAACTCGAATGGCCTAGGGGAAAAATACAAAGACCGTTGTAATCGGGCGAGTATCTGCTTTCAGATGCAACAGGAATTTCTCGAGTTCGTCAATCTGTTCGGGAGATATGAAAGTTTGAAGTTAAGGAATGGTTGAGAAACCATCAAAATTTTCGCAAGTCTGATACTCGAAACCAATAACTGGAATGGCCTAGGGGAAAAATACACATACCATTGTATTCGGGCGTGTTTCTGCTTTCAGATGCAACAGGAATTTCTCGAGTTCGTCAATCCGTTCGCGAGATATGGGGGTTTGAAGATAAGGAATGGTTGAGAAACCATCAAAGTTTTCGCAAGTCTGATACTCGAAACCTGTAACTGGAATGGCCTATGGGAAAAATACACAGACCATTGTATTCGGGCTGGTTTCTGCTTTCAGATGCAACAGGAATTTCTCGAGTTCGTCAATCCGTTCGCGAGATATGGGGGTTTGAAGATAAGGAATGGTTGAGAAACCATCAAAATTTTCGCAAGTCTAATACTCGAAACCTATAACTGGAATGGCCTAGGGGAAAAATACAAAGACCGTTGTAATCGGGCGAGTATCTGCTTTCAGATGCAACAGGAATTTCTCGAGTTCGTCAATACGTTCGGGAGATATGAAAGTTTGAAGTTAAGGAATGGTTGAGAAACCATCAAAATTTTCGCAAGTCTGATACTCGAAACCAATAACTGGAATGGCCTAGGGGAAAAGTACACACACCATTGTAATCGGGCGAGTTTCTTCTTTCAGATGCAACAGGAATTTCTCGAGTTCGTCTATCCGTTCGCGAGATATGGGGGTTTGAATTTACAGAATGTTTGAGAAACCATCAGAGTTTCGCCGGTCTAATACTTGAAACCTATAACTCGAATGGCCTAGGGGAAAAATACAAAGACCGTTGTAATCGGGCGAGTATCTGCTTTCAGATGCAACAGGAATTTCTCGAGTTCGTCAATCTGTTCGGGAGATATGAAAGTTTGAAGTTAAGGAATGGTTGAGAAACCATCAAAATTTTCGCAAGTCTGATACTCGAAACCAATAACTGGAATGGCCTAGGGGAAAAATACACATACCATTGTATTCGGGCGTGTTTCTGCTTTCAGATGCAACAGGAATTTCTCGAGTTCGTCAATCCGTTCGCGAGATATGGGGGTTTGAAGATAAGGAATGGTTGAGAAACCATCAAAATTTGCGCAAGTCTGATACTCGAAACCAATAACTACCATGGCCTAGGGCAAAAATACACATACCATTGTATTCGGGCGTGTTTCTGCTTTCAGATGCAACAGGAATTTCTCGAGTTCGTCAATCCGTTCGCGAGATATGGGTGTTTGAAGATAAGGAATGGTTGAGAAACCATCAAAATTTTCGCAAGTCTGATACTCGAAACCAATAACTGGAATGGCCTAGGGGAAAAGTACACACACCATTGTGATCGGGCGAGTTTCTACTTTCAGATGCAACAGGAATTTCTCGAGTTCGTCTATCCGTTCGCGAGATATGGGTGTTTGAAGATACGGAATGTTTGAGAAACCATCAAAATTTTCGCAAGTCTGATACTCGAAACCTATAACTGGAATGGCCTATGGGAAAAATACACAGACCATTGTATTCGGGCTGGTTTCTGCTTTCAGATGCAACAGGAATTTCTCGAGTTCGTCAATCCGTTCGGGAGATATGAAAGTTTGAAGTTAAGGAATGGTTGAGAAACCATCAAAATTTTCGCAAGTCTGATACTCGAAACCAATAACTGGAATGGCCTAGGGGAAAAGTACACACACCATTGTAATCGGGCGAGTTTCTTCTTTCAGATGCAACAGGAATTTCTCCAGTTCGTCAATCCGTTCGCAAGATATAGGAGTTTGAATTTACGGAATGTTTGAGAAACCATCAGAGTTTCGCCGGTCTAATACTTGAAACCTATAACTGGAATGGCCTAGGGGAAAAATACAAAGACCGTTGTAATCGGGCGAGTATCTGCTTTCAGATGCAACAGGAATTTCTCGAGTTCGTCAATCCGTTCGGGAGATATGAAAGTTTGAAGTTAAGGAATGGTTGAGAAACCATCAAAATTTTCGCAAGTCTGATACTCGAAACCAATAACTGGAATGGCCTAGGGGAAAAGTACACACACCATTGTAATCGGGCGAGTTTCTAGTTTTAGATGCAACAGGAATATCTCGAGTTCGTCAATCCGTTCGGGAGATATGAAAGTTTGAAGTTAAGGAATGGTTGAGAAACCATCAGAATTTTCGCAAGTCTGATACTCGAAACCAATAACTGGAATGGCCTAGGGGAAAAGTACACACACCATTGTGATCGGGCGAGTATCTGCTTTCATATGCAACAGGAGTTTCTCGAGTTCGTCAATCCGTTCGCGAGATATAGGAGTTTGAATTTACGGAATGTTTGAGAAACCATCAGAGTTTCGCCGGTCTAATACTTGAAACCTATAACTGGAATGGCCTAGGGGAAAAATACAAAGACCGTTATAATCGGGCGAGTATCTGCTTTCAGATGCAACAGGAATTTCTCGAGTTCGTCTATCGGTTCGCGAGATATGGGGGTTTGAATATAAGGAATGGTTGAGAAACCATCAAAATTTTCGCAAGTCTGTTACTCGAAACCAATAACTGGAATGGCCTAGGGCAAAAATACACATACCATTGTGATCGGGTGAGTTTCTACTTTCAGATGCAACAGGAATTTCTCAAGTTCGTCTATCCGTTCGCGAGATATGGGTGTTTGAAGATAAGGAATGGTTGAGAAACCATCAAAATTTTCGCAAGTCTGATACTCGAAACCAATAACTGGAATGGCCTAGGGGAAAAGTACACATACCATTGTGATCGGGCGAGTTTCTACTTTCAGATGCAACAGGAATTTCTCGAGTTCGTCAATCCGTTAACGAGATATGGGAGTTTGAACTTACGGAATGTTTGAGAAACCATCAGAGCTTCGCCGGTCTAATACTCGAAACCTATAACTGGAATGGCCTAGGGGAAAAGTACACACACCATTGTAACCGGGCGAGTTTCTACTTTTAGATGCAAGAGGAATATCTCGAGTTCGTCAATCCGATCGCGAGATATGGGAGTTTGAAGTTAAGGAATGGTTGAGAGACCATCAAAATTTTCGCAAGTCTGATACTCGAAACCAATAACTACCATGGCCTAGGGCAAAAATACACATACCATTGTATTCGGGTGTGTTTCTGCTTTCAGATGCAACAAGAATTTCTCGAGTTCGTCAATCCGTTCGCGAGATATGGGGGTTTGAAGATAAGGAATAGTTGAGAAACCATCAAAATTTTCGCAAGTCTGATACTCGAAACCAATAACTGGAATGGCCTAGGGGAAAAGTACACACACCATTGTGATCGGGCGAGTATCTGCCTTCATATGCAACAGGAGTTTCTCCAGTTCGTCAATCCGTTAACGAGATATGGGGGTTTGAACTTACGGAATGTTTGAGAAACCATCAGAGCTTCGCCGGTCTAATACTGGAAAACTATAACTGGAATGGCCTGGGGGAAAAGTACACACACCATTGTGATCGGGCGAGTTTCTACTTTCAGATGCAACAGGAATTTCTCGAGTTCGTCTATTCGTTCGCGAGATATGGGGGTTTGAAGATAAGGAATGGTTGAGAAACCATCAAAATTTTCGCAAGTCTGATACCCGAAACCAATAACTGGAATGGTCTAGGGGAAAAGTACACACACCATTGTGATCGGGCGAGTATCTGCTTTCATATGCAACAGGAGTTTCTCGAGTTCGTCAATCCGTTCGCGCGATATGGGAGTTTGAAGATAAGGAATGGTTGAGAAACCATCAAAATTTTCGCAAGTCTGTTACTCGAAACCAATAACTGGAATGGCCTAGGGGAAAAGTACACACACCATTGTGATCGGGCGAGTATCTGCTTTCATATGCAACAGGAGTTTCTCGAGTTCGTCAATCCGTTCGCGAGATATGGGAGTTTGAAGTTACGGAATGTTTCAGAAACCATCAGAGTTTCGCCGGTCTAATACTCGAAACATATAACTGGAATGGCCTAGGGGAAAAGCACACACACCATTGTGGTCGGGCGGGTTTCTGCTTTCGATGCAACAGGAATTTCTCGAGTTCATCAATCCGTTCGCGAGTTATGCGAGTTTGAAGTTAAGGAATGGTTGAGAGACAATCAAAATTTTCGCAAGTCTTATACTCGAAACCAATAACTACCATGGCCTAGGGCAAAAATACACATACCATTGTATTCGGGCGAGTGTCTGCTTTCCGATGCAACAGGAATTTCTCGAGTTCGTCAATCCGTTCGCGAGATATGGGAGTTAGAAGTGAAGGAATGATCGAGAATCCATCAAAATTTTCGCAAGTCTGATACTCGAAGCCAATAACTACAATGGCCTGGGGAAAAAATACACAGACCGTTGTAATCGGGCGAGTATCTGCTTTCAGATGCAACAGGAATTTCTCGAGTTCGTCAATCCGTTCGCGAGATATGGGAGTTTGAAGATAAGGAATGGTTGAGAAACCATCAAAATTTTCGCAAGTCTGATACTCGAAACCAATAACTGGAATGGCCTAGGGGAAAAGTACACACACCATTGTGATCGGGCGAGTTTCTACTTTCAGATGCAACAGGAATTTCTCGAGTTCGTCAATCCGTTCGCGAGATATGGGAGTTAGAAGTTAAGGAATGATCGAGAATCCATCAAAATTTTCGCAAGTCTGATACTCGAAGCCAATAACTACAATGGCCTGGGGTAAAAGTACACACACCATTGTGATCGGGCGAGTTTCTACTTTCAGATGCAACAGGAATTTCTCGAGTTCGTCTATTCGTTCGCGAGATATGGGAGTTTGAAGATAAGGAATGGTTGAGAAACCATCAAAATTTTCGCAAGTCTGATAGCCGAAACCAATAACTGGAATGGTCTAGGGGAAAAGTACACACACCATTGTGATCGGGCGAGTATCTGCTTTCATATGCAACAGGAGTTTCTCGAGTTCGTCAATCCGTTCGCGAGATATGGGAGTTTGAAGATAAGGAATGGTTGAGAAACCATCAAAATTTTCGCAAGTCTGTTACTCGAAACCAATAACTGGAATGACCTAGGGGAAAAGTACACACACCATTGTGATCGGGCGAGTATCTGCTTTCATATGCAACAGGAGTTTCTCGAGTTCGTCAATCCGTTCGCGAGATATGGGAGTTTGAAGTTACGGAATGTTTGAGAAACCATCAGAGTTTCGCCGGTCTAATACTCGAAACATATAACTGGAATGGCCTAGGGGAAAAGCACACACACCATTGTGGTCGGGCGGGTTTCTGCTTTCGATGCAACAGGAATTTCTCGAGTTCATCAATCCGTTCGCGAGTTATGCGAGTTTGAAGTTAAGGAATGGTTGAGAGACCATCAAAATTTTCGCAAGTCTTATACTCGAAATCAATAACTACCATGGCCTAGGGCAAAAATACACATACCATTGTATTCGGGCGAGTGTCTGCTTTCCGATGCAACAGGAATTTCTCGAGTTCGTCAATCCGTTCGCGAGATATGGGAGTTAGAAGTTAAGGAATGATCGAGAATCCATCAAAATTTTCGCAAGTCTGATACTCGAAGCCAATAACTACATTGGCCTGGGGAAAAAATACACAGACCGTTGTAATCGGGCGAGTATCTGCTTTCAGATGCAACAGGAATTTCTCGAGTTCGTCAATCCGTCCGCGAGATATGGGAGTTTGAAGATAAGGAATGGTTGAGAAACCATCAAAATTTTGCAAGTCTGATACTTGAAACCAATAACTGGAATGGCCTAGGGGAAAAATTCGCAAACCGTTGTAATCGGGCGGGTATCTGCTTTCAGATGCAACAGGAATTTCTCCAGTTCCTCTATCCGTTCGCGAGATATGGGAGTTAGAAGTTAAGGAATGGTTGTGAAACCATCAAAGTTTTCGCTGGTCTGAAACTCGAAGGCTATAACTGTAATGGCCTAGGGGAAAAGCACACACACCATTGTGGTCGGGCGGGTTTCTGCTTTCGATGCAACAGGAATTTCTCGAGTTCATCAATCCGTTCGCGAGATATGGGAGTTTGAAGTTAAGGAATGGTTGAGAAACCATCAAAATTTTCGCAAGTCTGATACTCGAAACCAATAACTAGAATGTCCTAGGGGAAAGGTACACACAACCATTGTGATCGGGCGAGTATCTGCTTTCATATGCAACAGGAGTTTCTCGAGTTCGTCAATCCGTTCGCGAGATATGGGAGTTTGAAGTTAAGGAATGGTTGAGAGACCATCAAAATTTTCGCAAGTCTGATACTCGAAACCAATAACTGGAATGGCCTAGGGGAAAAATTCGCAAACCGTTGTAATCGGGCGGGTATCTGCTATCAGATGCAACAGGAATTTCTCCAGTTCCTCTATCCGTTCGCGAGATATGTGAGTTTGAAGTTAAGGAATGGTTGAGAAACCATCAAAATTTTCGCAAGTCTGATACTCGAAACCAATAACTAGAATGTCCTAGGGGAAAGGTACACACAACCATTGTGATCGGGCGAGTATCTGCTTTCATATGCAACAGGAGTTTCTCGAGTTCGTCAATCCGTTCGCGAGATATGGGAGTTTGAAGTTAAGGAATGGTTGAGAGACCATCAAAATTTTCGCAAGTCTGATACTCGAAACCAATAACTGGAATGGCCTAGGGGAAAAGTACACACACCATTGTGATCGGGTGAGTTTCTACTTTCAGATGCAACAGGAATTTCTCGAGTTCGTCAATCCGTTCGCGAGATATGGGAGTTAGAAGTTAAGGAATGGTTGGGAAAACATCACAATTTTCGCAAGTCTGATACTCGAAACCAATAACTGGAACGGCCTAGGGGAAAAGAACACACACCATTGTAATCGGGCGAGTTTCTACTTTCAGATGCAACAGGAATTTCTCGAGTTCGTGTATCCGTTCGCGAGATATGGGAGTTTGAAGTTTAGGAATGGTTGAGAGACCATCAAAATTTTCGCAAGTCTGATACTCGAAACCAATAACTACCATGGCCTAGGGCAAAAATACACATACCATTGTATTCGGGCGAGCTTCTGCTTTCAGATGCAACAGAAATTTCTCGAGTTCGTCAATCCGTTCGCGAGATATGGGAGTTTGAAGTTAAGGAATGATCGAGAATCCATCAAAATTTTCGCAAGTCTGATACTCGAAGCCAATAACTACAATGGCCGGGGGAAAAAATACACAGACCGTTGTAATCGGGCGGGTATCTGCTTTCAGATGCAACAGGAATTTCTCGAGTTCGTCAATCCGTTCGCGAGATATGGGAGTTTGAAGATAAGGAATGGTTGAGCAACCATCAAAATTTTCGCATGTCTGTTACTCGAAACCAATAACTGGAATGGCCTAGGGGAAAAGTACACACACCATTGTGATCGGGCGAGTATCTGCTTTCATATGCAAAAGGAATTTCTCGAGTTCGTCAATCCGTTCGCGAGATATGGGAGTTAGAAGTTAAGGAATGATCGAGAATCCATCAAAATTTTCGCAAGTCTGATACTCGAAGCCAATAACTACAATGGCCTGGGGAAAAAATACACAGACCGTTGTAATCGGGCGAGTATCTGCTTTCAGATGCAACAGGAATTTCTCGAGTTCGTCAATCCGTTCGCGAGGTATGGGAGTTTGAAGATAAGGAATGGTTGAGAAAGCATCAAAATTTTCGCAAGTCTGATACTCGAGACCAATAACTACTATTGCCTAGGGCAAAAATACACATACCATTGTATTCGGGCGAGTTTCTGCTTTCAGATGCAACGGGAATTTCTCGAGTTCGTCAATCCGTTCGCGAGATATGGGAGTTTGAAGTTACGGAATGTTTGAGAAACCATCAGAGTTTCGCCGGTCTAATACTCGAAACCTATAACTGGAATGGCCTAGGGGAAAAATACAAAGACCGTTGTAATCGGGCGAGTATCTGCTTTCAGATGCAACAGGAATTTCTCGAGTTCGTCAATCCGTTCGGGAGATATGAAAGTTTGAAGTTAAGGAATGGTTGAGAAACCATCAAAATTTTCGCAAGTCAGTTACTTGAAATCAATAACTGGAAGGGCCTAGGGGGAAAGTACACACACCATTGTAATCGGGCAAGTTTCTACTTTCAGATGCAAGAGGGATTTCTCGAGTTCGTCAATCCGTTCGCGAGATATGGGAGTTTGAAGTTAAGGAATGGTTGAGAAACCATCAAATTTTTCGCACGTCTGATACTCGAAACCAATAACTACAATGGCCTAGGGGAAAAATACACACACCATTGTAATCGGGCGAGTTTCTGCTTTCAGATGCAACAGGAATTCCTCGAGTTCGTCAATCCGTTCGCGAGGTATGGGAGTTTGAAGATAAGGAATGGTTGAGAAAGCATCAAAATTTTCGCAAGTCTGATACTCGAGACCAATAACTACTATTGCCTAGGGCAAAAATACACATACCATTGTATTCGGGCGAGTTTCTGCTTTCAGATGCAACGGGAATTTCTCGAGTTCGTCAATCCGTTCGCGAGATATGGGAGTTTGAAGTTACGGAATGTTTGAGAAACCATCAGAGTTTCGCCGGTCTAATACTCGAAACCTATAACTGGAATGGCCTAGGGGAAAAATACAAAGACCGTTGTAATCGGGCGAGTATCTGCTTTCAGATGCAACAGGAATTTCTCGAGTTCGTCAATCCGTTCGGGAGATATGAAAGTTCGAAGTTACGGAATGTTTGAGAAACCATCAAAGTTTCGCCGGTCTAATACTCGAAACCTATAACTGGAATGGCCTAGGGGAAAAGTACACACACCAATGTAATCGGGCGAGTTTCTACTTTTAGATGCAACAGGAATATCTCGAGTTCGTCAATCCGTTCGCGAGATATGGGAGTTTGAGTTACGGAATGTTTGAGAAACCATCATAGTTTCGCCGGTCTAATATTCGAAAACTATAACTGGAATGGCCTAGGGGAAAAGCACAAACGCCATTGTAATCAGGCGTGTTCCTGCTTTCAGATGCAACAGGAATTTCTCGAGTTCATCAATCCGTTCGCGAGATATGGGTGTTTGAAGTTAAGGAATGTCTGAGAAACCATCAAAATTTTCGCAAATCTGATACTCGAAACCAATAACTACCATGGCCTACGGCAAAAATACACATACCGTTGTAATCGGGCGAGTTTCTGCTTTCAGATGCAACAGGAATTTCTCGAGTTCGTCAATCCGTTCGCGAGATATGGGGGTTTGACGATAAGAAATGGTTGAGAAAACATCACAATTTTCGCAAGTCTGATACTCGAAACCAATAACTGGAACGGCCTAGGGGAAAAGAACACACACCATTGTAATCGGGCGAGTTTCTACTTTCAGATGCAACAGGAATTTCTCGAGTTCGTGTATCCGTTCGCGAGATATGGGAGTTTGAAGTTTAGGAATGGTTGAGAGACCATCAAAATTTTCGCAAGTCTGATACTCGAAACCAATAACTACCATGGCCTAGGGCAAAAATACACATACCATTGTATTCGGGCGAGCTTCTGCTTTCAGATGCAACAGAAATTTCTCGAGTTCGTCAATCCGTTCGCGAGATATGGGAGTTTGAAGTTAAGGAATGGTTGAGAGACCATCAAAATTTTCGCAAGTCTGATACTCGAAACAAATATCTACCATGGCCTAGGGCAAAAATACACATACCATTGTATTCGAGCGTGTTTCTGCCTTCAGATGCAACAGGAATTTCTCGAGTTCGTCAATCCGTTCGCGAGATATGGGGGTTTGAAGATAAGGAATGGTTGGGAAACCATCAAAATTTTCGCAAGTCTGATACTCGAAACCAATAACTGGAATGGCCTAGCGGAAAAATACACACACCATTGTAATCGGGCGAGTTTCTACTTTTAGATGCAACAGGAATATCTCGAGTTCGTCAATCCGTTCGCGAGATATGGGAGTTTGAAGTTAAGGAATGGTTGAGAGACCATCAAAATTTTCAGAAGTCTGATACTCGAAACCAATAACTACCATGGCCTAGGGCAAAAATACACATACCATTGTATTCGGGCGTGTTTCTGCTTTCAGATGCAACAGGAATTTCTCGAGTTCGTCAATCCGTTCGCAAGATATGGGGGTTTGAAGATAAGGAATGGTTGAGAAGCCATCGAAATTTTCGCAAGTCTGACACTTCAAACCAATAACTACAATGGCCTAGGGGAAAACTACACATAGCGTTGTAATCGGTCGAGTTTCTGCTTTCAGATGCAACAGGAATTTCTCGAGTTCGTCAATCCTTTCGCGAGTATGGGAGTTCGAACTTAAGGAATGGTTGAGAAACCATCAAAATTTTCGCAATTCTGAAACTCCAAACCAATAACTACAATGGCCTAGGGGAAAATACTCATACCGTTGTAATCGGGAGAGTTTCTACTTTCAGATGCAACAGAAATTTTTCGGGTTCGTCAATCCGTTCGCCAAATATCGGAGTTTGGATTTAAGAGACGGTTGAGAAACCATCAAAATTTTCGCAATTCTGATGCTAGAAACGAATAACTGCAATGGCCCACGGGAAAACTACACATACCGTTGTAATCGGGCGTGTTTCTGTTTTCAGATGCAACAGAAGTTTCTCGAGTTCGTCAATCCGTTCGCGAGATATGGGAGTTTGAAATTAAGGAATGGATGAGAAACCATCAAAATTTTCGCAAGTCTGCCACTCCAAACCAATAACTACAATGGCCTAGGGGAAAACTACACATAGCGTTGTAATCGGTCGTGTTTCTGCTTTCAGATGCAACAGGAATTTCTCGAGTTCGTCAATCCGTTCGCGAGATATGGGAGTTTGATGTTAAGGAATAGGTAGAAACCATCAAAATTTTCGCAAGTCTGATACTCGAAACCAATAACTGGTACGGCCTAGGGCAAAAATACACATACCGTTGAAATCGGGAGAGTTTCTACTTTCAGATGCAACAGAAATTTTTCGGGTTCGTCAATCCGTTCGCCAAATATCGGAGTTTGGATTTAAGAGATGGTTGAGCGACCATCAAAAGTTTCGCAATTCTGATGCTAGAAACGAATAACTGGAATGGCGTAGGGGAAAAGTACACACACCGTTGCAATAGGGCGAGTCTCTACTTTCAGATGCAACAGGAATTTCTCGAGTTCGTCAATCCGTTCGCGAGATATGGGAGTTTGAACATAAGGAATGGTTGAGAAACCATGAAAAATTTCTCAAGTCTGATTTTCGAAATCAATAACTACAATGGCCTAGGGGAAAAGTACACACACCATTGTAATCGGGCGAGTCTCTACTTTCAGATGCAACAGGAATGTCTCGAGTTCGTCAATCCGTTCGCTAGATATGGGAGTTTGAGCTTAAGAAATGGTTGAAAAACAATCAACATTTTCGCAAGTCTGATACTCGAAACCAATAACTGGATCAGCCTAGGGGAAAAGTACACACACCATTGTAATCGGGCGAGTTTCTACTTTCAGATGCAACAGGAATCCCTCGAGTTAGCCAATCCGTTCGCGAGATATGGGAGTTTGAAGTTAAGGAATGGTTGAGAGACCATCAAAATTTTCGCAAGTCTGATACTCGAGACCAATAACTACGATGGCCTAGGGTAAAAATACACATACCGTTGTAATCGGGCGAGTTTCTGCTTTCAGATAAAACAGGAATTTCTCGAGTTCGTCAATCCGTTCGCGAGATATGGGAGTTTGAACTTAAGGAATGGTTGAGAAACCATCAAAATTTTCGGAAGTCTGACACTCCAAACCAATAACTACAATGGCCTAGGGGAAAACTACACATAGCGTTGAAATCGGTCGAGTTCCTGCTTTCAGATGCAACAGGAATTTCTCGAGTTCGTCAATCGGTTCGCGAGATATGGGAGTTTGATGTTACGGAATAGGTAGAAACCATCAAAATTTTCGCAAGTCTGATACTCGAAACCAATAAGTGGGACGGCCTAGGGCAAAAATACACATACCGTTGTAATCGGGCGAGTTTCTGCTTTCAGATAAAACAGGAATTTCTCGAGTTCGTCAATCCGTTAGCGAGATATGGGAGTTTGAACTTAAGGAATGGTTGGAAACCATCAAAATTTTCGCAATTCTGAAACTCCAAACCAATAACTACAATGGCCTAGGGGAAAATACTCATACCGTTGTAATCGGGAGAGTTTCTACTTTCAGATGCAACAGAAATTTTTCGGGTTCGTCAATCCGTTCGCCAAATATCGGAGTTTGGATTTAAGAGATGGTTGAGAAACCATCAAAAGTTTCGCAATTCTGATGCTAGAAACGAATAACTGAAATGGCCTAGGGGAAAAGTACACACATCATTTTAATCGGGCGAGTCTCTACTTTCAGAGGCAACAGGAATTTCTCGAGTTTGTCAATCCGTTGAGCCAAACATGGGAGTTTGGATTTAAGAGACGGTTGAGGAACCATCAAAATTTTCGCAATTCTGATGCTAGAAACGAATAACTGCAGTGGCCCACGGGAAAACTACACATAGCGTTGTAATCGGGCGAGTTTCTGCTTTCAGATAAAGCAGGAATTTCTCTAGTTCGTCAATCCGTTCGCGAGATATGGGAGTTTGAACTTAAGGAATGGTTGAGAAGCCACCAAAATTTTCGCAAGTCTGACACTCCAAACCAATAACTACAATGGCCTAGGGGAAAACTACACATAGCGTTGTAATCGGTCGAGTTTCTGCTTTCAGATGCAACAGGAATTTCTCGAGTTCGTCAATCCTTTCGCGAGTATGGGAGTTTGAACTTAAGGAATGGTTGAGAAACCATCAAAATTTTCGCAATTCTGACACTCCAAACCAATAACTACAATGGCCTAGGGGCAAAATACTCATACCGTTGTAATCGGGAGAGTTTCTACTTTCAGATGCAACAGAAATTTTTCGGGTTCGTCAATCCGTTCGCCAAATATCGGAGTTTGGATTTAAGAGATGGTTGAGAAACCATCAAAAGTTTCGCAATTCTGATGCTAGAAACGAATAACTGAAATGGCCTAGGGGAAAAGTACACACATCATTTTAATCGGGCGAGTCTCTACTTTCAGAGGCAACAGGAATTTCTCGAGTTTGTCAATCCGTTGAGCCAAACATGGGAGTTTGGATTTGAGAGATGGTTGAGAAACCATCAAAATTTTCGCAATTCTGATGCTAGAATCGAATAACTGGAATGGCCTAGGGGAAAAGTACACACACCATTGTGATCGGGCGAGTATCTGCTTTCATATGCAACAGGAGTTTCTCGAGTTCGTCAATCCGTTAACGAGATATGGGAGTTTGAAGTTAAGGAATGGTTGAGGAACCATCAAAATTTTCGCAAGTCTGATACTCGAAACCAATAACTACTATCGCCTAGGGCAAAAATACACACAGCGTTGTAATCGGGCGAGTTTCTGCTTTCATATGCAACAGGAATTTCTCGAGTTCGTCAATCCGTTCGGGAGATATGGGAGTTTGAATTTTAGAAATGGTTGTGAATCCATCAAAGTTTTCGCTGGTCTGAAACTCGAAACCTATAACTGGAATGGCCTAGGGGAAAAGCACACACAACATTGTAGTCGGGCGAGTTTCTGCTTTCAGGTGCGACAGGAATTTCTAGAGTTCATCAATCCGTTCGCGAGATATCGGTGTTTGAAGTTAAGGAATGGTTGAGAAACCATCAAATTTTTCGCACGTCTGATACTCGAAACCAATAACTACAATGGCCTAGGGGAAAAATACACACACCATTGTAATCGGGCGAGTTTCTGCTTTCAGATGCAACAGGAATTCCTCGAGTTCGTCAATCCGTTCGCGAGATATGGGAGTTCGAAGTTACGGAATGTTTGAGAAACCATCAAAGTTTCGCCGGTCTAATACTCGAAACCTATAACTGGAATGGCCTAGGGGAAAAGTACACACACCAATGTAATCGGGCGAGTTTCTACTTTTAGATGCAACAGGAGTATCTCGAGTTCGTCAATCCGTTCGCGAGATATGGGAGTTTGAGTTACGGAATGTTTGAGAAACCATCATAGTTTCGCCGGTCTAATATTCGAAAACTATAACTGGAATGGCCTAGGGGAAAAGCACAAACACCATTGTAATCAGGCGTGTTTCTGCTTTCAGATGCAACAGGAATTTCTCGAGTTCATCAATCCGTTCGCGAGATGTGGGTGTTTGAAGTTAAGGAATGGCTGAGAAACCATCAAAATTTTCGCAAATCTGATACTCGAAACCAATAACTACCATGGCCTAGGGCAAAAATACACATACCGTTGTAATCGGGCGAGTTTCTGCTTTCAGATGCAACAGGAATTTCTCGAGTTCGTCAATCCGTTCGCGAGATATGGGGGTTTGACGATAAGAAATGGTTGAGAAACCATCAAAATTTTCGCAAGTCTGATACTTGAAACCAATAACTGGAATGGCCTAGGGGAAAAGAGCACACACCATTGTAATTGGGCGAGTTTCTACTTTCAGATGCAACAGGAATTTCTCGAGTTCGTGTATCCGTTCGCGAGATATGGGAGTTTGAAGTTAAGGAATGGTTGAGAGACCATCAAAATTTTCGCAAGTCTGATACTCGAAACCAATAACTACCATGGCCTAGGGGAAAAATACACATACCATTGTATTCGGGCGAGTTTCTGCTTTCAGATGCAACAGGAATTTCTCGAGTTCGTCAATCCGTTCGCGAGATGTGGGTGTTTGAAGTTAAGGAATGGCTGAGAAACCATCAAAATTTTCGCAAATCTGATACTCGAGACCAATAACTACTATTGCCTAGGGCAAAAATACACATACCATTGTATTCGGGCGAGTTTCTGCTTTCAGATGCAACGGGAATTTCTCGAGTTCGTCAATCCGTTCGCGAGATATGGGAGTTTGAAGTTACGGAATGTTTGAGAAACCATCAGAGTTTCGCCGGTCTAATACTCGAAACCTATAACTGGAATGGCCTAGGGGAAAAATACAAAGACCGTTGTAATCGGGCGAGTATCTGCTTTCAGATGCAACAGGAATTTCTCGAGTTCGTCAATCCGTTCGGGAGATATGAAAGTTTGAAGTTAAGGAATGGTTGAGAAACCATCAAAATTTTCGCAAGTCAGTTACTTGAAATCAATAACTGGAAGGGCCTAGGGGGAAAGTACACACACCATTGTAATCGGGCAAGTTTCTACTTTCAGATGCAAGAGGGATTTCTCGAGTTCGTCAATCCGTTCGCGAGATATGGGAGTTTGAAGTTAAGGAATGGTTGAGAAACCATCAAATTTTTCGCACGTCTGATACTCGAAACCAATAACTACAATGGCCTAGGGGAAAAATACACACACCATTGTAATCGGGCGAGTTTCTGCTTTCAGATGCAACAGGAATTCCTCGAGTTCGTCAATCCGTTCGCGAGATATGGGAGTTCGAAGTTACGGAATGTTTGAGAAACCATCAAAGTTTCGCCGGTCTAATACTCGAAACCTATAACTGGAATGGCCTAGGGGAAAAGTACACACACCAATGTAATCGGGCGAGTTTCTACTTTTAGATGCAACAGGAATATCTCGAGTTCGTCAAT
Organism: Ptiloglossa arizonensis; assembly: GCF_051014685.1. Classification (NCBI taxonomy): domain Eukaryota; kingdom Metazoa; phylum Arthropoda; class Insecta; order Hymenoptera; family Colletidae; genus Ptiloglossa; species Ptiloglossa arizonensis. Next base: position 638,817 of record NW_027478626.1, read on the forward strand.
CCGTTCGCGAGATATGGGAGTTTGAGTTACGGAATGTTTGAGAAACCATCATAGTTTCGCCGGTCTAATATTCGAAAACTATAACTGGAATGGCCTAGGGGAAAAGCACAAACGCCATTGTAATCAGGCGTGTTCCTGCTTTCAGATGCAACAGGAATTTCTCGAGTTCATCAATCCGTTCGCGAGATATGGGTGTTTGAAGTTAAGGAATGTCTGAGAAACCATCAAAATTTTCGCAAATCTGATACTCGAAACCAATAACTACCATGGCCTACGGCAAAAATACACATACCGTTGTAATCGGGCGAGTTTCTGCTTTCAGATGCAACAGGAATTTCTCGAGTTCGTCAATCCGTTCGCGAGATATGGGGGTTTGACGATAAGAAATGGTTGAGAAAACATCACAATTTTCGCAAGTCTGATACTCGAAACCAATAACTGGAACGGCCTAGGGGAAAAGAACACACACCATTGTAATCGGGCGAGTTTCTACTTTCAGATGCAACAGGAATTTCTCGAGTTCGTGTATCCGTTCGCGAGATATGGGAGTTTGAAGTTTAGGAATGGTTGAGAGACCATCAAAATTTTCGCAAGTCTGATACTCGAAACCAATAACTACCATGGCCTAGGGCAAAAATACACATACCATTGTATTCGGGCGAGCTTCTGCTTTCAGATGCAACAGAAATTTCTCGAGTTCGTCAATCCGTTCGCGAGATATGGGAGTTTGAAGTTAAGGAATGGTTGAGAGACCATCAAAATTTTCGCAAGTCTGATACTCGAAACAAATATCTACCATGGCCTAGGGCAAAAATACACATACCATTGTATTCGAGCGTGTTTCTGCTTTCAGATGCAACAGGAATTTCTCGAGTTCGTCAATCCGTTCGCGAGATATGGGGGTTTGAAGATAAGGAATGGTTGGGAAACCATCAAAATTTTCGCAAGTCTGATACTCGAAACCAATAACTGGAATGGCCTAGCGGAAAAATACACACACCATTGTAATCGGGCGAGTTTCTACTTTTAGATGCAACAGGAATATCTCGAGTTCGTCAATCCGTTCGCGAGATATGGGAGTTTGAAGTTAAGGAATGGTTGAGAGACCATCAAAATTTTCAGAAGTCTGATACTCGAAACCAATAACTACCATGGCCTAGGGCAAAAATACACATACCATTGTATTCGGGCGTGTTTCTGCTTTCAGATGCAACAGGAATTTCTCGAGTTCGTCAATCCGTTCGCAAGATATGGGGGTTTGAAGATAAGGAATGGTTGAGAAGCCATCGAAATTTTCGCAAGTCTGACACTTCAAACCAATAACTACAATGGCCTAGGGGAAAACTACACATAGCGTTGTAATCGGTCGAGTTTCTGCTTTCAGATGCAACAGGAATTTCTCGAGTTCGTCAATCCTTTCGCGAGTATGGGAGTTCGAACTTAAGGAATGGTTGAGAAACCATCAAAATTTTCGCAATTCTGAAACTCCAAACCAATAACTACAATGGCCTAGGGGAAAATACTCATACCGTTGTAATCGGGAGAGTTTCTACTTTCAGATGCAACAGAAATTTTTCGGGTTCGTCAATCCGTTCGCCAAATATCGGAGTTTGGATTTAAGAGACGGTTGAGAAACCATCAAAATTTTCGCAATTCTGATGCTAGAAACGAATAACTGCAATGGCCCACGGGAAAACTACACATACCGTTGTAATCGGGCGTGTTTCTGTTTTCAGATGCAACAGAAGTTTCTCGAGTTCGTCAATCCGTTCGCGAGATATGGGAGTTTGAAATTAAGGAATGGATGAGAAACCATCAAAATTTTCGCAAGTCTGCCACTCCAAACCAATAACTACAATGGCCTAGGGGAAAACTACACATAGCGTTGTAATCGGTCGTGTTTCTGCTTTCAGATGCAACAGGAATTTCTCGAGTTCGTCAATCCGTTCGCGAGATATGGGAGTTTGATGTTAAGGAATAGGTAGAAACCATCAAAATTTTCGCAAGTCTGATACTCGAAACCAATAACTGGTACGGCCTAGGGCAAAAATACACATACCGTTGAAATCGGGAGAGTTTCTACTTTCAGATGCAACAGAAATTTTTCGGGTTCGTCAATCCGTTCGCCAAATATCGGAGTTTGGATTTAAGAGATGGTTGAGCGACCATCAAAAGTTTCGCAATTCTGATGCTAGAAACGAATAACTGGAATGGCGTAGGGGAAAAGTACACACACCGTTGCAATAGGGCGAGTCTCTACTTTCAGATGCAACAGGAATTTCTCGAGTTCGTCAATCCGTTCGCGAGATATGGGAGTTTGAACATAAGGAATGGTTGAGAAACCATGAAAAATTTCTCAAGTCTGATTTTCGAAATCAATAACTACAATGGCCTAGGGGAAAAGTACACACACCATTGTAATCGGGCGAGTCTCTACTTTCAGATGCAACAGGAATGTCTCGAGTTCGTCAATCCGTTCGCTAGATATGGGAGTTTGAGCTTAAGAAATGGTTGAAAAACAATCAACATTTTCGCAAGTCTGATACTCGAAACCAATAACTGGATCAGCCTAGGGGAAAAGTACACACACCATTGTAATCGGGCGAGTTTCTACTTTCAGATGCAACAGGAATCCCTCGAGTTAGCCAATCCGTTCGCGAGATATGGGAGTTTGAAGTTAAGGAATGGTTGAGAGACCATCAAAATTTTCGCAAGTCTGATACTCGAGACCAATAACTACGATGGCCTAGGGTAAAAATACACATACCGTTGTAATCGGGCGAGTTTCTGCTTTCAGATAAAACAGGAATTTCTCGAGTTCGTCAATCCGTTCGCGAGATATGGGAGTTTGAACTTAAGGAATGGTTGAGAAACCATCAAAATTTTCGGAAGTCTGACACTCCAAACCAATAACTACAATGGCCTAGGGGAAAACTACACATAGCGTTGAAATCGGTCGAGTTCCTGCTTTCAGATGCAACAGGAATTTCTCGAGTTCGTCAATCGGTTCGCGAGATATGGGAGTTTGATGTTACGGAATAGGTAGAAACCATCAAAATTTTCGCAAGTCTGATACTCGAAACCAATAAGTGGGACGGCCTAGGGCAAAAATACACATACCGTTGTAATCGGGCGAGTTTCTGCTTTCAGATAAAACAGGAATTTCTCGAGTTCGTCAATCCGTTAGCGAGATATGGGAGTTTGAACTTAAGGAATGGTTGGAAACCATCAAAATTTTCGCAATTCTGAAACTCCAAACCAATAACTACAATGGCCTAGGGGAAAATACTCATACCGTTGTAATCGGGAGAGTTTCTACTTTCAGATGCAACAGAAATTTTTCGGGTTCGTCAATCCGTTCGCCAAATATCGGAGTTTGGATTTAAGAGATGGTTGAGAAACCATCAAAAGTTTCGCAATTCTGATGCTAGAAACGAATAACTGAAATGGCCTAGGGGAAAAGTACACACATCATTTTAATCGGGCGAGTCTCTACTTTCAGAGGCAACAGGAATTTCTCGAGTTTGTCAATCCGTTGAGCCAAACATGGGAGTTTGGATTTAAGAGACGGTTGAGGAACCATCAAAATTTTCGCAATTCTGATGCTAGAAACGAATAACTGCAGTGGCCCACGGGAAAACTACACATAGCGTTGTAATCGGGCGAGTTTCTGCTTTCAGATAAAGCAGGAATTTCTCTAGTTCGTCAATCCGTTCGCGAGATATGGGAGTTTGAACTTAAGGAATGGTTGAGAAGCCACCAAAATTTTCGCAAGTCTGACACTCCAAACCAATAACTACAATGGCCTAGGGGAAAACTACACATAGCGTTGTAATCGGTCGAGTTTCTGCTTTCAGATGCAACAGGAATTTCTCGAGTTCGTCAATCCTTTCGCGAGTATGGGAGTTTGAACTTAAGGAATGGTTGAGAAACCATCAAAATTTTCGCAATTCTGACACTCCAAACCAATAACTACAATGGCCTAGGGGCAAAATACTCATACCGTTGTAATCGGGAGAGTTTCTACCTTCAGATGCAACAGAAATTTTTCGGGTTCGTCAATCCGTTGGCCAAATATCGGAGTTTGGATTTGAGAGATGGTTGAGAAACCATCAAAATTTTCGCAATTCTGATGCTAGAATCGAATAACTGGAATGGCCTAGGGGAAAAGTACACACACCATTGTAATCGGGCGAGTCTCTACTTTCAGATGCAACAGGTATTTCTCGAGTTCGACAATCCTTTCGCGAGTATGGGAGTTTGAACTTAAGGAATGGTTGAGAAACCATCAAAATTTTCGCAATTCTGACACTCCAAACCAATAACTACAATGGCCTAGGGGAAAATACTCATACCGTTGTAATCGGGAGAGTTTCTACTTTCAGATGCAACAGAAATTTTTCGGGTTCGTCAATCCGTTCGCCAAATATCGGAGTTTGGATTTAAGAGATGGTTGAGAAACCATCAAAAGTTTCGCAATTCTGATGCTAGAAACGAATAACTGAAATGGCCTAGGGGAAAAGTACACACATCATTTTAATCGGGCGAGTCTCTACTTTCAGAGGCAACAGGAATTTCTCGAGTTTGTCAATCCGTTGAGCCAAACATGGGAGTTTGGATTTGAGAGATGGTTGAGAAACCATCAAAATTTTCGCAATTCTGATGCTAGAATCGAATAACTGGAATGGCCTAGGGGAAAAGTACACACACCATTGTGATCGGGCGAGTATCTGCTTTCATATGCAACAGGAGTTTCTCGAGTTCGTCAATCCGTTAACGAGATATGGGAGTTTGAAGTTAAGGAATGGTTGAGAAACCATCAAATTTTTCGCACGTCTGATACTCGAAACCAATAACTACAATGGCCTAGGGGAAAAATACACACACCATTGTAATCGGGCGAGTTTCTGCTTTCAGATGCAACAGGAATTCCTCGAGTTCGTCAATCCGTTCGCGAGATGTGGGTGTTTGAAGTTAAGGAATGGCTGAGAAACCATCAAAATTTTCGCAAATCTGATACTCGAGACCAATAACTACTATTGCCTAGGGCAAAAATACACATACCATTGTATTCGGGCGAGTTTCTGCTTTCAGATGCAACGGGAATTTCTCGAGTTCGTCAATCCGTTCGCGAGATATGGGAGTTTGAAGTTACGGAATGTTTGAGAAACCATCAGAGTTTCGCCGGTCTAATACTCGAAACCTATAACTGGAATGGTCTAGGGGAAAAATACAAAGACCGTTGTAATCGGGCGAGTTTCTGCTTTCATATGCAACAGGAATTTCTCGAGTTCGTCAATCCGTTCGGGAGATATGGGAGTTTGAATTTTAGAAATGGTTGTGAATCCATCAAAGTTTTCGCTGGTCTGAAACTCGAAACCTATAACTGGAATGGCCTAGGGGAAAAGCACACACAACATTGTAGTCGGGCGAGTTTCTGCTTTCAGGTGCGACAGGAATTTCTAGAGTTCATCAATCCGTTCGCGAGATATCGGTGTTTGAAGTTAAGGAATGGTTGAGAAACCATCAAATTTTTCGCACGTCTGATACTCGAAACCAATAACTACAATGGCCTAGGGGAAAAATACACACACCATTGTAATCGGGCGAGTTTCTGCTTTCAGATGCAACAGGAATTCCTCGAGTTCGTCAATCCGTTCGCGAGATATGGGAGTTCGAAGTTACGGAATGTTTGAGAAACCATCAAAGTTTCGCCGGTCTAATACTCGAAACCTATAACTGGAATGGCCTAGGGGAAAAGTACACACACCAATGTAATCGGGCGAGTTTCTACTTTTAGATGCAACAGGAGTATCTCGAGTTCGTCAATCCGTTCGCGAGATATGGGAGTTTGAGTTACGGAATGTTTGAGAAACCATCATAGTTTCGCCGGTCTAATATTCGAAAACTATAACTGGAATGGCCTAGGGGAAAAGCACAAACACCATTGTAATCAGGCGTGTTTCTGCTTTCAGATGCAACAGGAATTTCTCGAGTTCATCAATCCGTTCGCGAGATGTGGGTGTTTGAAGTTAAGGAATGGCTGAGAAACCATCAAAATTTTCGCAAATCTGATACTCGAAACCAATAACTACCATGGCCTAGGGCAAAAATACACATACCGTTGTAATCGGGCGAGTTTCTGCTTTCAGATGCAACAGGAATTTCTCGAGTTCGTCAATCCGTTCGCGAGATATGGGGGTTTGACGATAAGAAATGGTTGAGAAACCATCAAAATTTTCGCAAGTCTGATACTTGAAACCAATAACTGGAATGGCCTAGGGGAAAAGAGCACACACCATTGTAATTGGGCGAGTTTCTACTTTCAGATGCAACAGGAATTTCTCGAGTTCGTGTATCCGTTCGCGAGATATGGGAGTTTGAAGTTAAGGAATGGTTGAGAGACCATCAAAATTTTCGCAAGTCTGATACTCGAAACCAATAACTACCATGGCCTAGGGGAAAAATACACATACCATTGTATTCGGGCGAGTTTCTGCTTTCAGATGCAACAGGAATTTCTCGAGTTCGTCAATCCGTTCGCGAGATGTGGGTGTTTGAAGTTAAGGAATGGCTGAGAAACCATCAAAATTTTCGCAAATCTGATACTCGAGACCAATAACTACTATTGCCTAGGGCAAAAATACACATACCATTGTATTCGGGCGAGTTTCTGCTTTCAGATGCAACGGGAATTTCTCGAGTTCGTCAATCCGTTCGCGAGATATGGGAGTTTGAAGTTACGGAATGTTTGAGAAACCATCAGAGTTTCGCCGGTCTAATACTCGAAACCTATAACTGGAATGGCCTAGGGGAAAAATACAAAGACCGTTGTAATCGGGCGAGTATCTGCTTTCAGATGCAACAGGAATTTCTCGAGTTCGTCAATCCGTTCGGGAGATATGAAAGTTTGAAGTTAAGGAATGGTTGAGAAACCATCAAAATTTTCGCAAGTCAGTTACTTGAAATCAATAACTGGAAGGGCCTAGGGGGAAAGTACACACACCATTGTAATCGGGCAAGTTTCTACTTTCAGATGCAAGAGGGATTTCTCGAGTTCGTCAATCCGTTCGCGAGATATGGGAGTTTGAAGTTAAGGAATGGTTGAGAAACCATCAAATTTTTCGCACGTCTGATACTCGAAACCAATAACTACAATGGCCTAGGGGAAAAATACACACACCATTGTAATCGGGCGAGTTTCTGCTTTCAGATGCAACAGGAATTCCTCGAGTTCGTCAATCCGTTCGCGAGATATGGGAGTTCGAAGTTACGGAATGTTTGAGAAACCATCAAAGTTTCGCCGGTCTAATACTCGAAACCTATAACTGGAATGGCCTAGGGGAAAAGTACACACACCAATGTAATCGGGCGAGTTTCTACTTTTAGATGCAACAGGAATATCTCGAGTTCGTCAATCCGTTCGCGAGATATGGGAGTTTGAGTTACGGAATGTTTGAGAAACCATCATAGTTTCGCCGGTCTAATATTCGAAAACTATAACTGGAATGGCCTAGGGGAAAAGCACAAACGCCATTGTAATCAGGCGTGTTCCTGCTTTCAGATGCAACAGGAATTTCTCGAGTTCATCAATCCGTTCGCGAGATATGGGTGTTTGAAGTTAAGGAATGTCTGAGAAACCATCAAAATTTTCGCAAATCTGATACTCGAAACCAATAACTACCATGGCCTACGGCAAAAATACACATACCGTTGTAATCGGGCGAGTTTCTGCTTTCAGATGCAACAGGAATTTCTCGAGTTCGTCAATCCGTTCGCGAGATATGGGGGTTTGACGATAAGAAATGGTTGAGAAAACATCACAATTTTCGCAAGTCTGATACTCGAAACCAATAACTGGAACGGCCTAGGGGAAAAGAACACACACCATTGTAATCGGGCGAGTTTCTACTTTCAGATGCAACAGGAATTTCTCGAGTTCGTGTATCCGTTCGCGAGATATGGGAGTTTGAAGTTTAGGAATGGTTGAGAGACCATCAAAATTTTCGCAAGTCTGATACTCGAAACCAATAACTACCATGGCCTAGGGCAAAAATACACATACCATTGTATTCGGGCGAGCTTCTGCTTTCAGATGCAACAGAAATTTCTCGAGTTCGTCAATCCGTTCGCGAGATATGGGAGTTTGAAGTTAAGGAATGGTTGAGAGACCATCAAAATTTTCGCAAGTCTGATACTCGAAACAAATATCTACCATGGCCTAGGGCAAAAATACACATACCATTGTATTCGAGCGTGTTTCTGCTTTCAGATGCAACAGGAATTTCTCGAGTTCGTCAATCCGTTCGCGAGATATGGGGGTTTGAAGATAAGGAATGGTTGGGAAACCATCAAAATTTTCGCAAGTCTGATACTCGAAACCAATAACTGGAATGGCCTAGCGGAAAAATACACACACCATTGTAATCGGGCGAGTTTCTACTTTTAGATGCAACAGGAATATCTCGAGTTCGTCAATCCGTTCGCGAGATATGGGAGTTTGAAGTTAAGGAATGGTTGAGAGACCATCAAAATTTTCAGAAGTCTGATACTCGAAACCAATAACTACCATGGCCTAGGGCAAAAATACACATACCATTGTATTCGGGCGTGTTTCTGCTTTCAGATGCAACAGGAATTTCTCGAGTTCGTCAATCCGTTCGCAAGATATGGGGGTTTGAAGATAAGGAATGGTTGAGAAGCCATCGAAATTTTCGCAAGTCTGACACTTCAAACCAATAACTACAATGGCCTAGGGGAAAACTACACATAGCGTTGTAATCGGTCGAGTTTCTGCTTTCAGATGCAACAGGAATTTCTCGAGTTCGTCAATCCTTTCGCGAGTATGGGAGTTCGAACTTAAGGAATGGTTGAGAAACCATCAAAATTTTCGCAATTCTGAAACTCCAAACCAATAACTACAATGGCCTAGGGGAAAATACTCATACCGTTGTAATCGGGAGAGTTTCTACTTTCAGATGCAACAGAAATTTTTCGGGTTCGTCAATCCGTTCGCCAAATATCGGAGTTTGGATTTAAGAGACGGTTGAGAAACCATCAAAATTTTCGCAATTCTGATGCTAGAAACGAATAACTGCAATGGCCCACGGGAAAACTACACATACCGTTGTAATCGGGCGTGTTTCTGTTTTCAGATGCAACAGAAGTTTCTCGAGTTCGTCAATCCGTTCGCGAGATATGGGAGTTTGAAATTAAGGAATGGATGAGAAACCATCAAAATTTTCGCAAGTCTGCCACTCCAAACCAATAACTACAATGGCCTAGGGGAAAACTACACATAGCGTTGTAATCGGTCGTGTTTCTGCTTTCAGATGCAACAGGAATTTCTCGAGTTCGTCAATCCGTTCGCGAGATATGGGAGTTTGATGTTAAGGAATAGGTAGAAACCATCAAAATTTTCGCAAGTCTGATACTCGAAACCAATAACTGGTACGGCCTAGGGCAAAAATACACATACCGTTGAAATCGGGAGAGTTTCTACTTTCAGATGCAACAGAAATTTTTCGGGTTCGTCAATCCGTTCGCCAAATATCGGAGTTTGGATTTAAGAGATGGTTGAGCGACCATCAAAAGTTTCGCAATTCTGATGCTAGAAACGAATAACTGGAATGGCGTAGGGGAAAAGTACACACACCGTTGCAATAGGGCGAGTCTCTACTTTCAGATGCAACAGGAATTTCTCGAGTTCGTCAATCCGTTCGCGAGATATGGGAGTTTGAACATAAGGAATGGTTGAGAAACCATGAAAAATTTCTCAAGTCTGATTTTCGAAATCAATAACTACAATGGCCTAGGGGAAAAGTACACACACCATTGTAATCGGGCGAGTCTCTACTTTCAGATGCAACAGGAATGTCTCGAGTTCGTCAATCCGTTCGCTAGATATGGGAGTTTGAGCTTAAGAAATGGTTGAAAAACAATCAACATTTTCGCAAGTCTGATACTCGAAACCAATAACTGGATCAGCCTAGGGGAAAAGTACACACACCATTGTAATCGGGCGAGTTTCTACTTTCAGATGCAACAGGAATCCCTCGAGTTAGCCAATCCGTTCGCGAGATATGGGAGTTTGAAGTTAAGGAATGGTTGAGAGACCATCAAAATTTTCGCAAGTCTGATACTCGAGACCAATAACTACGATGGCCTAGGGTAAAAATACACATACCGTTGTAATCGGGCGAGTTTCTGCTTTCAGATAAAACAGGAATTTCTCGAGTTCGTCAATCCGTTCGCGAGATATGGGAGTTTGAACTTAAGGAATGGTTGAGAAACCATCAAAATTTTCGGAAGTCTGACACTCCAAACCAATAACTACAATGGCCTAGGGGAAAACTACACATAGCGTTGAAATCGGCCGAGTTCCTGCTTTCAGATGCAACAGGAATTTCTCGAGTTCGTCAATCGGTTCGCGAGATATGGGAGTTTGATGTTACGGAATAGGTAGAAACCATCAAAATTTTCGCAAGTCTGATACTCGAAACCAATAAGTGGGACGGCCTAGGGCAAAAATACACATACCGTTGTAATCGGGCGAGTTTCTGCTTTCAGATAAAACAGGAATTTCTCGAGTTCGTCAATCCGTTAGCGAGATATGGGAGTTTGAACTTAAGGAATGGTTGGAAACCATCAAAATTTTCGCAATTCTGAAACTCCAAACCAATAACTACAATGGCCTAGGGGAAAATACTCATACCGTAGTAATCGGGAGAGTTTCTACTTTCAGATGCAACAGAAATTTTTCGGGTTCGTCAATCCGTTCGCCAAATATCGGAGTTTGGATTTAAGAGATGGTTGAGAAACCATCAAAAGTTTCGCAATTCTGATGCTAGAAACGAATAACTGAAATGGCCTAGGGGAAAAGTACACACATCATTTTAATCGGGCGAGTCTCTACTTTCAGAGGCAACAGGAATTTCTCGAGTTTGTCAATCCGTTGAGCCAAACATGGGAGTTTGGATTTAAGAGACGGTTGAGGAACCATCAAAATTTTCGCAATTCTGATGCTAGAAACGAATAACTGCAGTGGCCCACGGGAAAACTACACATAGCGTTGTAATCGGGCGAGTTTCTGCTTTCAGATAAAGCAGGAATTTCTCTAGTTCGTCAATCCGTTCGCGAGATATGGGAGTTTGAACTTAAGGAATGGTTGAGAAGCCACCAAAATTTTCGCAAGTCTGACACTCCAAACCAATAACTACAATGGCCTAGGGGAAAACTACACATAGCGTTGTAATCGGTCGAGTTTCTGCTTTCAGATGCAACAGGAATTTCTCGAGTTCGTCAATCCTTTCGCGAGTATGGGAGTTTGAACTTAAGGAATGGTTGAGAAACCATCAAAATTTTCGCAATTCTGACACTCCAAACCAATAACTACAATGGCCTAGGGGCAAAATACTCATACCGTTGTAATCGGGAGAGTTTCTACCTTCAGATGCAACAGAAATTTTTCGGGTTCGTCAATCCGTTGGCCAAATATCGGAGTTTGGATTTGAGAGATGGTTGAGAAACCATCAAAATTTTCGCAATTCTGATGCTAGAATCGAATAACTGGAATGGCCTAGGGGAAAAGTACACACACCATTGTAATCGGGCGAGTCTCTACTTTCAGATGCAACAGGTATTTCTCGAGTTCGACAATCCTTTCGCGAGTATGGGAGTTTGAACTTAAGGAATGGTTGAGAAACCATCAAAATTTTCGCAATTCTGACACTCCAAACCAATAACTACAATGGCCTAGGGGAAAATACTCATACCGTTGTAATCGGGAGAGTTTCTACTTTCAGATGCAACAGAAATTTTTCGGGTTCGTCAATCCGTTCGCCAAATATCGGAGTTTGGATTTAAGAGATGGTTGAGAAACCATCAAAAGTTTCGCAATTCTGATGCTAGAAACGAATAACTGAAATGGCCTAGGGGAAAAGTACACACATCATTTTAATCGGGCGAGTCTCTACTTTCAGAGGCAACAGGAATTTCTCGAGTTTGTCAATCCGTTGAGCCAAACATGGGAGTTTGGATTTGAGAGATGGTTGAGAAACCATCAAAATTTTCGCAATTCTGATGCTAGAATCGAATAACTGGAATGGCCTAGGGGAAAAGTACACACACCATTGTGATCGGGCGAGTATCTGCTTTCATATGCAACAGGAGTTTCTCGAGTTCGTCAATCCGTTAACGAGATATGGGAGTTTGAAGTTAAGGAATGGTTGAGAAACCATCAAATTTTTCGCACGTCTGATACTCGAAACCAATAACTACAATGGCCTAGGGGAAAAATACACACACCATTGTAATCGGGCGAGTTTCTGCTTTCAGATGCAACAGGAATTCCTCGAGTTCGTCAATCCGTTCGCGAGATATGGGAGTTCGAAGTTACGGAATGTTTGAGAAACCATCAAAGTTTCGCCGGTCTAATACTCGAAACCTATAACTGGAATGGCCTAGGGGAAAAGTACACACACCAATGTAATCGGGCGAGTTTCTACTTTTAGATGCAACAGGAGTATCTCGAGTTCGTCAATCCGTTCGCGAGATATGGGAGTTTGAGTTACGGAATGTTTGAGAAACCATCATAGTTTCGCCGGTCTAATATTCGAAAACTATAACTGGAATGGCCAAGGGGAAAAGCACAAACACCATTGTAATCAGGCGTGTTTCTGCTTTCAGATGCAACAGGAATTTCTCGAGTTCATCAATCCGTTCGCGAGATGTGGGTGTTTGAAGTTAAGGAATGGCTGAGAAACCATCAAAATTTTCGCAAATCTGATACTCGAAACCAATAACTACCATGGCCTAGGGCAAAAATACACATACCGTTGTAATCGGGCGAGTTTCTGCTTTCAGATGCAACAGGAATTTCTCGAGTTCGTCAATCCGTTCGCGAGATATGGGGGTTTGACGATAAGAAATGGTTGAGAAACCATCAAAATTTTCGCAAGTCTGATACTTGAAACCAATAACTGGAATGGCCTAGGGGAAAAGAGCACACACCATTGTAATCGGGCGAGTTTCTACTTTCAGATGCAACAGGAATTTCTCGAGTTCGTGTATCCGTTCGCGAGATATGGGAGTTTGAAGTTAAGGAATGGTTGAGAGACCATCAAAATTTTCGCAAGTCTGATACTCGAAACCAATAACTACCATGGCCTAGGGGAAAAATACACATACCATTGTATTCGGGCGAGTTTCTGCTTTCAGATGCAACAGGAATTTCTCGAGTTCGTCAATCCGTTCGCGAGATGTGGGTGTTTGAAGTTAAGGAATGGCTGAGAAACCATCAAAATTTTCGCAAATCTGATACTCGAAACCAATAACTACCATGGCCTAGGGCAAAAATACACATACCGTTGTAATCGGGCGAGTTTCTGCTTTCAGATGCAACAGGAATTTCTCGAGTTCGTCAATCCGTTCGCGAGATATGGGGGTTTGACGATAAGAAATGGTTGAGAAACCATCAAAATTTTCGCAAGTCTGATACTCGAAACAAATAACTACGATGGCCTAGGGCAAAAATACACACACCATTGTAATCAGGCGAGTTTCTACTTTCAGATGCCACAGAAATTTTTCGGGTTCGTCAATCCGTTCGCCAAATATCGCAGTTCGGATTTAAGAGATGGTTGAGAAACCATCAAAATTTTCGTAATTCTGATGCTAGAACCGAATAACTGGAATGGCCCAGGGGAAAAATACACACACCATTGTAATCGGTCGAGTTCCTGCTTTCAGATGCAACAGGAATTTCTCGAGTTCGTCAATCGGTTCGCGAGATATGGGAGTTTGATGTTACGGAATAGGTAGAAACCATCAAAATTTTCGCAAGTCTGATACTCGAAACCAATAAGTGGGACGGCCTAGGGCAAAAATACACATACCGTTGTAATCGGGCGAGTTTCTGCTTTCAGATAAAACAGGAATTTCTTGAGTTCGTCAATCCGTTCGCGAGATATGGGAGTTTGAACTTAAGGAATGGTTGAGAAACCATCAAAATTTTCGCAATTCTGAAACTCCAAACCAATAACTACAATGGCCTAGGGGAAAATACCCATACCGTTGTAATCGGGAGAGTTTCTACTTTCAGATGCAACAGAAATTTTTCGGATTCGTCAATCCGTTCGCCAAATATCGGAGTTTGGATTTAAGAGATGGTTGAGAAACCATCAAAAGTTTCGCAATTCTGATGCTAGAAACGAATAACTGAAATGGCCTAGGCGAAAAGTACACACATCATTTTAATCGGGCGAGTCTCTACTTTCAGAGGCAACAGGAATTTCTCGAGTTTGTCAATCCGTTGAGCCAAACATGGGAGTTTGGATTTAAGAGACGGTTGAGGAACCATCATACTTTTCGCAATTCTGATGCTAGAAACGAATAACTGCAATGGCCCACGGGAAAACTACACATAGCGTTGTAATCGGGCGAATTTCTGCTTTCAGATAAAGCAGGAATTTCTCTAGTTCGTCTATCCGTTCGCGAGATATGGGAGTTTGAACTTAAGGAATGGTTGAGAAGCCATCAAAATTTTCGCAAGTCTGACACTCCAAACCAATAACTACAATGGCCTAGGGGAAAACTACATATAGCGTTGTAATCGGTCGAGTTTCTGCATTCAGATGCAACAGGAACTTCTCGAGTTCGTCAATCCTTTCGCGAGTATGGGAGTTTGAACTTAAGGAATGCTTGAGAAACCATCAAAATTTTCGCAATTCTGACACTCCAAACCAATAACTACAATGGCCTAGGGGCAAAATACTCATACCGTTGTAATCGGGAGAGTTTCTACCTTCAGATGCAACAGAAATTTTTCGGGTTCGTCAATCCGTTGGCCAAATATCGGAGTTTGGATTTGAGAGATGGTTGAGAAACCATCAAAAGTTTCGCAATTCTGATGCTAGAAACGAATAACTGAAATGGCCTAGGGGAAAAGTACACTCATCATTGTAATCGGGCGAGTCTCTACTTTCAAAGGCAACAGGAATTTCTCGAGTTTGTCAATCCGTTGAGCCAAACATGGGAGTTTGGATTTAAGAGACGGTTGAGCGACCATCAAAATTTTCGCAATTCTGATGCTAGAAACGAATAACTGCAATGGCCCACGGGAAAACTACACATACCGTTGTAATCGGGCGAGTCTCTACTTTCAGATGCAAGAGGAATTTCTCGAGTTCGTCAATCCGTTCGCGAGATATGGGAGTTTGAACATAAGGAATGGTTGAGAAACCATGAAAATTTTCTCAAGTCTGATTTTTGAAATCAATTACTACAATGGCCTAGGGGAAAAGTACACACACCATTGTAATCGGGCGAGTCTCTACTTTCAGATGCAACAGGAATGTCTCGAGTTCGTCAATCCGTTCGCGAGATATGGGAGTTTGAACTTAAGGAATGGTTGAGAAACCATCAAAATTTTCGCAATTCTGAAACTCCAAACCAGTAACTACAATGGCCTAGGGGAAAATACTCATACCGTTGTAATCGGGAGAGTTTCTACTTTCAGATGCAACAGAAATTTTTCGGGTTCGTCAATCCGTTCGCCAAATATCGGAGTTTGGATTTAAGAGATGGTTGAGAAACCATCAAAAGTTTCGCAATTCTGATGCTAGAAACGAATAACTGAAATGGCCTAGGGGAAAAGTACACACATCATTGTAATCGGGCGAGTCTCTACTTTCAAAGGCAACAGGAATTTCTCGAGTTTGTCAATCCCTTGAGCCAAACATGGGAGTTTGGACTTAAGAGACGGTTGAGAAACCATCAAAATTTTCGCAATTCTGATGCTAGAAACGAATAACTGCAATGGCCCACGGGAAAACTACACATACCGTTGTAATCGGGCGTGTTTCTGTTTTCAGATGCAACAGAACTTTCTCGAGTTCGTCAATCCGTTCGCGAGATATGGGAGTTTGAAATTAAGGAATGGATGAGAAACCATCAAAATTTTCGCAAGTCTGACACTCCAAACCAATAACTACAATGGCCTAGGGGAAAACTACACATAGCGTTGTAATCGGTCGAGTTTCTGCTTTCAGATGCAACAGGAATTTCTCGAGTTCGTCTATCCGTTCGCGAGATATGGGAGTTTGATGTTAAGGAATAGGTAGAAACCATCAAAATTTTCTCAAGTCTGATTTTCGAAATCAATAACTACAATGGCCTAGGGGAAAAGTACACACACCATTGTAATCGGGCGAGTCTCTACTTTCAGATGCAACAGGAATGTCTCGAGTTCGTCAATCCGTTCGCTAGATATGGGAGTTTGAGCTTAAGAAATGGTTGTAAAACAATCAACATTTTCGCAAGTCTGATACTCGAAACCAATAACTGGATCAGCCTAGGGGAAAAGTACACAAACCATTGTAATCGGGCGAGTTTCTACTTTCAGATGCAACAGGAATCCCTCGAGTTAGCCAATCCGTTCGCGAGATATGGGAGTTTGAAGTTAAGGAATGGTTGAGAGACCATCAAAATTTTCGCAAGTCTGATACTCGAAACCAATAACTACGATGGCCTAGGGCAAAAATACACATACCGTTGTAATCGGGCGAGTTTCTGCTTTCAGATAAAACAGGAATTTCTCGAGTTCGTCAATCCGTTCGCGAGATATGGGAGTTTGAACTTAAGGAATGGTTGAGAAACCATCAAAATTTTCGGAAGTCTGATACTCCAAACCAATAACTACAATGGCCTAGGGGAAAACTACTCATAGCGTTGAAATCGGTCGAGTTCCTGCTTTCAGATGCAACAGGAATTTCTCGAGTTCGTCAATCGGTTCGCGAGATATGGGAGTTTGATGTTACGGAATAGGTAGAAACCATCAAAATTTTCGCAATTCTGACACTCCAAACCAATAACTACAATGGCCTAGGGGCAAAATACTCATACCGTTGTAATCGGGAGAGTTTCTACCTTCAGATGCAACAGAAAGTTTTCGGGTTCGTCAATCCGTTGGCCAAATATCGGAGTTTGGATTTGAGAGATGGTTGAGAAACCATCAAAATTTTCGCAATTCTGATGCTAGAATCGAATAACTGGAATGGTCTAGGGGAAAAGTACACACCATTGTAATCGGGCGGGTCTCTACTTTCAGATGCAACAGGTATTTCTCGAGTTCGACAATCCGTTCGCGAGATATGGGAGTTTGAACTTAAGGAATGGTTGAGAAACAATCAACATTTTCGCAAGTCTGATACTCGAAACCAATAACTGGAACAGCCTAGGGGAAAAGTACTCATACCGTTGTAATCGGGAGAGTTTCTACTTTCAGATGCAACAGAAATTTTTCGGGTTCGTCAATCCGTTGGTCAAATATCGTAGTTTGGATTTGAGAGATGGTTGAGAAACCATCAAAATTTCCGCAATTCTGATGCTAGAAACGAATAACTGGAATGGCCTAGCTAAAAAATACACATACCGTTGTAATCGGGCCAGTTCCTGCTTTCAGATACAACAGGAATTTCTCGAGTTCGTCAATCCGTTCGCGTGATATGGGAGTTTGAACTTTTGGAATGGTTGAGAAACCATCAAAATTTTCGCATGTCTGACACTCCAAACCAATAACTACGATGGCCTAGGGGAAAAATACACATACCGTTGTAATCGGGCGAGTTTCTGCTTTCAGATACAGCAGTAATTTCTCGAGTTCGTCAATCCGTTCGCGAGATATGGGAATTTGAACTTAACGAATGGTTGAGAAACCATCAAAATTTTCGCAAGTCAGATACTCGAAACCAATAACTGAAACGGCCTAGGGGAAAAGTACACATACCGTTGGAATCGGGAGAGTTTCTACTTTCAGATGCAACAGACATTTTTCGGGTTCGTCAATCCGTTCGCCAAACATCGGAGTTTGGATTTAAGAGATGGTAGAGAAACCATCAAAATTTTCGCAAGTCTGATACTCCAAACTAATAACTGGAACGGCCTAGGGGAAAAGTACACACACCATTGTAATCGGGCGAGTTTCTGCTTTCAGATGCAGCAGGAATATCTGCAGTTAGTCAATCCGTTCGCGAGATATGGGAGTTTGAAGGTAAGGAATGGTTGAGAAACCGTCAAACTTTTCGCAAGTCTGATACTCGAAACCAATAACTGGAACGGCCTAGGGGAAAAGTACACACACCATTGTAATCGGGCGAGTTTCTGCTTTCAGGTGCAACAGAAATTTTTCGGGTTCGTCAATCCGTTCGCCAAGTATCGGAGTTTGGATTTAAGAGATGGTAGAGAAACCATCAAAATTTTCGCAAGTCTGATGCTAGAAACGAATAATTGGAATGGCCTAGGGGAAAAGTACACACACCATTGTAATCGGGCGAGTTTCTACTTTTAGATGCAACAGGACTTTCTCGAGTTAGTCAATCCGTTCGCGAGATATGGGAGTTTGAAGTTAAGGAATGGTTGAGAAACCATCAAAATTTTCGCAAGTCTGATACTCGAAACCAATAACAAGGATGGCCTAGGGGAAAAATACACATACCGTTGTAATCGGGCGAGTTTCTGCTTTCAGATACAACAGTAATTTCTCGAGTTCGTCAATCCGTTCGCGAGATATGGGAGTTTGAATTTAAGGAATGGTTGAGAAGCCATCAAAATTTTCGCAAGTCTGATACTCGAAACCAATAACTGGCACGGCCTAGGGGAAAAGTGCACACACCATTGAAATCGGGCGAGTTTCTACTTTCAGATACAACAGGAATTTCTCGAGTTGGTCAATCCGTTCGCGAGATATGGGAGATTGATGTTAAGGAATAATTGAGAAACCACCAAAATTATCGCAAGTCTGATACTCGAAACCAATAACTGAAGCGGCCTAGGGGAAAAATACACATATCGTTGGAATCGGGAGAGTTTCTACTTTCAGATGCAACAGACATTTTTCGGGTTCGTCAATCCGTTCGCCAAACATCGGACTTTGGATTTAAGAGATGGTAGAGAAACCATCAAAATTTTCGCAAGTCTGATACTCGAAGCCAATAACTGGAACGGCCTAGGGGAAAAGTACACACACCATTGTAATCGGGCGAGTTTCTGCTTTCAGATAAAACTGGAATTTCTCGAGTTCGTCAATCCGTTCGCGAGATATGTGAGTTTGAAGGTAAGGAATGGTTGAGAAACCATCAAAATTTTCGCAAGTCTGATACTCGAAACCAATAACTACGATGGCCTAGGGGAGAAATACACATACCGTTGTAATCGGGCGAGTTTCTGCTTTCAGATACAACAGTAATTTCTCGAGTTCGTCAATCCGTTCGCGAGATATGGGAGCTTGAACTTAACGAATGGTTGAGAAACCATCAAAATTTTCGGAAGTCAGATACTCGAAACCAATAACTGAAACGGCCTAGGGGAAAAGTACACATACCGTTGGAATCGGGAGAGTTTCTGCTTTCAGATGCAACAGACAATTTTCGGGTTCGTCAATCCGTTCGCCAAACATCGGAGTTTGGATTTAAGAGATGGTAGAGAAACCATCAAAATTTTCGCAAGTCTGATACTCGAAACTAATAACTGGAACGGCCTAGGGGAAAAGGACACACACCATTGTAATCGGGCGAGTTTCTGCTTTCACATGCAACAGGAATTTCTCGAGTTAGTCAATCCGTTCGCGAGATATGGGAGTTTGAAGGTAAGAGATGGTAGAAACCATCAAAATTTTCGCAAGTCTGATACTCGAAACGAATAACTGGAACGGCCTAGGTAAAAAGTACACACACCATTGTAATCGGGCGAGTTTCTACTTTTAGATGCAACAGGAATTTCTCGAGTACGTCAATCCGTACGCGAGATATGGGAGTTTGAAGTTAAGGAATGGTTGAGAAACCATCAAAATTTTCGCAAGTCTGATACTCGAAACCAATAACTACGATGGCCTAGGGGAAAAATACACATACCGTTGTAATCGGGCGAGTTTCTGCTTTCAGATACAACAGTAATTTCTCGAGTTCGTCAATCCGTTCGCGAGATATGGGAGTTTGAATTTAAGGAATGGTTGAGAAGCCATAAAAATTTTCGCAAGTCTGATAACCGAAACCAATAACAGGAACGGCCTAGGGGAAAAGTACACACAAAATTGTAATCGGGCGAGTTTCTACTTTCAGATGCAACAGGAATTTCTCGAGTTAGTCAATTCGTTCGCGAGATATGGGAGTTTGACGTTAAGGAATGGTTGAGAAACCATCAAAATTTTCGCAAGTCTGATACTCGAGACCAATAACTCGAATGGCCTAAGGGTAAAGTACACAGACCATTGTAATCGGGCGAGTTTCTGCTTTCAGATGCAACAGGAATCTCTCGAGTTAGACAATCCGTTCGCGAGATATGGGAGTTTGATGTGAAGGAATAGGTAGAAACCATCAAAATTTTCGCAAGTCTGATACTCGAGACCAATAACTCGAATGGCCTAAGGGTAAAGTACACAGACCATTGTAATCGGGCGAGTTTCTGCTTTCAGATGCAACAGGAATTTCTCGAGTTCGTCAATCCGGTCGCGAGATATGGGAGTTTGAACTTAAGGAATGGTTGAGAAACCATCAAAATGTTCGCATTTCTGACACACCAAACCAATAACTACAAGGGCCTAGGGGAAAAATACACATAGCGTTGTAATCGGTCGAGTATCTGCATTCAGATGCAACAAGAATTTCTCGAGTTAGTCAATCCGTTCGCGACATATGGGAGTGTGATGTGAAGGAATAAGTAGAAACCATCAAAATTTTCGCAAGTCTGATACTCGAAACCAATAACTGGCACGGCCTAGGGCAAAAATACACATACCGTTGGAATCGGGCGAGTCTCTACTTTCAGATGCAACAGAAATTTTTCGGGTTCGTCAGTCCGTTCGCCAAATATCGGAGTTTGGATTTAAGAGATGGTTGAGAAACCATAACAATTTTCGCAATTCTGATGCTAGAAACCAATAACTACAATGGCCTAGGTAAAAAATACACATACCGTTGTAATCGGGCCAGTTCCTGCTTTCAGATACAACAGGAATTTCTCGAGTTCGTCAATCCGTTCGCGAGATATGGGAGTTTGATGTGAAGGAATAGGTAGAAACCATCAAAATTTTCGCAAGTCTGATACTCGAAACGAATAACTGGAACGGCCTAGGTAAAAAGTACACACACCATTGTAATCGGGCGAGTTTCTGCTTTCAGATGCAACAGAAATTTTTCGGGTTCGTCAATCCGTTCGCCAAGTATCGGAGTTTGGATTTAAGAGATGGTTGAGAAACCATCAAAATTTTCGCAATTCTGATGCTAGAAACGAATAATTGGAATGGCCTAGGGGAAAAGTACACACACCATTGTAATCGGGCGAGTTTCTACTTTTAGATGCAACAGGAATTTCTCGAGTACGTCAATCCGTACGCGAGATATGGGAGTTTGAAGTTAAGGAATGGTTGAGAAACCATCCAAATTTTCACAAGTCTGATACTCGAAACCAATAACTGGCACGGCCTAGGGGAAAAGTGCACACACCATTGAAATCGGGCGAGTTTCTACTTCCAGATGCAACAGGAATTTCTCGAGTTAGTCAATCCGTTCGGGAGATATGGGACTTTGAAGTTAAGGAATGGTTGAGAAACCGTCAAACTTTTTGCAAGTCTGATACTCGAAACCAATAACTGGAACGGCCTAGGGGACAAGTACACACACCATTGTAATCGGGCGAGTTTCTACATTCAGATGCAACAGGAATTACTCGAGTTCGTCTATCCGTTCGCGAGATATGGAAGCATGAAGATAAGGAATGGTTGAGAAACCATCAAAATCTTCGTAAGTCTGATTTTCGAAACCAATAACTACAATGATCTAGGTGAAAAATACACATACCGTTGTAATCGGGCGAGTTTCTGCTTTCAGATGCAACAGGAATTTCTCGAGTTCGTCAATCCGGTCGCGAGATATGGGAGTTTGAACTTAAGGAATGGTTGAGAAACCATCAAAATGTTCGCATTTCTGACACACCAAACCAATAACTACAAGGGCCTAGGGGAAAAATACACATAGCGTTGTAATCGGTCGAGTTTCTGCATTCAGATGCAACAAGAATTTCTCGAGTTAGTCAATCCGTTCGCGACATATGGGAGTGTGATGTGAAGGAATAAGTAGAAACCATCAAAA
The DNA here is from genome assembly GCF_051014685.1 of Ptiloglossa arizonensis. NCBI lineage: Eukaryota > Metazoa > Arthropoda > Insecta > Hymenoptera > Colletidae > Ptiloglossa > Ptiloglossa arizonensis. The sequence continues at coordinate 660,959 of NW_027478626.1, forward strand.
TTTTCGCAAGTCTGATACTCGAAACCAATAACTGGCACGGCCTAGGGCAAAAATACACATACCGTTGGAATCGGGCGAGTCTCTACTTTCAGATGCAACAGAAATTTTTCGGGTTCGTCAGTCCGTTCGCCAAATATCGGAGTTTGGATTTAAGAGATGGTTGAGAAACCATAACAATTTTCGCAATTCTGATGCTAGAAACCAATAACTACAATGGCCTAGGTAAAAAATACCCATACCGTTGTAATCGGGCCAGTTCCTGCTTTCAGATACAACAGGAATTTCTCGAGTTCGTCAATCCGTTCGCGAGATATGGGAGTTTGATGTGAAGGAATAGGTAGAAACCATCAAAATTTTCGCAAGTCTGATACTCGAAACGAATAACTGGAACGGCCTAGGTAAAAAGTACACAAACCACTGTAATCGGGCGAGTTTCTGCTTTCAGATGCAACAGAAATTTTTCGGGTTCGTCAATCCGTTCGCCAAGTATCTGAGTTTGGATTTAAGAGATGGTTGAGAAACCATCAAAATTTTCGCAATTCTGATGCTAGAAACGAATAATTGGAATGGCCTAGGGGAAAAGTACACACACCATTGTAATCGGGCGAGTTTCTACTTTTAGATGCAACAGGAATTTCTCGAGTACGTCAATCCGTACGCGAGATATGGGAGTTTGAAGTTAAGGAATGGTTGAGAAGCCATCAAAATTTTCGCAAGTCTGATACTCGAGACCAATAACTGAAATGGCCTAGGGAAAAAGTACACACACCATTGTAATCGGGCGAGTTTCTGCTTTCAGATGCAACAGGAATTTTTCGGGTTCGTCAACCGTTCGCCAAATATCGGAGTTTGGATTTAAGAGATGGTTGAGAAACCATCAAAATTTTCGCAAGTCTGATACTCGAAACCAATAACAGGAACGGCCTAGGGGAAAAGTACACACACCATTGTAATCGGGCGAGTTTCTACATTCAGATGCAACAGGAAATACTCGAGTTCGTCAATCCGTTCGCGAGATATGGAAGCATGAAGATAAGGAATGGTTGAGAAACCATCAAAATCTTCGTAAGTCTGATTTTCGAAACCAATAACTACAATGATCTAGGTGAAAAATACACATACCGTTGTAATCGGGCGAGTTTCTGCTTTCAGATGCAACAGGAATTTCTCGAGTTCGTCAATCCGGTCGCGAGATATGGGAGTTTGAACTTAAGGAATGGTTGAGAAACCATCAAAATGTTCGCATTTCTGACACACCAAACCAATAACTACAAGGGCCTAGGGGAAAAACACACATAGCGTTGTAATCGGTCGAGTTTCTGCATTCAGATGCAACAAGAATTTCTCGAGTTAGTCAATCCGTTCGCGAGATATGTGAGTGTGATGTGAAGGAATAAGTAGAAACCATCAAAATTTTCGCAAGTCTGATACTCGAAACGAATAACTGAAACGGCCTAGGTAAAAATTACACACACCATTGTAATCGGGCGAGTTTTTGCTTTCAGATGCAACAGAAATTTTTCGGGTTCGTCAATCCGTTCGCCAAGTATAGGAGTTTGGATTTAAGAGATGGTAGAGAAACCATCAAAATTTTCGCAATTCTGATGCTAGAAACGTATAATTGGAATGGCCTAGGGGAAAAGTACACACACCATTGTAATCGGGCGAGTTTCTACTTTTAGATGCAACAGGAATTTCTCGAGTACGTCAATCCGTACGCGAGATATGGGAGTTTGAAGTTAAGGAATGGTTGAGAAACCATCAAAATTTTCGCAAGTCTGATACTCGAAACCAATAACTGGCACGGCCTAGGGGAAAAGTACACACACCATTGTAATCGGGCGAGTCTCTGCTTTCCGATGCAACTGGAATTTCTCGAGTTAGTCAATCCGTTCGCGAGATATGGGAGTTTGAAGTTAAAGAATAGTTGTGAAACCATCAAAATTTTCGCAAGTCAGATACTCGAAACCAATAACTGAACCGGCCTAGGGGAAAAATACACACACCATTGTAATCGGGCGAGTTTCTGCTTTCAGATGCAACAGGAATTTCTCGAGTTCGTCAATCCGTTCGCGAGATATGTGAGTGTGATGTGAAGGAATAAGTAGAAACCATCAAAATTTTCGCAATTCTGATGCTAGAAACGAATAACTGGAACGGCCTAGGTAAAAATTACACACACCATTGTAATCGGGCGAGTTTTTGCTTTCAGATGCAACAGAAATTTTTCGGGTTCGTCAATCCGTTCGCCAAGTATAGGAGTTTGGATTTAAGAGATGGTTGAGAAACCATCAAAATTTTCGCAATTCTGATGCTAGAAACGTATAATTGGAATGGCCTAGGGGAAAAGTACACACACCATTGTAATCGGGCGAGTTTCTACTTTTAGATGCAACAGGAATTTCTCGAGTACGTCAATCCGTACGCGAGATATGGGAGTTTGAAGTTAAGGAATGGTTGAGAAACCATCAAAATTTTCGCAAGTCTGATACTCGAAACCAATAACTGGCACGGCCTAGGGGAAAAGTACACACACCATTGTAATCGGGCGAGTCTCTGCTTTCCGATGCAACTGGAATTTCTCGAGTTAGTCAATCCGTTCGCGAGATATGGGAGTTTGATATTAAGGAATAGTTGAGAAACCATCAAAATTTTCGCAAGTCTGACACTCCAAACCAATAACTACAATGGCCGAGGGGGAAAATACACATACCATTGTAATCGGGCGAGTTTCTGCTTTCAGATGCAACAGGAATTTCTCGAGTTCGTCGATCCGTTCGCGAGATACGGGAGTTTGAAGTTAAAGAATGGTTGAGAAACCATCAAAATTTTCGCAAGTCTGATAATCGAAACCAATAACTGGAACTGCCTAGGGGAAAAGTACACACACCATTGTAATCGGCGAATTTCTTCTTTCAGATGCAACAGGAATTTCTCGAGTTCGTCAATCCGTTCGCGAGATATGGAAGTATGAAGATAAGGAATGGTTGAGAAGCCATCAAAATTTTCGCAAGTCTGATACTCGAGACCAATAACTGGAATGGCCTAGGGAAAAAGTACACACACCATTGTAATCGGGCGAGTTTCTACATTCAGATGCAACAGGAATTACTCGAGTTCGTCAATCAGTTCGCGAGATATGGAAGTATGAACATAAGGAATGGTTGAGAAACCATCAAAATCTTCGTAAGTCTGATTTTCGAAACCAATAACTACAATGATCTAGGTGAAAAATACACATACCGTTGTAATCTGGCGAGATTCTGCTTTCAGATACAACAGGAATTTCTCGAGTTCGTCAATCCGGTCGCGAGATATGGGAGTTTGAATTTAAGGAATGGTTGGGAAGCCATCAAAATTTTCGCAAGTCTGATAATCGAAACCAATAACTGGAACTGCCTAGGGGAAAAGTACACACACCATTGTAATCGGCGAATTTCTACATCAGATGCAACAAGAATTCCGCGAGTTTGTCAATCCGTCCGCGAGATATGGGTGTTTGATGTTAAGGAATGGTTGAGAAACCATCAAAATTTTCGCAAGTCTGATACTCGAAACCAATAACTACAATGGCCTAGGGGAAAAGTACACACACCATTGTAATCGGGCGAGTCTCTGCTTTCCGATACAACAGTAATTTCTCGAGTTCGTCAATCCGTTCGCGAGATATGGGAGTTTGAATTTAAGGAATGGTTGAGAAGCCATCAAAATTTTCGCAAGTCTGATACTCGAAACCAATAACTGGCACGGCCTAGGGGAAAAGTGCACACACCATTGAAATCGGGCGAGTTTCTACTTTCAGATACAACAGGAATTTCTCGAGTTGGTCAATCCGTTCGCGAGATATGGGAGATTGATGTTAAGGAATAATTGAGAAACCACCAAAATTATCGCAAGTCTGATACTCGAAACCAATAACTGAAGCGGCCTAGGGGAAAAATACACATATCGTTGGAATCGGGAGAGTTTCTACTTTCAGATGCAACAGACATTTTTCGGGTTCATCAATCCGTTCGCCAAACATCGGACTTTGGATTTAAGAGATGGTAGAGAAACCATCAAAATTTTCGCAAGTCTGATACTCGAAGCCAATAACTGGAACGGCCTAGGGGAAAAGTACACACACCATTGTAATCGGGCGAGTTTCTGCTTTCAGATAAAACTGGAATTTCTCGAGTTCGTCAATCCGTTCGCGAGATATGTGAGTTTGAAGGTAAGGAATGGTTGAGAAACCATCAAAATTTTCGCAAGTCTGATACTCGAAACCAATAACTACGATGGCCTAGGGGAGAAATACACATACCGTTGTAATCGGGCGAGTTTCTGCTTTCAGATACAACAGTAATTTCTCGAGTTCGTCAATCCGTTCGCGAGATATGGGAGCTTGAACTTAACGAATGGTTGAGAAACCATCAAAATTTTCGGAAGTCAGATACTCGAAACCAATAACTGAAACGGCCTAGGGGAAAAGTACACATACCGTTGGAATCGGGAGAGTTTCTGCTTTCAGATGCAACAGACAATTTTCGGGTTCGTCAATCCGTTCGCCAAACATCGGAGTTTGGATTTAAGAGATGGTAGAGAAACCATCAAAATTTTCGCAAGTCTGATACTCGAAACTAATAACTGGAACGGCCTAGGGGAAAAGGACACACACCATTGTAATCGGGCGAGTTTCTGCTTTCACATGCAACAGGAATTTCTCGAGTTAGTCAATCCGTTCGCGAGATATGGGAGTTTGAAGGTAAGAGATGGTAGAAACCATCAAAATTTTCGCAAGTCTGATACTCGAAACGAATAACTGGAACGGCCTAGGTAAAAAGTACACACACCATTGTAATCGGGCGAGTTTCTACTTTTAGATGCAACAGGAATTTCTCGAGTACGTCAATCCGTACGCGAGATATGGGAGTTTGAAGTTAAGGAATGGTTGAGAAACCATCAAAATTTTCGCAAGTCTGATACTCGAAACCAATAACTACGATGGCCTAGGGGAAAAATACACATACCGTTGTAATCGGGCGAGTTTCTGCTTTCAGATACAACAGTAATTTCTCGAGTTCGTCAATCCGTTCGCGAGATATGGGAGTTTGAATTTAAGGAATGGTTGAGAAGCCATAAAAATTTTCGCAAGTCTGATAACCGAAACCAATAACAGGAACGGCCTAGGGGAAAAGTACACACAAAATTGTAATCGGGCGAGTTTCTACTTTCAGATGCAACAGGAATTTCTCGAGTTAGTCAATTCGTTCGCGAGATATGGGAGTTTGACGTTAAGGAATGGTTGAGAAACCATCAAAATTTTCGCAAGTCTGATACTCGAGACCAATAACTCGAATGGCCTAAGGGTAAAGTACACAGACCATTGTAATCGGGCGAGTTTCTGCTTTCAGATGCAACAGGAATCTCTCGAGTTAGACAATCCGTTCGCGAGATATGGGAGTTTGATGTGAAGGAATAGGTAGAAACCATCAAAATTTTCGCAAGTCTGATACTCGAGACCAATAACTCGAATGGCCTAAGGGTAAAGTACACAGACCATTGTAATCGGGCGAGTTTCTGCTTTCAGATGCAACAGGAATTTCTCGAGTTCGTCAATCCGGTCGCGAGATATGGGAGTTTGAACTTAAGGAATGGTTGAGAAACCATCAAAATGTTCGCATTTCTGACACACCAAACCAATAACTACAAGGGCCTAGGGGAAAAATACACATAGCGTTGTAATCGGTCGAGTATCTGCATTCAGATGCAACAAGAATTTCTCGAGTTAGTCAATCCGTTCGCGACATATGGGAGTGTGATGTGAAGGAATAAGTAGAAACCATCAAAATTTTCGCAAGTCTGATACTCGAAACCAATAACTGGCACGGCCTAGGGCAAAAATACACATACCGTTGGAATCGGGCGAGTCTCTACTTTCAGATGCAACAGAAATTTTTCGGGTTCGTCAGTCCGTTCGCCAAATATCGGAGTTTGGATTTAAGAGATGGTTGAGAAACCATAACAATTTTCGCAATTCTGATGCTAGAAACCAATAACTACAATGGCCTAGGTAAAAAATACACATACCGTTGTAATCGGGCCAGTTCCTGCTTTCAGATACAACAGGAATTTCTCGAGTTCGTCAATCCGTTCGCGAGATATGGGAGTTTGATGTGAAGGAATAGGTAGAAACCATCAAAATTTTCGCAAGTCTGATACTCGAAACGAATAACTGGAACGGCCTAGGTAAAAAGTACACACACCATTGTAATCGGGCGAGTTTCTGCTTTCAGATGCAACAGAAATTTTTCGGGTTCGTCAATCCGTTCGCCAAGTATCGGAGTTTGGATTTAAGAGATGGTTGAGAAACCATCAAAATTTTCGCAATTCTGATGCTAGAAACGAATAATTGGAATGGCCTAGGGGAAAAGTACACACACCATTGTAATCGGGCGAGTTTCTACTTTTAGATGCAACAGGAATTTCTCGAGTACGTCAATCCGTACGCGAGATATGGGAGTTTGAAGTTAAGGAATGGTTGAGAAACCATCCAAATTTTCACAAGTCTGATACTCGAAACCAATAACTGGCACGGCCTAGGGGAAAAGTGCACACACCATTGAAATCGGGCGAGTTTCTACTTCCAGATGCAACAGGAATTTCTCGAGTTAGTCAATCCGTTCGGGAGATATGGGACTTTGAAGTTAAGGAATGGTTGAGAAACCGTCAAACTTTTTGCAAGTCTGATACTCGAAACCAATAACTGGAACGGCCTAGGGGACAAGTACACACACCATTGTAATCGGGCGAGTTTCTACATTCAGATGCAACAGGAATTACTCGAGTTCGTCTATCCGTTCGCGAGATATGGAAGCATGAAGATAAGGAATGGTTGAGAAACCATCAAAATCTTCGTAAGTCTGATTTTCGAAACCAATAACTACAATGATCTAGGTGAAAAATACACATACCGTTGTAATCGGGCGAGTTTCTGCTTTCAGATGCAACAGGAATTTCTCGAGTTCGTCAATCCGGTCGCGAGATATGGGAGTTTGAACTTAAGGAATGGTTGAGAAACCATCAAAATGTTCGCATTTCTGACACACCAAACCAATAACTACAAGGGCCTAGGGGAAAAATACACATAGCGTTGTAATCGGTCGAGTTTCTGCATTCAGATGCAACAAGAATTTCTCGAGTTAGTCAATCCGTTCGCGACATATGGGAGTGTGATGTGAAGGAATAAGTAGAAACCATCAAAATTTTCGCAAGTCTGATACTCGAAACCAATAACTGGCACGGCCTAGGGCAAAAATACACATACCGTTGGAATCGGGCGAGTCTCTACTTTCAGATGCAACAGAAATTTTTCGGGTTCGTCAGTCCGTTCGCCAAATATCGGAGTTTGGATTTAAGAGATGGTTGAGAAACCATAACAATTTTCGCAATTCTGATGCTAGAAACCAATAACTACAATGGCCTAGGTAAAAAATACCCATACCGTTGTAATCGGGCCAGTTCCTGCTTTCAGATACAACAGGAATTTCTCGAGTTCGTCAATCCGTTCGCGAGATATGGGAGTTTGATGTGAAGGAATAGGTAGAAACCATCAAAATTTTCGCAAGTCTGATACTCGAAACGAATAACTGGAACGGCCTAGGTAAAAAGTACACAAACCACTGTAATCGGGCGAGTTTCTGCTTTCAGATGCAACAGAAATTTTTCGGGTTCGTCAATCCGTTCGCCAAGTATCTGAGTTTGGATTTAAGAGATGGTTGAGAAACCATCAAAATTTTCGCAATTCTGATGCTAGAAACGAATAATTGGAATGGCCTAGGGGAAAAGTACACACACCATTGTAATCGGGCGAGTTTCTACTTTTAGATGCAACAGGAATTTCTCGAGTACGTCAATCCGTACCCGAGATATGGGAGTTTGAAGTTAAGGAATGGTTGAGAAGCCATCAAAATTTTCGCAAGTCTGATACTCGAGACCAATAACTGAAATGGCCTAGGGAAAAAGTACACACACCATTGTAATCGGGCGAGTTTCTGCTTTCAGATGCAACAGGAATTTTTCGGGTTCGTCAACCGTTCGCCAAATATCGGAGTTTGGATTTAAGAGATGGTTGAGAAACCATCAAAATTTTCGCAAGTCTGATACTCGAAACCAATAACAGGAACGGCCTAGGGGAAAAGTACACACACCATTGTAATCGGGCGAGTTTCTACATTCAGATGCAACAGGAAATACTCGAGTTCGTCAATCCGTTCGCGAGATATGGAAGCATGAAGATAAGGAATGGTTGAGAAACCATCAAAATCTTCGTAAGTCTGATTTTCGAAACCAATAACTACAATGATCTAGGTGAAAAATACACATACCGTTGTAATCGGGCGAGTTTCTGCTTTCAGATGCAACAGGAATTTCTCGAGTTCGTCAATCCGGTCGCGAGATATGGGAGTTTGAACTTAAGGAATGGTTGAGAAACCATCAAAATGTTCGCATTTCTGACACACCAAACCAATAACTACAAGGGCCTAGGGGAAAAACACACATAGCGTTGTAATCGGTCGAGTTTCTGCATTCAGATGCAACAAGAATTTCTCGAGTTAGTCAATCCGTTCGCGAGATATGTGAGTGTGATGTGAAGGAATAAGTAGAAACCATCAAAATTTTCGCAAGTCTGATACTCGAAACGAATAACTGAAACGGCCTAGGTAAAAATTACACACACCATTGTAATCGGGCGAGTTTTTGCTTTCAGATGCAACAGAAATTTTTCGGGTTCGTCAATCCGTTCGCCAAGTATAGGAGTTTGGATTTAAGAGATGGTAGAGAAACCATCAAAATTTTCGCAATTCTGATGCTAGAAACGTATAATTGGAATGGCCTAGGGGAAAAGTACACACACCATTGTAATCGGGCGAGTTTCTACTTTTAGATGCAACAGGAATTTCTCGAGTACGTCAATCCGTACGCGAGATATGGGAGTTTGAAGTTAAGGAATGGTTGAGAAACCATCAAAATTTTCGCAAGTCTGATACTCGAAACCAATAACTGGCACGGCCTAGGGGAAAAGTACACACACCATTGTAATCGGGCGAGTCTCTGCTTTCCGATGCAACTGGAATTTCTCGAGTTAGTCAATCCGTTCGCGAGATATGGGAGTTTGAAGTTAAAGAATAGTTGTGAAACCATCAAAATTTTCGCAAGTCAGATACTCGAAACCAATAACTGAACCGGCCTAGGGGAAAAATACACACACCATTGTAATCGGGCGAGTTTCTGCTTTCAGATGCAACAGGAATTTCTCGAGTTCGTCAATCCGTTCGCGAGATATGTGAGTGTGATGTGAAGGAATAAGTAGAAACCATCAAAATTTTCGCAATTCTGATGCTAGAAACGAATAACTGGAACGGCCTAGGTAAAAATTACACACACCATTGTAATCGGGCGAGTTTTTGCTTTCAGATGCAACAGAAATTTTTCGGGTTCGTCAATCCGTTCGCCAAGTATAGGAGTTTGGATTTAAGAGATGGTTGAGAAACCATCAAAATTTTCGCAATTCTGATGCTAGAAACGTATAATTGGAATGGCCTAGGGGAAAAGTACACACACCATTGTAATCGGGCGAGTTTCTGCTTTCAGATAAAACTGGAATTTCTCGAGTTCGTCAATCCGTTCGCGAGATATGTGAGTTTGAAGGTAAGGAATGGTTGAGAAACCATCAAAATTTTCGCAAGTCTGATACTCGAAACCAATAACTACGATGGCCTAGGGGAGAAATACACATACCGTTGTAATCGGGCGAGTTTCTGCTTTCAGATACAACAGTAATTTCTCGAGTTCGTCAATCCGTTCGCGAGATATGGGAGCTTGAACTTAACGAATGGTTGAGAAACCATCAAAATTTTCGGAAGTCAGATACTCGAAACCAATAACTGAAACGGCCTAGGGGAAAAGTACACATACCGTTGGAATCGGGAGAGTTTCTGCTTTCAGATGCAACAGACAATTTTCGGGTTCGTCAATCCGTTCGCCAAACATCGGAGTTTGGATTTAAGAGATGGTAGAGAAACCATCAAAATTTTCGCAAGTCTGATACTCGAAACTAATAACTGGAACGGCCTAGGGGAAAAGGACACACACCATTGTAATCGGGCGAGTTTCTGCTTTCACATGCAACAGGAATTTCTCGAGTTAGTCAATCCGTTCGCGAGATATGGGAGTTTGAAGGTAAGAGATGGTAGAAACCATCAAAATTTTCGCAAGTCTGATACTCGAAACGAATAACTGGAACGGCCTAGGTAAAAAGTACACACACCATTGTAATCGGGCGAGTTTCTACTTTTAGATGCAACAGGAATTTCTCGAGTACGTCAATCCGTACGCGAGATATGGGAGTTTGAAGTTAAGGAATGGTTGAGAAACCATCAAAATTTTCGCAAGTCTGATACTCGAAACCAATAACTACGATGGCCTAGGGGAAAAATACACATACCGTTGTAATCGGGCGAGTTTCTGCTTTCAGATACAACAGTAATTTCTCGAGTTCGTCAATCCGTTCGCGAGATATGGGAGTTTGAATTTAAGGAATGGTTGAGAAGCCATAAAAATTTTCGCAAGTCTGATAACCGAAACCAATAACAGGAACGGCCTAGGGGAAAAGTACACACAAAATTGTAATCGGGCGAGTTTCTACTTTCAGATGCAACAGGAATTTCTCGAGTTAGTCAATTCGTTCGCGAGATATGGGAGTTTGACGTTAAGGAATGGTTGAGAAACCATCAAAATTTTCGCAAGTCTGATACTCGAGACCAATAACTCGAATGGCCTAAGGGTAAAGTACACAGACCATTGTAATCGGGCGAGTTTCTGCTTTCAGATGCAACAGGAATCTCTCGAGTTAGACAATCCGTTCGCGAGATATGGGAGTTTGATGTGAAGGAATAGGTAGAAACCATCAAAATTTTCGCAAGTCTGATACTCGAGACCAATAACTCGAATGGCCTAAGGGTAAAGTACACAGACCATTGTAATCGGGCGAGTTTCTGCTTTCAGATGCAACAGGAATTTCTCGAGTTCGTCAATCCGGTCGCGAGATATGGGAGTTTGAACTTAAGGAATGGTTGAGAAACCATCAAAATGTTCGCATTTCTGACACACCAAACCAATAACTACAAGGGCCTAGGGGAAAAATACACATAGCGTTGTAATCGGTCGAGTATCTGCATTCAGATGCAACAAGAATTTCTCGAGTTAGTCAATCCGTTCGCGACATATGGGAGTGTGATGTGAAGGAATAAGTAGAAACCATCAAAATTTTCGCAAGTCTGATACTCGAAACCAATAACTGGCACGGCCTAGGGCAAAAATACACATACCGTTGGAATCGGGCGAGTCTCTACTTTCAGATGCAACAGAAATTTTTCGGGTTCGTCAGTCCGTTCGCCAAATATCGGAGTTTGGATTTAAGAGATGGTTGAGAAACCATAACAATTTTCGCAATTCTGATGCTAGAAACCAATAACTACAATGGCCTAGGTAAAAAATACACATACCGTTGTAATCGGGCCAGTTCCTGCTTTCAGATACAACAGGAATTTCTCGAGTTCGTCAATCCGTTCGCGAGATATGGGAGTTTGATGTGAAGGAATAGGTAGAAACCATCAAAATTTTCGCAAGTCTGATACTCGAAACGAATAACTGGAACGGCCTAGGTAAAAAGTACACACACCATTGTAATCGGGCGAGTTTCTGCTTTCAGATGCAACAGAAATTTTTCGGGTTCGTCAATCCGTTCGCCAAGTATCGGAGTTTGGATTTAAGAGATGGTTGAGAAACCATCAAAATTTTCGCAATTCTGATGCTAGAAACGAATAATTGGAATGGCCTAGGGGAAAAGTACACACACCATTGTAATCGGGCGAGTTTCTACTTTTAGATGCAACAGGAATTTCTCGAGTACGTCAATCCGTACGCGAGATATGGGAGTTTGAAGTTAAGGAATGGTTGAGAAACCATCCAAATTTTCACAAGTCTGATACTCGAAACCAATAACTGGCACGGCCTAGGGGAAAAGTGCACACACCATTGAAATCGGGCGAGTTTCTACTTCCAGATGCAACAGGAATTTCTCGAGTTAGTCAATCCGTTCGGGAGATATGGGACTTTGAAGTTAAGGAATGGTTGAGAAACCGTCAAACTTTTTGCAAGTCTGATACTCGAAACCAATAACTGGAACGGCCTAGGGGACAAGTACACACACCATTGTAATCGGGCGAGTTTCTACATTCAGATGCAACAGGAATTACTCGAGTTCGTCTATCCGTTCGCGAGATATGGAAGCATGAAGATAAGGAATGGTTGAGAAACCATCAAAATCTTCGTAAGTCTGATTTTCGAAACCAATAACTACAATGATCTAGGTGAAAAATACACATACCGTTGTAATCGGGCGAGTTTCTGCTTTCAGATGCAACAGGAATTTCTCGAGTTCGTCAATCCGGTCGCGAGATATGGGAGTTTGAACTTAAGGAATGGTTGAGAAACCATCAAAATGTTCGCATTTCTGACACACCAAACCAATAACTACAAGGGCCTAGGGGAAAAATACACATAGCGTTGTAATCGGTCGAGTTTCTGCATTCAGATGCAACAAGAATTTCTCGAGTTAGTCAATCCGTTCGCGACATATGGGAGTGTGATGTGAAGGAATAAGTAGAAACCATCAAAATTTTCGCAAGTCTGATACTCGAAACCAATAACTGGCACGGCCTAGGGCAAAAATACACATACCGTTGGAATCGGGCGAGTCTCTACTTTCAGATGCAACAGAAATTTTTCGGGTTCGTCAGTCCGTTCGCCAAATATCGGAGTTTGGATTTAAGAGATGGTTGAGAAACCATAACAATTTTCGCAATTCTGATGCTAGAAACCAATAACTACAATGGCCTAGGTAAAAAATACCCATACCGTTGTAATCGGGCCAGTTCCTGCTTTCAGATACAACAGGAATTTCTCGAGTTCGTCAATCCGTTCGCGAGATATGGGAGTTTGATGTGAAGGAATAGGTAGAAACCATCAAAATTTTCGCAAGTCTGATACTCGAAACGAATAACTGGAACGGCCTAGGTAAAAAGTACACAAACCACTGTAATCGGGCGAGTTTCTGCTTTCAGATGCAACAGAAATTTTTCGGGTTCGTCAATCCGTTCGCCAAGTATCTGAGTTTGGATTTAAGAGATGGTTGAGAAACCATCAAAATTTTCGCAATTCTGATGCTAGAAACGAATAATTGGAATGGCCTAGGGGAAAAGTACACACACCATTGTAATCGGGCGAGTTTCTACTTTTAGATGCAACAGGAATTTCTCGAGTACGTCAATCCGTACCCGAGATATGGGAGTTTGAAGTTAAGGAATGGTTGAGAAGCCATCAAAATTTTCGCAAGTCTGATACTCGAGACCAATAACTGAAATGGCCTAGGGAAAAAGTACACACACCATTGTAATCGGGCGAGTTTCTGCTTTCAGATGCAACAGGAATTTTTCGGGTTCGTCAACCGTTCGCCAAATATCGGAGTTTGGATTTAAGAGATGGTTGAGAAACCATCAAAATTTTCGCAAGTCTGATACTCGAAACCAATAACAGGAACGGCCTAGGGGAAAAGTACACACACCATTGTAATCGGGCGAGTTTCTACATTCAGATGCAACAGGAAATACTCGAGTTCGTCAATCCGTTCGCGAGATATGGAAGCATGAAGATAAGGAATGGTTGAGAAACCATCAAAATCTTCGTAAGTCTGATTTTCGAAACCAATAACTACAATGATCTAGGTGAAAAATACACATACCGTTGTAATCGGGCGAGTTTCTGCTTTCAGATGCAACAGGAATTTCTCGAGTTCGTCAATCCGGTCGCGAGATATGGGAGTTTGAACTTAAGGAATGGTTGAGAAACCATCAAAATGTTCGCATTTCTGACACACCAAACCAATAACTACAAGGGCCTAGGGGAAAAACACACATAGCGTTGTAATCGGTCGAGTTTCTGCATTCAGATGCAACAAGAATTTCTCGAGTTAGTCAATCCGTTCGCGAGATATGTGAGTGTGATGTGAAGGAATAAGTAGAAACCATCAAAATTTTCGCAAGTCTGATACTCGAAACGAATAACTGAAACGGCCTAGGTAAAAATTACACACACCATTGTAATCGGGCGAGTTTTTGCTTTCAGATGCAACAGAAATTTTTCGGGTTCGTCAATCCGTTCGCCAAGTATAGGAGTTTGGATTTAAGAGATGGTAGAGAAACCATCAAAATTTTCGCAATTCTGATGCTAGAAACGTATAATTGGAATGGCCTAGGGGAAAAGTACACACACCATTGTAATCGGGCGAGTTTCTACTTTTAGATGCAACAGGAATTTCTCGAGTACGTCAATCCGTACGCGAGATATGGGAGTTTGAAGTTAAGGAATGGTTGAGAAACCATCAAAATTTTCGCAAGTCTGATACTCGAAACCAATAACTGGCACGGCCTAGGGGAAAAGTACACACACCATTGTAATCGGGCGAGTCTCTGCTTTCCGATGCAACTGGAATTTCTCGAGTTAGTCAATCCGTTCGCGAGATATGGGAGTTTGAAGTTAAAGAATAGTTGTGAAACCATCAAAATTTTCGCAAGTCAGATACTCGAAACCAATAACTGAACCGGCCTAGGGGAAAAATACACACACCATTGTAATCGGGCGAGTTTCTGCTTTCAGATGCAACAGGAATTTCTCGAGTTCGTCAATCCGTTCGCGAGATATGTGAGTGTGATGTGAAGGAATAAGTAGAAACCATCAAAATTTTCGCAATTCTGATGCTAGAAACGAATAACTGGAACGGCCTAGGTAAAAATTACACACACCATTGTAATCGGGCGAGTTTTTGCTTTCAGATGCAACAGAAATTTTTCGGGTTCGTCAATCCGTTCGCCAAGTATAGGAGTTTGGATTTAAGAGATGGTTGAGAAACCATCAAAATTTTCGCAATTCTGATGCTAGAAACGTATAATTGGAATGGCCTAGGGGAAAAGTACACACACCATTGTAATCGGGCGAGTTTCTACTTTTAGATGCAACAGGAATTTCTCGAGTACGTCAATCCGTACGCGAGATATGGGAGTTTGAAGTTAAGGAATGGTTGAGAAACCATCAAAATTTTCGCAAGTCTGATACTCGAAACCAATAACTGGCACGGCCTAGGGGAAAAGTACACACACCATTGTAATCGGGCGAGTCTCTGCTTTCCGATGCAACTGGAATTTCTCGAGTTAGTCAATCCGTTCGCGAGATATGGGAGTTTGATATTAAGGAATAGTTGAGAAACCATCAAAATTTTCGCAAGTCTGACACTCCAAACCAATAACTACAATGGCCGAGGGGGAAAATACACATACCATTGTAATCGGGCGAGTTTCTGCTTTCAGATGCAACAGGAATTTCTCGAGTTCGTCGATCCGTTCGCGAGATACGGGAGTTTGAAGTTAAAGAATGGTTGAGAAACCATCAAAATTTTCGCAAGTCTGATAATCGAAACCAATAACTGGAACTGCCTAGGGGAAAAGTACACACACCATTGTAATCGGCGAATTTCTTCTTTCAGATGCAACAGGAATTTCTCGAGTTCGTCAATCCGTTCGCGAGATATGGAAGTATGAAGATAAGGAATGGTTGAGAAGCCATCAAAATTTTCGCAAGTCTGATACTCGAGACCAATAACTGGAATGGCCTAGGGAAAAAGTACACACACCATTGTAATCGGGCGAGTTTCTACATTCAGATGCAACAGGAATTACTCGAGTTCGTCAATCAGTTCGCGAGATATGGAAGTATGAACATAAGGAATGGTTGAGAAACCATCAAAATCTTCGTAAGTCTGATTTTCGAAACCAATAACTACAATGATCTAGGTGAAAAATACACATACCGTTGTAATCTGGCGAGATTCTGCTTTCAGATACAACAGGAATTTCTCGAGTTCGTCAATCCGGTCGCGAGATATGGGAGTTTGAATTTAAGGAATGGTTGGGAAGCCATCAAAATTTTCGCAAGTCTGATAATCGAAACCAATAACTGGAACTGCCTAGGGGAAAAGTACACACACCATTGTAATCGGCGAATTTCTACATCAGATGCAACAAGAATTCCGCGAGTTTGTCAATCCGTCCGCGAGATATGGGTGTTTGATGTTAAGGAATGGTTGAGAAACCATCAAAATTTTCGCAAGTCTGATACTCGAAACCAATAACTACAATGGCCTAGGGGAAAAGTACACACACCATTGTAATCGGGCGAGTCTCTGCTTTCCGATGCAACTGGAATTTCTCGAGTTAGTCAATCCGTTCGCGAGATATTGGAGTTTGATATTAAGGAATAGTTGAGAAACCATCAAAATTTTCGCAAGTCTGACACTCCAAACCAATAACTACAATGGCCGAGGGGGAAAATACACATACCGTTGTAATCGGGCGAGTTTCTGCTTTCAGATGCAACAGGAATTTCTCGAGTTCGTCGATCCGTTCGCGAGATATGGGAGTTTGAAGTTAAAGAATGGTTGAGAAACCATCAAAATTTTCGCAAGTCAGATACTCGAAACCAATAACTGAACCGGCCTAGGGGAAAAATACACATACCGTCGGAATCGGGAGAGTTTCTGCTTTCAGATGCAACAGACATTATTCGGGTTCGTCGATCCGTTCGCCAAACATCGGAGTTTGGATTTAAGGGATGGTAGAGAAACCATCAAAATTTTCGCAATTCTGATGCTAGAAACGAATAACTGGAATGGCCTAGGGGAAAGGTACACACACCATTGTAATCGGGCCAGCTTTTACTTTCAGATGCAACAGGAATTTCTCGAGTTAGTCAATCCGTACGCGAGATATGGGAGTTTGAAGTTAAGGAATGGTTGAGAAACCATCAACATTTTCGCAAGTCTGATACTCGAAACCAATAACTGGCACGGCCTAGGGGAAAAGTACACACACCAATGTAATCGGGCGAGTTTCTGCTTTCAGATGCAACAGTAATTTCTCGAGTTCGTCAATCCGTTCGCGAGATAT
This sequence comes from Ptiloglossa arizonensis, assembly GCF_051014685.1. Taxonomy (NCBI): domain Eukaryota; kingdom Metazoa; phylum Arthropoda; class Insecta; order Hymenoptera; family Colletidae; genus Ptiloglossa; species Ptiloglossa arizonensis. The sequence goes on from NW_027478626.1 coordinate 678,058, forward strand.
GGGAGTTTGAAGTTAAGGAATGGTTGAGAAACCATCAAAATTTTCGCAAGTCTAATCCCGAAACCAAAAACAGGAACGGCCTAGGGGAAAAGTACACACACCATTGTAATCGGGCGAGTTTCTACTTTCAGATGCAACAGGAATTTCTCGAGTTCGTCAATCCGTTCGCGAGATATGGAAGTATGAAGACAAGGAATGGTTGAGAAACCAACAAAATTTTCGCAAGTCTGATACTCGAAATCAATAACTGGAACGGCCTAGGGGAAAAGCACACACACCATTGTATTCGGGCGAGTTTCTACTTTCAGATGCAACAGGAATTCCTCGAGTTAGCCAATCCGTTCGCGAGATATGGGAGTTTGAATTTAAGGAATGGTTGAGAAACCATCAAAATTTTCGCAAGTCTGATACTCGAGACCAATAACTGGAATGGCCAAGGGGAAAAGTACACACACCTTTGTAATCGGCGAATTTCTACATCAGATGCAACAAGAATTCCGCGAGTTTGTCAATCCGTCCGCGAGATATGGGTGTTTGATGTTAAGGAATGGTTGAGAAACCATCAAAATTTTCGCAAGTCTGATACTCGAAACCAATAACTACAATGGCCTAGGGGAAAAGTACACACACCATTGTAATCGGGCGAGTCTCTGCTTTCCGATGCAACTGGAATTTCTCGAGTTAGTCAATCCGTTCGCGAGATATTGGAGTTTGATATTAAGGAATAGTTGAGAAACCATCAAAATTTTCGCAAGTCTGACACTCCAAACCAATAACTACAATGGCCGAGGGGGAAAATACACATACCGTTGTAATCGGGCGAGTTTCTGCTTTCAGATGCAACAGGAATTTCTCGAGTTCGTCGATCCGTTCGCGAGATATGGGAGTTTGAAGTTAAAGAATGGTTGAGAAACCATCAAAATTTTCGCAAGTCAGATACTCGAAACCAATAACTGAACCGGCCTAGGGGAAAAATACACATACCGTCGGAATCGGGAGAGTTTCTGCTTTCAGATGCAACAGACATTATTCGGGTTCGTCAATCCGTTCGCCAAACATCGGAGTTTGGATTTAAGGGATGGTAGAGAAACCATCAAAATTTTCGCAATTCTGATGCTAGAAACGAATAACTGGAATGGCCTAGGGGAAAGGTACACACACCATTGTAATCGGGCCAGCTTTTACTTTCAGATGCAACAGGAATTTCTCGAGTTAGTCAATCCGTACGCGAGATATGGGAGTTTGAAGTTAAGGAATGGTTGAGAAACCATCAACATTTTCGCAAGTCTGATACTCGAAACCAATAACTGGCACGGCCTAGGGGAAAAGTACACACACCAATGTAATCGGGCGAGTTTCTGCTTTCAGATGCAACAGTAATTTCTCGAGTTCGTCAATCCGTTCGCGAGATATGGGAGTTTGAAGTTAAGGAATGGTTGAGAAACCATCAAAATTTTCGCAAGTCTGATCCCGAAACCAAAAACAGGAACGGCCTAGGGGAAAATTACACACACCATTGTAATCGGGCGAGTTTCTACTTTCAGATGCAACAGGAATTTCTCGAGTTCGTCAATCCGTTCGCGAGATATGGAAGTATGAAGACAAGGAATGGTTGAGAAACCAACAAAATTTTCGCAAGTCTGATACTCGAAATCAATAACTGGAACGGCCTAGGGGAAAAGTACACACACCATTGTATTCGGGCGAGTTTCTACTTTCAGATGCAACAGGAATTCCTCGAGTTAGCCAATCCGTTCGCGAGATATGGGAGTTTGAATTTAAGGAATGGTTGAGAAACCATCAAAATTTTCGCAAGTCTGATACTCGAGACCAATAACTGGAATGGCCAAGGGGAGAAGTACACACACCAATGTAATCGGGCGAGTTTCTGCTTTCAGATGCAACAGGAATTTCTCGTGTTCGTCAATCCGTTCGCGAGATATGGGAGTTCGATGCTATGGAATGGTTGAGAAACCATAAAAATTTTCGCAAGGCCGATACTCGAAACCAATAACTGGCACTGTCTAGGGGAAAAGTACACACGCCATTGTAATCGGGCGAGTTTCTACTTTCAGATGCAACAGGAATTTCTCGAGTTCGTCGATCCGTTCGCGAGATATGGGAGTTTGAAGTTAAAGAATGGTTGAGAAACCATCAAAATTTTCGCAAGTCAGATACTCGAAACCAATAACTGAACCGGCCTAGGGGAAAAATACACATACCGTCGGAATCGGGAGAGTTTCTGCTTTCAGATGCAACAGACATTATTCGGGTTCGTCAATCCGTTCGCCAAACATCGGAGTTTGGATTTAAGGGATGGTAGAGAAACCATCAAAATTTTCGCAATTCTGATGCTAGAAACGAATAACTGGAATGGCCTAGGGGAAAGGTACACACACCATTGTAATCGGGCCAGCTTTTACTTTCAGATGCAACAGGAATTTCTCGAGTTAGTCAATCCGTACGCGAGATATGGGAGTTTGAAGTTAAGGAATGGTTGAGAAACCATCAACATTTTCGCAAGTCTGATACTCGAAACCAATAACTGGCACGGCCTAGGGGAAAAGTACACACACCAATGTAATCGGGCGAGTTTCTGCTTTCAGATGCAACAGTAATTTCTCGAGTTCGTCAATCCGTTCGCGAGATATGGGAGTTTGAAGTTAAGGAATGGTTGAGAAACCATCAAAATTTTCGCAAGTCTAATCCCGAAACCAAAAACAGGAACGGCCTAGGGGAAAAGTACACATACCATTGTAATCGGGCGAGTTTCTACTTTCAGATGCAACAGGAATTTCTCGAGTTCGTCAATCCGTTCGCGAGATATGGAAGTATGAAGACAAGGAATGGTTGAGAAACCAACAAAATTTTCGCAAGTCTGATACTCGAAATCAATAACTGGAACGGCCTAGGGGAAAAGCACACACACCATTGTATTCGGGCGAGTTTCTACTTTCAGATGCAACAGGAATTCCTCGAGTTAGCCAATCCGTTCGCGAGATATGGGAGTTTGAATTTAAGGAATGGTTGAGAAACCATCAAAATTTTCGCAAGTCTGATACTCGAGACCAATAACTGGAATGGCCAAGGGGAAAAGTACACACACCATTGTAATCGGCGAATTTCTACATCAGATGCAACAAGAATTCCGCGAGTTTGTCAATCCGTCCGCGAGATATGGGTGTTTGATGTTAAGGAATGGTTGAGAAACCATCAAAATTTTCGCAAGTCTGATACTCGAAACCAATAACTACAATGGCCTAGGGGAAAAGTACACACACCATTGTAATCGGGCGAGTCTCTGCTTTCCGATGCAACTGGAATTTCTCGAGTTAGTCAATCCGTTCGCGAGATATTGGAGTTTGATATTAAGGAATAGTTGAGAAACCATCAAAATTTTCGCAAGTCTGACACTCCAAACCAATAACTACAATGGCCGAGGGGGAAAATACACATACCGTTGTAATCGGGCGAGTTTCTGCTTTCAGATGCAACAGGAATTTCTCGAGTTCGTCGATCCGTTCGCGAGATATGGGAGTTTGAAGTTAAAGAATGGTTGAGAAACCATCAAAATTTTCGCAAGTCAGATACTCGAAACCAATAACTGAACCGGCCTAGGGGAAAAATACACATACCGTCGGAATCGGGAGAGTTTCTGCTTTCAGATGCAACAGACATTATTCGGGTTCGTCAATCCGTTCGCCAAACATCGGAGTTTGGATTTAAGGGATGGTAGAGAAACCATCAAAATTTTCGCAATTCTGATGCTAGAAACGAATAACTGGAATGGCCTAGGGGAAAGGTACACACACCATTGTAATCGGGCCAGCTTTTACTTTCAGATGCAACAGGAATTTCTCGAGTTAGTCAATCCGTACGCGAGATATGGGAGTTTGAAGTTAAGGAATGGTTGAGAAACCATCAACATTTTCGCAAGTCTGATACTCGAAACCAATAACTGGCACGGCCTAGGGGAAAAGTACACACACCAATGTAATCGGGCGAGTTTCTGCTTTCAGATGCAACAGTAATTTCTCGAGTTCGTCAATCCGTTCGCGAGATATGGGAGTTTGAAGTTAAGGAATGGTTGAGAAACCATCAAAATTTTCGCAAGTCTGATCCCAAAACCAAAAACAGGAACGGCCTAGGGGAAAATTACACACACCATTGTAATCGGGCGAGTTTCTACTTTCAGATGCAACAGGAATTTCTCGAGTTCGTCAATCCGTTCGCGAGATATGGAAGTATGAAGACAAGGAATGGTTGGAAACCAACAAAATTTTCGCAAGTCTGATACTCGAAATCAATAACTGGAACGGCCTAGGGGAAAAGTACACACACCATTGTATTCGGGCGAGTTTCTACTTTCAGATGCAACAGGAATTCCTCGAGTTAGCCAATCCGTTCGCGAGATATGGGAGTTTGAATTTAAGGAATGGTTGAGAAACCATCAAAATTTTCGCAAGTCTGATACTCGAGACCAATAACTGGAATGGCCAAGGGGAGAAGTACACACACCAATGTAATCGGGCGAGTTTCTGCTTTCAGATGCAACAGGAATTTCTCGTGTTCGTCAATCCGTTCGCGAGATATGGGAGTTCGATGCTATGGAATGGTTGAGAAACCATAAAAATTTTCGCAAGGCCGATACTCGAAACCAATAACTGGCACTGTCTAGGGGAAAAGTACACACGCCATTGTAATCGGGCGAGTTTCTACTTTCAGATGCAACAGGAATTTCTCGAGTTCGTCAATCCGTTTGCGAGATATGGAAGTATGAAGATAAGGAATGGTTGAGAAACCAACAAAATTTTCGCACGTCTGATACTCGAAATCAATAACTGGAACGGCCTAGGGGAAAAGTATACACACCATTGTATTCGGGCGAGTTTTTACTTTCAGATGCAACAGGAATTCCTCGAGTTAGCCAATCCGTTCGCGAGATATGGGAGTTGCAAGTTTAGGAATGGTTGAGAAACCATCAAAATTTTCGCAAGTCTGATACTCGAGACCAATAACTGGAATGGCCAAGGGGAGAAGTACACACACCAATGTAATCGGGCGAGTTTCTGCTTTCAGATGCAACAGGAATTTCTCGAGTTCGGCAATCCGTTCGCGAGATATGGGAGTTTCAAGTTAAGGAATGGTTGAGAAACCATCAAAATTTTCGCAAGTCTGATACCCGAAAACAATAACAGGAACGGCCTAGGGGAAAAGTACACACACCATTGTAATCGGTCGAGTTTCTACTTTCACATGCAACAGGAATTTCTCGAGTTAGTCAATCCATTCGCGAGATATGGGAGTTTGATGTTAAGGAATGGTTGAGAAACCATCAAAATTTTCGCAAGTCTGATACTCGAGACCAATAACTGGAATGGCCTAGGGGTAAAGTACACACACCATTGTAATCGGGCGAGTTTCTGCTTTCAGATGCAACAGGAATCTCTCGAGTTAGTCAATCCGTTCGCGAGATATGGGAGTTTGATGTGAAGGAATAGGTAGAAACCATCAAAATTTTCGCAAGTCTGATACTCGAAACCAATAACTGGAACGGCCTAGGGGAAAAGTACGCACACCATTGTAATCGGGCGAGTTTCTACTTTCAGATGCAACAGGAATTACTCGAGTTCGTTAATCCGTTCGCGAGATATGGAAGTATGAAGATAAGGAATGGTTGAGAAACCATCAAAATCTTCGTAAGTCTGATTTTCGAAACCAATAACTACAATGATCTAGGTGAAAAATACACATAACGTTGTAATCGGGCGAGTTTCTGCTATCAGATACAACAGGAATTTCTCGAGTTCGTCAATTCGGTCGCGAGATATGGGAGTTTGAACTTAAGGAATGGTTGAGAAACCATCAAAATTTTCGCATTTCTGACACACCAAACCAATAACTACAAGGGCCTACGGGAAAAATACACATAGCGTTGTAATCGGTCGTGTTTCTGCATTCAGATGCAACAAGAATTTCTCGAGTTTGTCAATCCGTTCGCGACATATGGGAGTGTGATGTGAAGGAATAGGTAGAAACCATCAAAATTTTCGCAAGTCTGATACTCGAAACCAATAACTGGAACGGCCTAGGGGAAAAGTACACACACCATTGTAATCGGGCGAGTTTCTGCTTTCAGATGCAACAGGAATTTCTCGTGTTCGTCAATCCGTTCGCGAGATATGGGAGTTCGATGCTATGGAATGATTGAGAAACCATAAAAATTTTCGCAAGGCCGATACTCGAAACCAATAACTGGAACGGCCTAGGGTAAAAGTACACACACCAATGTAATCGGGCGAGTTTCTGCTTTCAGATGCAACAGGAATTTCTCGAGTTAGTCAATCCGTTCGCGAGATATGGGAGTTTGATGTTAAGGAATGGTTGAGAAACCATCAAAATTTTCGCAAGTCTGATACTCGAGACCAATAACTCGTATGGCCTAAGGGTAAAGTACACACACCATTGTAATCGGGCGAGTTTCTGCTTTCAGACACAACAGGAATTTCTCGAGTTCGTCAATCCGTTCGCGAGATATGGGAGTTTGATGCTAAGGAATGGTTGAGAAACCATCAAAATTTTCGCAAGTCCGATACTCGAAACCAATAACTGGCACTGTCTAGGGGAAAAGTACACACGCCATTGTAATCGGGCGAGTTTCTGTTTTCAGATGCAACAGGAATTTCTCGAGTTAGTCAATCCGTTCGCGAGATATGGGAGTTCGAAGTTCGGGGAATGGTTGAGAAGCCATCAAAATTTTCGCAAGTCTGATACTCGAGACCAATAACTGGAACGACCTAGGGGAAAAGTACACGCACCACTGTATTCGGGCGAGTTTCTACTTTCAGATGCAACAGGAATTTCTCGAGTTCGTCAATCCGTTCGCGAGATATGGGAGTTCGATGCTATGGAATGGTTGAGAAACCATCAAAATTTTCGCAAGGCCGATACTCGAAACCAATAACTGGCACTGTCTAGGGGAAAAGTACACACGCCATTGTAATCGGGCGAGTTTCTGCTTTCAGATGCAACAGGAATTTCTCGAGTTCGTCAATCCGTTCGCGAGATATGGGAGTTCGATGCTATGGAATGGTTGAGAAACCATCAAAATTTTCGCAAGGCCGATACTCGAAACCAAGAACTGGCACTGTCTAGGGGAAAAGTACACACGCCATTGTAATCGGGCGAGTTTCTGCTTTCAGATGCAACAGGAATTTCTCGAGTTCGTCAATCCGTTCGCGAGATATGGGAGTTTCCAGTTAAGGAATGGTTGAGAAACCATCAAAATTTTCGCAAGTCTGATAACCGAAACCAATAACAGGAACGGCCTAGGGGAAAAGTACACACACCATTGTAATCGGGCGAGTTTCTACTTTCAGATGCAACGGGAATTTCTCGAGTTAGTCAATCCTGTTCGCGAGATATGGGAGTTTGATGTTAAGGAATGTTTGAGAAACCATCAAAATTTTCGCAAGTCTGATACTCGAGACCAATAACTCGAATGGCCTAAGGGTAAAGTACACACACCATTGTAACCGGGCGAGTTTCTGCTTTCAGATGCAACAGGAATCTGTCGAGTTATTCAACTCGTTCGCGAGATATGGGAGTTTGATGTGAAGGAATAGGTAGAAACCATCAAAATTTTCGCAAGTCTGATACTCGAAACCAATAACTGGAACGCCCTAGGGGACAAGTACACACACCATTGTAATCGGGCGAGTTTCTACATTCAGATGCAACAGGAATTACTCGAGTTCGTCAATCCGTTCGCGAGATATGGAAGCATGAAGATAAGGAATGGTTGAGAAACCATCAAAATCTTCGCAAGTCTGATTTTCGAAACCAATAACTACAATGATCTGGGTGAAAAATACACACACCGTTGTAATCGGGCGAGTTTCTGCTTTCAGATATAACAGGAATTTCTCGAGTTCGTCAATCCGGTCGCGAGATATGGGAGTGTGATGTGAAGGAATAGGTAGAAACCATCAAAATTTTCGCAAGTCTGATACTCGAAACCAATAACTGGCACGGCCTAGGGGAAAAGTACACACACCATTGTAATCGGGCGAGTTTCTTCTTTCAGATGCAACAGGAATTTCTCGAGTTAGTCAATCCGTTCGGGAGATATGGGACTTTGAAGTTAAGGAATGGTTGAGAAACCGTCAAACTTTTCGCAAGTCTGACACTCCAAACCAATAACTACAATGGCCTAGGGGAAAAGTACACACACCATTGTAATGGGGCGAGCTTCTACTTTCAGATGCAACAGAAATTTTTCGGGTTCGTCAGTCCGTTCGCCAAATATCGGAGTTTGGATTTAAGAGATGGTTGAGAAACCATAAAAATTTTCGCAATTCTGATGCTAGAAACCAATAACTACAATGGCCTAGGTAAAAAATACACATACCGTTGTAATCGGGCCAGTTCCTGCTTTCAGATACAACAGGAATTTCTCGAGTTCGTCAATCCGTTCGCGAGATATGGGAGTTTGAATTTAAGGAATGGTTGAGAAGCCATCATAATTTTCGAAAGTCTGATAATCGAAACCAATAACTGGAACTGCCTAGGGGAAAAGTACACACACCATTGTAATCGGGCGAGTCTCTGCTTTCAGATGCAACTGGAATTTCTCGAGTTAGTCAATCCGTTCGCGAGATATGGGAGTTTGATATTCTGGAATAGTTGAGAAACCATCAAAATTTTCGCAAGTCTGACACTCCAAACCAATAACTACAATGGCCGAGGGGGAAAATACACATACCGTTGTAATCGGGCGAGTTTCTGCTTTCAGATGCAACAGGAATTTCTCGAGTTCGTCGATTCGTTCGCGAGATATGGGAGTTTGAAGTTAAGGAATGGTTGAGAAACCATCAAAATTTTCGCAAGTCAGATACTCGAAACCAATAACTGAACCGGCCTAGGGGAAAAATACACATACCGTCGGAATCGGGAGAGTTTCTGCTTTCAGATGCAACAGACATTTTTCGGGTTCGTCAATCCGTTCGCCAAACATCGGAGTTTGGATTTAAGAGATGGTAGAGAAACCGTCAAAATTTTCGCAATTCTGATGCTAGAAACGAATAACTGGAATGGCCTAGGGGAAAAGTACACACACCATTGTAATCGGGCCAGCTTTTACTTTCAGATGCAACAGGAATTTCTCGAGTTGGTCAATCCGTACGCGAGATATGGGAGTTTGAAGTTAAGGAATGGTTGAGAAACCATCAAAATTTTCGCAAGTCTGATACTCGAAACCAATAACTACGATGGCCTAGGGGAAAAATACACATACCGCTGTAATCGGGAGAGTTTCTGCTTTCAGATACAACAGTAATTTCTCGAGTTCGTCAATCCGTTCGCGAGATATGGGAGTTTGAATTTAAGGAATGGTTGAGAAGCCATCATAATTTTCGAAAGTCTGATAATCGAAACCAATAACTGGAACTGCCTAGGGGAAAAGTACACACACCATTGTAATCGGCGAATTTCTACATTCAGATGCAACAAGAATTCCGCGAGTTTGTCAATCCGTCCGCGAGATATGGGTGTTTGATGTTAAGGAATAGTTGAGAAACCATCAAAATTTTCGCAAGTCTGACACTCAAAACCAATAACTACAATGGCCGAGGGGGAAAATACACATACCGTTGTAATCGGGCGAGTTTCTGATTTCAGATGCAACAGGAATTTCTCGAGTTAGTCAATCCGTACGCGAGATATGGGAGTTTGAAGTTAAGGAATGGTTGAGAAACCATCAAAATTTTCCCAAGTCTGGTACTCGAAAAAAATAACTGGCACGGCCTAGGGGAAAAGTACTCACACCATTGTAATCGGGCGAGTTTCTTCTTTCAGATGCAACAGGAATTTCTCGAGTTAGTCAATCCGTTCGCGAGATATGGGAGTTTGAACGTAAGGAATGGTTGAGAAACCATCAAAATTTTCGCAAGTCTGATACTCGAAACCAATAACTACGATGGCCTAGGGGAAAAATACACATACCGTTGTAATCGGGCGAGTTTCTGCTTTCAGATACAACAGTAATTTCTGGAGTTCGTCAATCCGTTCGCGAGATATGGGAGTTTGAACTTAACGAATGGTTGAGAAACCATCAAAATTTTCGCAAGTCAGATACTCGAAACCAATAACTGAAACGGCCTAGGGGAAAAATACACATACCGTTGGAATCGGGAGAGTTTCTTCTTTCAGATGCAACAGACATTTTTCGGGTTCGTCAATCCGTTCGCCAAACATCGGAGTTTGGATTTAAGAGATGGTTGAGAAACCATAAAAATTTTCGCAATTCTGATGCTAGAAACCAATAACTACAATGGCCTAGGTAAAAATTACACATACCGTTGTAATCGGGCCAGTTCCTGCTTTCAGATACAACAGGAATTTCTCGAGTTCGTCAATCCGTTCCCGAAATACGGGAGTTTGAAGTTAAGGAATGGTTGAGAAACCATCAAAATTTTGGCAAGTCTGATACTCGAAACCAATAACAACAATGGCCTAGGGGAAAAATACACATACCGTTGTAATCGGGCGAGTTGCTGCTTTCAGATGCAACAGGAATTTCTCGAGTTCCTCAGTCCGTTCCCGAAATACGGGAGTTTGAAGTTAAGGAATGGTTGAGAAGCCATCAACATTTTGGAAAGTCTGATACTCGAAACCAATAACTACAATGGCCTAGGGGAAAAGTACACACACCATTGTAATCGGGCGAGTCTCTGCTTTCAGATGCAACTGGAATTTCTCGAGTTAGTCAATCCGTTCGCGAGATATGGGAGTTTGATATTAAGGAATAGTTGAGAAACCATCAAAATTTTCGCAAGTCTGACACTCCAAACCAATAACTACAATGGCCGAGGGGGAAAATACACATGCCGTTGTAATCGGGCGAGTTTCTGCTTTCAGATGCAACAGGAATTTCTCGAGTTCGTCGATCCGTTCGCGAGATATGGGAGTTTGAAGTTAAAGAATGGTTGAGAAAACATCAAAATTTTCGCAAGTCAGATACTCGAAACCAATAACTGAACCGGCCGAGGGGAAAAATACACATACCGTCGGAATCGGGAGAGTTTCTGCTTTCAGATGCAACAGACATTTTTCGGGTTCGTCAATCCGTTCGCCAAACATCGGAGTTTGGATTTAAGAGATGGTAGAGAAACCATCAAAATTTTCGCAATTCTGATGCTAGAAACGAATAACTGGAATGGCCTAGGGGAAAAGTACACACACCATTGTAATCGGGCCAGCTTTTACTTTCAGATGCAACTGGAATTTCTCGAGTTAGTCAATCCGTACGCGAGATATGGGAGTTTGAAGTTAAGGAATGGTTGAGAAACCATCAAAATTTTCGCAAGTCTGACAATCCAAATCAATAACTACAATGGCCTAGGGGAAAAGTACACACACCATTGTATTCGGGCGAGTTTCTGCTTTCAGATGCAACAGGAATATCTGGAGTTAGTCAATCCGTTCACGAGACATGGGAGTTTGATGTTAAGCAATAGTTGTGAAACCATCATAATTTTCGAAAGTCTGATAATCGAAACCAATAACTGGAACTGCCTAGGGGAAAAGTACACACACCATTGTAATCGGGCGAGTCTCTGCTTTCAGATGCAACTGGAATTTCTCGAGTTAGTCAATCCGTTCGCGAGATATGGGAGTTTGATATTCTGGAATAGTTGAGAAACCATCAAAATTTTCGCAAGTCTGACACTCCAAACCAATAACTACAATGGCCGAGGGGGAAAATACACATACCGTTGTAATCGGGCGAGTTTCTGCTTTCAGATGCAACAGGAATTTCTCGAGTTCGTCGATTCGTTCGCGAGATATGGGAGTTTGAAGTTAAGGAATGGTTGAGAAACCATCAAAATTTTCGCAAGTCAGATACTCGAAACCAATAACTGAACCGGCCTAGGGGAAAAATACACATACCGTCGGAATCGGGAGAGTTTCTGCTTTCAGATGCAACAGACATTTTTCGGGTTCGTCAATCCGTTCGCCAAACATCGGAGTTTGGATTTAAGAGATGGTAGAGAAACCGTCAAAATTTTCGCAATTCTGATGCTAGAAACGAATAACTGGAATGGCCTAGGGGAAAAGTACACACACCATTGTAATCGGGCCAGCTTTTACTTTCAGATGCAACAGGAATTTCTCGAGTTAGTCAATCCGTACGCGAGATATGGGAGTTTGAAGTTAAGGAATGGTTGAGAAACCATCAAAATTTTCGCAAGTCTGATACTCGAAACCAATAACTACGATGGCCTAGGGGAAAAATACACATACCGCTGTAATCGGGAGAGTTTCTGCTTTCAGATACAACAGTAATTTCTCGAGTTCGTCAATCCGTTCGCGAGATATGGGAGTTTGAATTTAAGGAATGGTTGAGAAGCCATCATAATTTTCGAAAGTCTGATAATCGAAACCAATAACTGGAACTGCCTAGGGGAAAAGTACACACACCATTGTAATCGGCGAATTTCTACATTCAGATGCAACAAGAATTCCGCGAGTTTGTCAATCCGTCCGCGAGATATGGGTGTTTGATGTTAAGGAATAGTTGAGAAACCATCAAAATTTTCGCAAGTCTGACACTCAAAACCAATAACTACAATGGCCGAGGGGGAAAATACACATACCGTTGTAATCGGGCGAGTTTCTGATTTCAGATGCAACAGGAATTTCTCGAGTTAGTCAATCCGTACGCGAGATATGGGAGTTTGAAGTTAAGGAATGGTTGAGAAACCATCAAAATTTTCCCAAGTCTGGTACTCGAAAAAAATAACTGGCACGGCCTAGGGGAAAAGTACTCACACCATTGTAATCGGGCGAGTTTCTTCTTTCAGATGCAACAGGAATTTCTCGAGTTAGTCAATCCGTTCGCGAGATATGGGAGTTTGAACGTAAGGAATGGTTGAGAAACCATCAAAATTTTCGCAAGTCTGATACTCGAAACCAATAACTACGATGGCCTAGGGGAAAAATACACATACCGTTGTAATCGGGCGAGTTTCTGCTTTCAGATACAACAGTAATTTCTGGAGTTCGTCAATCCGTTCGCGAGATATGGGAGTTTGAACTTAACGAATGGTTGAGAAACCATCAAAATTTTCGCAAGTCAGATACTCGAAACCAATAACTGAAACGGCCTAGGGGAAAAATACACATACCGTTGGAATCGGGAGAGTTTCTTCTTTCAGATGCAACAGACATTTTTCGGGTTCGTCAATCCGTTCGCCAAACATCGGAGTTTGGATTTAAGAGATGGTTGAGAAACCATAAAAATTTTCGCAATTCTGATGCTAGAAACCAATAACTACAATGGCCTAGGTAAAAATTACACATACCGTTGTAATCGGGCCAGTTCCTGCTTTCAGATACAACAGGAATTTCTCGAGTTCGTCAATCCGTTCCCGAAATACGGGAGTTTGAAGTTAAGGAATGGTTGAGAAACCATCAAAATTTTGGCAAGTCTGATACTCGAAACCAATAACAACAATGGCCTAGGGGAAAAATACACATACCGTTGTAATCGGGCGAGTTGCTGCTTTCAGATGCAACAGGAATTTCTCGAGTTCCTCAGTCCGTTCCCGAAATACGGGAGTTTGAAGTTAAGGAATGGTTGAGAAGCCATCAACATTTTGGAAAGTCTGATACTCGAAACCAATAACTACAATGGCCTAGGGGAAAAGTACACACACCATTGTAATCGGGCGAGTCTCTGCTTTCAGATGCAACTGGAATTTCTCGAGTTAGTCAATCCGTTCGCGAGATATGGGAGTTTGATATTAAGGAATAGTTGAGAAACCATCAAAATTTTCGCAAGTCTGACACTCCAAACCAATAACTACAATGGCCGAGGGGGAAAATACACATGCCGTTGTAATCGGGCGAGTTTCTGCTTTCAGATGCAACAGGAATTTCTCGAGTTCGTCGATCCGTTCGCGAGATATGGGAGTTTGAAGTTAAAGAATGGTTGAGAAAACATCAAAATTTTCGCAAGTCAGATACTCGAAACCAATAACTGAACCGGCCGAGGGGAAAAATACACATACCGTCGGAATCGGGAGAGTTTCTGCTTTCAGATGCAACAGACATTTTTCGGGTTCGTCAATCCGTTCGCCAAACATCGGAGTTTGGATTTAAGAGATGGTAGAGAAACCATCAAAATTTTCGCAATTCTGATGCTAGAAACGAATAACTGGAATGGCCTAGGGGAAAAGTACGCACACCATTGTAATCGGGCCAGCTTTTACTTTCAGATGCAACTGGAATTTCTCGAGTTAGTCAATCCGTACGCGAGATATGGGAGTTTGAAGTTAAGGAATGGTTGAGAAACCATCAAAATTTTCGCAAGTCTGACAATCCAAATCAATAACTACAATGGCCTAGGGGAAAAGTACACACACCATTGTATTCGGGCGAGTTTCTGCTTTCAGATGCAACAGGAATATCTGGAGTTAGTCAATCCGTTCACGAGACATGGGAGTTTGATGTTAAGCAATAGTTGTGAAACCATCAAAATTTTCGCATGTCTGATACTCGAAACCAATAACTGGAATGGCCTAGGGGAAAAGTACACACGCCATTGTAATCGAGCGAGTTCCTGCTTTCAGATAAAACAGGAATTTCTCGAGTTCGTCAATGCGTTCGCGAGATATGGCAGTTTGAATTTAAGAAATGGTTGAGAAACCATCAGAATTTGCGCAAGTCTGATACTCGAAACCAATAACTGGAACGGCCTAGGGGAAAAGTACACAGACCATTGTAATCGGGCGAGTTTCAACTTTCAGATGCAACAGGAATTTCTCGAGTTCGTCAATCCGTTCGCGAGATATGGAAGTATGAAGATAAGGAAAGGTTGAGAAGCCATCAAAATTTTCGCAAGTCTGATACTCGAGACCAATAACTGAAATGGCCTAGGGAAAAAGTACACACACCATTGTAATCGGGCGAGTTTCTGCTTTCAGATGCAACAGGAATTTTTCGGGTTCGTCAACCGTTCGCCAAATATCGGAGTTTGGATTTAAGAGATGGTTGAGAAACCATCAAAATTTTCGCAAGTCTGATACTCGAAACCAATAACAGGAACGGCCTAGGGGAAAAGTACACACACCATTGTAATCGGGCGAGTTTCTACATTCAGATGCAACAGGAAATACTCGAGTTCGTCAATCCGTTCGCGAGATATGGGAGTTTGATATTAAGGAATAGTTGAGAAACCATCAAAATTTTCGCAAGTCTGACACTCCAAACCAATAACTACAATGGCCGAGGGGGAAAATACACATACCATTGTAATCGGGCGAGTTTCTGCTTTCAGATGCAACAGGAATTTCTCGAGTTCGTCGATCCGTTCGCGAGATATGGGAGTTTGAAGTTAAAGAATGGTTGAGAAACCATCAAAATTTTCGCAAGTCTGATAATCGAAACCAATAACTGGAACTGCCTAGGGGAAAAGTACACACACCATTGTAATCGGCGAATTTCTTCTTTCAGATGCAACAGGAATTTCTCGAGTTCGTCAATCCGTTCGCGAGATATGGAAGTATGAACATAAGGAATGGTTGAGAAACCATCAAAATCTTCGTAAGTCTGATTTTCGAAACCAATAACTACAATGATCTAGGTGAAAAATACACATACCGTTGTAATCTGGCGAGATTCTGCTTTCAGATACAACCAGGAATTTCTCGAGTTCGTCAATCCGGTCGCGAGATATGGGAGTTTGAATTTAAGGAATGGTTGGGAAGCCATCAAAATTTTCGCAAGTCTGATAATCGAAACCAATAACTGGAACTGCCTAGGGGAAAAGTACACACACCATTGTAATCGGCGAATTTCTACATCAGATGCAACAAGAATTCCGCGAGTTTGTCAATCCGTCCGCGAGATATGGGTGTTTGATGTTAAGGAATGGTTGAGAAACCATCAAAATTTTCGCAAGTCTGATACTCGAAACCAATAACTACAATGGCCTAGGGGAAAAGTACACACACCATTGTAATCGGGCGAGTCTCTGCTTTCCGATGCAACTGGAATTTCTCGAGTTAGTCAATCCGTTCGCGAGATATTGGAGTTTGATATTAAGGAATAGTTGAGAAACCATCAAAATTTTCGCAAGTCTGACACTCCAAACCAATAACTACAATGGCCGAGGGGGAAAATACACATACCGTTGTAATCGGGCGAGTTTCTGCTTTCAGATGCAACAGGAATTTCTCGAGTTCGTCGATCCGTTCGCGAGATATGGGAGTTTGAAGTTAAAGAATGGTTGAGAAACCATCAAAATTTTCGCAAGTCAGATACTCGAAACCAATAACTGAACCGGCCTAGGGGAAAAATACACATACCGTCGGAATCGGGAGAGTTTCTGCTTTCAGATGCAACAGACATTATTCGGGTTCGTCAATCCGTTCGCCAAACATCGGAGTTTGGATTTAAGGGATGGTAGAGAAACCATCAAAATTTTCGCAATTCTGATGCTAGAAACGAATAACTGGAATGGCCTAGGGGAAAAGTACACACACCATTGTAATCGGGCCAGCTTTTACTTTCAGATGCAACAGGAATTTCTCGAGTTAGTCAATCCGTACGCGAGATATGGGAGTTTGAAGTTAAGGAATGGTTGAGAAACCATCAAAATTTTCGCAAGTCTGATACTCGAAACCAATAACTGGCACGGCCTAGGGGAAAAGTACACACACCAATGTAATCGGGCGAGTTTCTGCTTTCAGATGCAACAGTAATTTCTCGAGTTCGTCAATCCGTTCGCGAGATATGGGAGTTTGAAGTTAAGGAATGGTTGAGAAACCATCAAAATTTTCGCAAGTCTGATCCCGAAACCAATAACAGGAACGGCCTAGGGGAAAATTACACACACCATTGTAATCGGGCGAGTTTCTACTTTCAGATGCAACAGGAATTCCTCGAGTTAGCCAATCCGTTCGCGAGATATGGGAGTTTGAAGTTAAGGAATGGTTGAGAAACCATCAAAATTTTCGCAAGTCTGATACTCGAGACCAATAACTGGAATGGCCAAGGGGAGAAGTACACACACCAATGTAATCGGGCGAGTTTCTGCTTTCAGATGCAACAGGAATTTCTCGTGTTCGTCAATCCGTTCGCGAGATATGGGAGTTCGATGCTATGGAATGGTTGAGAAACCATAAAAATTTTCGCAAGGCCGATACTCGAAACCAATAACTGGCACTGTCTAGGGGAAAAGTACACACGCCATTGTAATCGGGCGAGTTTCTACTTTCAGATGCAACAGGAATTTCTCCAGTTCGTCAATCCGTTTGCGAGATATGGAAGTATGAAGATAAGGAATGGTTGAGAAACCAACAAAATTTTCGCAAGTCTGATACTCGAAATCAATAACTGGAACGGCCTAGGGGAAAAGTATACACACCATTGTATTCGGGCGAGTTTCTACTTTCAGATGCAACAGGAATTCCTCGAGTTAGCCAATCCGTTCGCGAGATATGGGAGTTGCAAGTTTAGGAATGGTTGAGAAACCATCAAAATTTTCGCAAGTCTGATACTCGAGACCTATAACTGGAATGGCCAAGGGGAGAAGTACACACACCAATGTAATCGGGCGAGTTTCTGCTTTCAGATGCAACAGGAATTTCTCGAGTTCGGCAATCCGTTCGCGAGATATGGGAGTTTCAAGTTAAGGAATGGTTGAGAAACCATCAAAATTTTCGCAAGTCTGATACCCGAAACCAATAACAGGAACGGCCTAGGGGAAAAGTACACACACCATTGTAATCGGTCGAGTTTCTACTTTCAGATGCAACAGGAATTTCTCGAGTTAGTCAATCCATTCGCGAGATATGGGAGTTTGATGTTAAGGAATGGTTGAGAAACCATCAAAATTTTCGCAAGTCTGATACTCGAGACCAATAACTGGAATGGCCTAGGGGTAAAGTACACACACCATTGTAATCGGGCGAGTTTCTGCTTTCAGATGCAACTGGAATCTCTCGAGTTAGTCAATCCGTTCGCGAGATATGGGAGTTTGATGTGAAGGAATAGGTAGAAACCACCAAAATTTTCGCAAGTCTGATACTCGAAACCAATAACTGGAACGGCCTAGGGGAAAAGTACACACACCATTGTAATCGGGCGAGTTTCTACTTTCAGGTGCAACAGGAATTACTCGAGTTCGTTAATCCGTTCGCGAGATATGGAAGTATGAAGATAAGGAGTGGTTGAGAAACCATCAAAATCTTCGTAAGTCTGATTTTCGAAACCAATAACTACAATGATCTAGGTGAAAAATGCACATAACGTTGTAATCGGGCGAGTTTCTGCTATCAGATACAACAGGAATTTCTCGAGTTCGTCAATCCGGTCGCGAGATATGGGAGTTTGAACTTAAGGAATGGTTGAGAAACCATCAAAATTTTCGCATTTCTGACACACCAAACCAATAACTACAAGGGCCTACGGGAAAAATACACATAGCGTTGTAATCGGTCGTGTTTCTGCATTCAGATGCAACAAGAATTTCTCGAGTTAGTCAATCCGTTCGCGACATATGGGAGTGTGATGTGAAGGAATAGGTAGAAACCATCAAAATTTTCGCAAGTCTGATACTCGAAACCAATAACTGGAACGGCCTAGGGGAAAAGTACACACACCATTGTAATCGGGCGAGTTTCTGCTTTCAGATGCAACAGGAATTTCTCGTGTTCGTCAATCCGTTCGCGAGATATGGGAGTTCGATGCTATGGAATGATTGAGAAACCATAAAAATTTTCGCAAGGCCGATACTCGAAACCAATAACTGGAACGGCCTAGGGTAAAAGTACACACACCAATGTAATCGGGCGAGTTTCTGCTTTCAGATGCAACAGGAATTTCTCGAGTTAGTCAATCCGTTCGCGAGATATGGGAGTTTGATGTTAAGGAATGGTTGAGAAACCATCAAAATTTTCGCAAGTCTGATACTCGAGACCAATAACTCGTATGGCCTAAGGGTAAAGTACACACACCATTGTAATCGGGCGAGTTTCTGCTTTCAGACACAACAGGAATTTCTCGAGTTCGTCAATCCGTTCGCGAGATATGGGAGTTTGATGCTAAGGAATGGTTGAGGAACCATCAAAATTTTCGCAAGTCCGATACTCGAAACCAATAACTGGCACTGTCTAGGGGAAAAGTACACACGCCATTGTAATCGGGCGAGTTTCTGTTTTCAGATGCAACAGGAATTTCTCGAGTTAGTCAATCCGTTCGCGAGATATGGGAGTTCGAAGTTCGGGGAATGGTTGAGAAGCCATCAAAATTTTCGCAAGTCTGATACTCGAGACCAATAACTGGAACGACCTAGGGGAAAAGTACACGCACCACTGTATTCGGGCGAGTTTCTACTTTCAGATGCAACAGGAATTTCTCGAGTTCGTCAATCCGTTCGCGAGATATGGGAGTTCGATGCTATGGAATGGTTGAGAAACCATCAAAATTTTCGCAAGGCCGATACTCGAAACCAATAACTGGCACTGTCTAGGGGAAAAGTACACACGCCATTGTAATCGGGCGAGTTTCTGCTTTCAGATGCAACAGGAATTTCTCGAGTTCGTCAATCCGTTCGCGAGATATGGGAGTTCGATGCTATGGAATGGTTGAGAAACCATCAAAATTTTCGCAAGGCCGATACTCGAAACCAATAACTGGCACTGTCTAGGGGAAAAGTACACACGCCATTGTAATCGGGCGAGTTTCTGCTTTCAGATGCAACAGGAATTTCTCGAGTTCGTCAATCCGTTCGCGAGATATGGGAGTTTGAAGTTAAGGAATGGTTGAGAAACCATCAAAATTTTCGCAAGTCTGATACCCGAAACCAATAAAAGGAACGGCCTAGGGGAGAAGTACACACGCCAATGTAATCGGGCGAGTTTCTGCTTTCAGATGCAATAGGAATTTCTCGAGTTCGTCAATCCGTTCGCGAGATATGGGAGTTTCCAGTTAAGGAATGGTTGAGAAACCATCAAAATTTTCGCAAGTCTGATAACCGAAACCAATAACAGGAACGGCCTAGGGGAAAAGTACACACACCATTGTAATCGGGCGAGATTCTACTTTCAGATGCAACGGGAATTTCTCGAGTTAGTCAATCCTGTTCGCGAGATATGGGAGTTTGATGTTAAGGAATGTTTGAGAAACCATCAAAATTTTCGCAAGTCTGATACTCGAGACCAATAACTCGAATGGCCTAAGGGTAAAGTACACACACCATTGTAACCGGGCGAGTTTCTGCTTTCAGATGCAACAGGAATCTGTCGAGTTATTCAACTCGTTCGCGAGATATGGGAGTTTGATGTGAAGGAATAGGTAGAAACCATCAAAATTTTCGCAAGTCTGATACTCGAAACCAATAACTGGAACGCCCTAGGGGACAAGTACACACACCATTGTAATCGGGCGAGTTTCTACATTCAGATGCAACAGGAATTACTCGAGTTCGTCAATCCGTTCGCGAGATATGGAAGCATGAAGATAAGGAATGGTTGAGAAACCATCAAAATCTTCGTAAGTCTGATTTTCGAAACCAATAACTACAATGATCTGGGTGAAAAATACACACACCGTTGTAATCGGGCGAGTTTCTGCTTTCAGATATAACAGGAATTTCTCGAGTTCGTCAATCTGGTCGCGAGATATGGGAGTGTGATGTGAAGGAATAGGTAGAAACCATCAAAATTTTCGCAAGACTGATACTCGAAACCAATAACTGGCACGGCCTAGGGGAAAAGTACACACACCATTGTAATCGGGCGAGTTTCTTCTTTCAGATGCAACAGGAATTTCTCGAGTTAGTCAATCCGTTCGGGAGATATGGGACTTTGAAGTTAAGGAATGGTTGAGAAACCGTCAAACTTTTCGCAAGTCTGACACTCCAAACCAATAACTACAATGGCCTAGGGGAAAAGTACACACACCATTGTAATGGGGCGAGCTTCTACTTTCAGATGCAACAGAAATTTTTCGGGTTCGTCAGTCCGTTCGCCAAATATCGGAGTTTGGATTTAAGAGATGGTTGAGAAACCATAAAAATTTTCGCAATTCTGATGCTAGAAACCAATAACTACAATGGCCTAGGTAAAAAATACACATACCGCTGTAATCGGGCGAGTTTCTGATTTCAGATGCAACAGGAATTTCTCGAGTTAGTCAATCCGCACGCGAGATATGGGAGTTTGAACTTAACGAATGGTTGAGAAACCATCAAAATTTTCGCAAGTCAGATACTCGAAAAAAATAACTGAAACGGCCTAGGGGAAAAATACACATACCGTTGGAATCGGGAGAGTTTCTTCTTTCAGATGCAACAGACATTTTTCGGGTTCGTCAATCCGTTCGCCAAACATCGGAGTTTGGATTTAAGAGATGGTTGAGAAACCATAAAAATTTTCGCAATTCTGATGCTAGAAACCAATAACTACAACGGCCTAGGTAAAAATTACACATACCGTTGTAATCGGGCCAGTTCCTGCTTTCAGATACAACAGGAATTTCTCGAGTTCGTCAATCCGTTCCCGAAATACGGGAGTTTGAAGTTAAGGAATGGTTGAGAAACCATCAAAATTTTGGCAAGTCTGATACTCGAAACCAATAACTACAATGGCCTAGGGGAAAAGTACACACACCATTGTAATCGGGCGAGTCTCTGCTTTCAGATGCAACTGGAATTTCTCGAGTTAGTCAATCCGTTCGCGAGATATGGGAGTTTGATGTGAAGGAACAGGTAGAAACCATCAAAATTTTCGCAAGTCCGATAATCGAAACCAATAACTGGAACTGCCTACGGGAAAAGTACACACACCACTGTAATCGGCGAATTTCTACATTCCGATACAACGAGAATTCCGCGAGTTTGTCAATCCGTTCGCGAGATATGGGCGTTTGATGTTAAGGAATGGTTGAGCAACCATCAAAATTTTCGTAAGCCTGATATTCGAAACCAATAACTACGATGGCCTAGGGGAAAAATACACATACCCTTGTAATCGGGCGAGTTGCTGCTTTCAGATGCAACAGGAATTTCTCGAGTTCCTCAGTCCGTTCCCGAAATACGGGAGTTTGAAGTTAAGGAATGGTTGAGAAACCATCAAAATTTTGGCAAGTCTGATACTCGAAACCAATAACTACAATGGCCTAGGGGAAAAGTACACACACCATTGTAATCGGGCGAGTCTCTGCTTTCAGATGCAACTGGAATTTCTCGAGTTAGTCAATCCGTTCGCGAGATATGGGAGTTTGATATTCTGGAATAGTTGAGAAACCATCAAAATTTTCGCAAGTCTGACACTCCAAACCAATAACTACAATGGCCGAGGGGGAAAATACACATACCGTTGTAATCGGGCGAGTTTCTGCTTTCAGATGCAACAGGAATTTCTCGAGTTCGTCGATTCGTTCGCGAGATATGGGAGTTTGAAGTTAAAGAATGGTTGAGAAAACATCAAAATTTTCGCAAGTCAGATACTCGAAACCAATAACTGAACCGGCCTAGGGGAAAAATACACATACCGTCGGAATCGGGAGAGTTTCTGCTTTCAGATGCAACAGACATTTTTCGGGTTCGTCAATCCGTTCGCCAAACATCGGAGTTTGGATTTAAGAGATGGTAGAGAAACCATCAAAATTTTCGTAATTCTGATGCTAGAAACGAATAACTGGAATGGCCTAGGGGAAAAGTACACACACCATTGTAATCGGGCCAGCTTTTACTTTCAGATGCAACAGGAATTTCTCGAGTTAGTCAATCCGTACGCGAGATATGGGAGTTTGAAGTTAAGGAATGGTTGAGAAACCATCAAAATTTTCGCAAGTCTGATACTCGAAACCAATAACTACGATGGCCTAGGGGAAAAATACACATACCGCTGTAATCGGGAGAGTTTCTGCTTTCAGATACAACAGTAATTTCTCGAGTTCGTCAATCCGTTCGCGAGATATGGGAGTTTGAATTTAAGGAATGGTTGAGAAGCCATCATAATTTTCGAAAGTCTGATAATCGAAACCAATAACTGGAACTGCCTAGGGGAAAAGTACACACACCATTGTAATCGGCGAATTTCTACATTCAGATGCAACAAGAATTCCGCGAGTTTGTCAATCCGTCCGCGAGATATGGGTGTTTGATGTTAAGGAATAGTTGAGAAACCATCAAAATTTTCGCAAGTCTGACACTCAAAACCAATAACTACAATGGCCGAGGGGGAAAATACACATACCGTTGTAATCGGGCGAGATTCTGATTTCAGATGCAACAGGAATTTCTCGAGTTAGTCAATCCGTACGCGAGATATGGGAGTTTGAAGTTAAGGAATGGTTGAGAAACCATCAAAATTTTCGCAAGTCTGATACTCGAAAAAAATAACTGGCACGGCCTAGGGGAAAAGTACTCACACCATTGTAATCGGGCGAGTTTCTTCTTTCAGATGCAACAGGAATTTCTCGAGTTAGTCAATCCGTTCGCGAGATATGGGAGTTTGAACGTAAGGAATGGTTGAGAAACCATCAAAATTTTCGCAAGTCTGATACTCGAAACCAATAACTACGATGGCCTAGGGGAAAAATACACATACCGTTGTAATCGGGCGAGTTTCTGCTTTCAGATACAACAGTAATTTCTGGAGTTCGTCAATCCGTTCGCGAGATATGGGAGTTTGAACTTAACGAATGGTTGAGAAACCATCAAAATTTTCGCAAGTCAGATACTCGAAACCAATAACTGAAACGGCCTAGGGGAAAAATACACATACCGTTGGAATCGGGAGAGTTTCTTCTTTCAGATGCAACAGACATTTTTCGGGTTCGTCAATCCGTTCGCCAAACATCGGAGTTTGGATTTAAGAGATGGTTGAGAAACCATAAAAATTTTCGCAATTCTGATGCTAGAAACCAATAACTACAATGGCCTAGGTAAAAATTACACATACCGTTGTAATCGGGCCAGTTCCTGCTTTCAGATACAACAGGAATTTCTCGAGTTCGTCAATCCGTTCCCGAAATACGGGAGTTTGAAGTTAAGGAATGGTTGAGAAACCATCAAAATTTTGGCAAGTCTGACACTCCAAACCAATAACTACAATGGCCGAGGGGGAAAATACACATACCGTTGTAATCGGGCGAGTTTCTGCTTTCAGATGCAACAGGAATTTCTCGAGTTCGTCGATCCGTTCGCGAGATATGGGAGTTTGAAGTTAAAGAATGGTTGAGAAAACATCAAAATTTTCGCAAGTCAGATACTCGAAACCAATAACTGAACCGGCCTAGGGGAAAAATACACATACCGTCGGAATCGGGAGAGTTTCTGCTTTCAGATGCAACAGACATTTTTCGGGTTCGTCAATCCGTTCGCCAAACATCGGAGTTTGGATTTAAGAGATGGTAGAGAAACCATCAAAATTTTCGCAATTCTGATGCTAGAAACGAATAACTGGAATGGCCTAGGGGAAAAGTACACACACCATTGTAATCGGGCCAGCTTTTACTTTCAGATGCAACAGGAATTTCTCGAGTTAGTCAATCCGTACGCGAGATATGGGAGTTTGAAGTTAAGGAATGGTTGAGAAACCATCAAAATTTTCGCAAGTCTGACAATCCAAATCAATAACTACAATGACCTAGGGGAAAAGTACACACACCATTGTATTCGGGCGAGTTTCTGCTTTCAGATGCAACAGGAATATCTGGAGTTAGTCAATCCGTTCACGAGACATGGGAGTTTGATGTTAAGCAATAGTTGTGAAACCATCAAAATTTTCGCATGTCTGATACTCGAAACCAATAACTGGAATGGCCTAGGGGAAAAGTACACACGCCATTGTAATCGAGCGAGTTCCTGCTTTCAGATAAAACAGGAATTTCTCGAGTTCGTCAATGCGTTCGCGAGATATGGCAGTTTGAATTTAAGAAATGGTTGAGAAACCATCAGAATTTGCGCAAGTCTGATACTCGAAACCAATAACTGGAACGGCCTAGGGGAAAAGTACACAGACCATTGTAATCGGGCGAGTTTCAACTTTCAGATGCAACAGGAATTTCTCGAGTTAGTCAAACCGGTCGCGGGATATGGGAGTTCGAAGTTAAGGAATGGTTGAGAAACCATCAAAATTTTCGCAAGTCTGACACTCGAAACCAATAACTACAATGGCCTAGGGGGAAAATACACATACCGTTGTAATCGGGCGAGTTTCTGCTTTCAGATGTAACAGGAATTTCTCGAGTTCGTCAATCCGTTCGCGAGATATGGGAGTTTGATGTTAAGGAATAGTTGAGAAACCATCAACATTTTCGCAAGTCTGATATTCGAAACCAATAACTGGAACGGCCTAGGGGAAAAGTACACACATCATTGTAATCGGGCGAGCTTCTACTTTCAGATGCAACAGGAATTTCTCGAGTTGGTCAATCCGTTCGCAAGATATGGGAGTTTGAAGTTAAGGAATGATTGGGACACCATCAAAATTTTCGCAAGTCTGATACTCGAAACCAATAACTACAATGGCATAGGGGAAAAATACACATACCGTTGTAATCGGGCGAGTTTCTGCTTTCAGATGCAACAGAAAGTTCTCGAGTTCGTCAACCCGTTCGCGAGATATGGGAGTTTGATGTTAAAGAATGGTTGAGTAACCATCAAAATTTTCGCAAGTCTGATACTCGAAACCAATAACTGGAATAGCGTGGGGGAAAAATACACATACCGTTGTAATCGGGCGAGTTTCTGCTTTCAGATACAACAGAAATTTCTCGAGTTCGTCAACCCGTTCGCGAGATATGGGAGTCTGAAGTTAAGGAATGGTTGAGAAACCATCAAAATTTTCGCAAGTCTGATACTCGAAACCAATAACTGGAACGGCCTGGGGGAAAAATACACAGACCATTGTAATAGGGCGAGTTTCTACTTTCAGAAGCAACAGGAATTCCTCGAGTTCGTCAATCCGTTCGCGAGTTATGGGAGTTTGCAGTTAAGGAATGGTTGAGAAACCATCAAAATTTTCGCAAGTCTGATACTCGAAACCAATAACTGGAACGGCCTGGGGGAAAAATACACATACCGTTGTAATCGGGCGAGTTTCTGCTTTCAGATGCAACAGAAATTTCTCGAGTTCGTCAACCCGTTCGCGAGATATGGGAGTTTGATGTTAAGGAATGGTTGAGAAACCATCAAAATTTTCGCAAGTCTGACACTCCAAACCAATAACTACATTGGCCTAGGGGAACAGTACACACACCGCTGTAATCGGGCGAGTTTCTGCTTTCAGGTAAAACAGGAATTTCTCGAGTTCGTCAATCCGGTCGCGAGATATGGGAGTTTGAATTTAAGGAATGGATGAGAAACCATCAAAATTTTCGCAAGTCTGAACCTCGAAACCAATAACTGGAATGGCCTAGGGGAAAAGTACACACACCATTGTAATAGGGCGAGTTTCTGCTTTCAGATACAACAGGAATTTCTCGAGTTCGTCAATCCGTTCTCGAGATATGGGAGTTTGAAGTTAAGGAATGGTTGAGAAACCATCAAAATTTTCGCAAGCCTGATACTCGAAACCTATAACTGGAACGGCCTAGAGGAAAAGTACACACACCATTGTAATCAGGCGAGTTTCTACTCTCAAATGCAACAGGAATTTCTCGAGTTCGTCAATCCGTTCGCGATTTATGCGAGATTGAAGTTAGGGAATGGTTCAGAAACCATCATAATGTTCGCAAGTCTGATATTCGAAACCAATAACTGGAACGGCCTAGGGGAAAAGTACACACATCATTGTAATCAGGCGAGCTTCTACTTTCAGATGCAACAGGAATTTCTCGAGTTGGTCAATCCGTTCGCAAGATATGGGAGTTTGAAGTTAAGGAATGATTTACACCATCAAAATTTTCGCAAGTCTGATACTCGAAACCAATAACTACAATGGCATAGGGGAAAAATACACATACCGTTGTAATCGGGAGAGTTTCTACTTTCGGATGCAACAGGAATTTCTCGAGTTCGTCAATCCGTTCGCGAGATATGGGAGTTTGAAGTTAAGGAATGGTTGAGAAACCATCAAAATTTTCGCAAGTCTGATACCCGAAACCAATAAAAGGAACGGCCTAGGGGAGAAGTACACACGCCAATGTAATCGGGCGAGTTTCTGCTTTCAGATGCAACAGGAATTTCTCGAGTTCGTCAATCCGTTCGCGAGATATGGGAGTTTCAAGTTAAGGAATGGTTGAGAAACCATCAAAATTTTCGCAAGTCTGATAACCGAAACCAATAACAGGAACGGCCTAGGGGAAAAGTACACACACCATTGTAATCGGGCGAGTTTCTACTTTCAGATGCAACGGGAATTTCTCGAGTTAGCCAATCCTGTTCGCGAGATATGGGAGTTTGATGTTAAGGAATGTTTGAGAAACCATCAAAATTTTCGCAAGTCTGATACTCGAGACCAATAACTCGAATGGCCTAAAGGTAAAGTACACAAACCATTGTAACCGGGCGAGTTTCTGCTTTCAGATGCAACAGGAATCTGTCGAGTTATTCAAATCGTTCGCGAGATATGGGAGTTTGATTCGAAGGAATAGGTAGAAACCATCAAAATTTTCGCAAGTCTGATACTCGAAACCAATAACTGGAACGGCCTAGGGGAAAAGTACACACACCATTGTAATCGGGCGAGTTTCTGCTTTCAGATGCAACAGGAATTTCTCGTGTTCGTCAATCCGTTCGCGAGATATGGGAGTTCGATGCTATGGAATGATTGAGAAACCATAAAAATTTTCGCAAGGCCGATACTCGAAACCAATAACTGGCACTGTCTAGGGGAAAAGTACACACGCCATTGTAATCGGGCGAGTTTCTACTTTCAGATGCAACAGGAATTCTCGAGTTCGTCAATCCGTTTGCGAGATATGGAAGTATGAAGATAAGGAATGGTTGAGAAACCAACAAAACTTTCGCAAGTCTGATACTCGAAATCAATAACTGGAACGGCCTAGGGTAAAAGTACACACACCAATGTAATCGGGCGAGTTTCTGCTTTCAGATGCAACAGGAATTTCTCGAGTTAGTCAATCCGTTCGCGAGATATGGGAGTTTGATGTTAAGGAATGGTTGAGAAACCATCAAAATTTTCGCAAGTCAGATACTCGAGACCAATAACTCGAATGGCCTAAGGTTAAAGTACACACACCATTGTAATCGGGCGAGTTTCTGCTTTCAGACACAACAGGAATTTCTCGAGTTCGTCAATCCGTTCGCGAGATATGGGAGTTTGATGCTAAGGAATGGTTGAGAAACCATCAAAATTTTCGCAAGTCCGATACTCGAAACCAATAACTGGCACTGTCTAGGGGAAAAGTACACACGCCATTGTAATCGGGCGAGTTTCTGTTTTCAGATGCAACAGGAATTTCTCGAGTTAGTCAATCCGTTCGCGAGATATGGGAGTTCGAATTTCGGGGAATGGTTGAGAAGCCATCAAAATTTTCGCAAGTCTGATACTCGAGACCAATAACTGGAACGACCTAGGGGAAAAGTACACACACCACTGTATTCGGGCGAGTTTCTACTTTCAGATGCAACAGGAATTTCTCGAGTTCGTCAATCCGTTCGCGAGATATGGGAGTTCGATGCTATGGAATGGTTGAGAAACCATCAAAATTTTCGCAAGGCCGATACTCGAAACCAATAACTGGCACTGTCTAGGGGAAAAGTACACACGCCATTGTAATCGGGCGAGTTTCTGCTTTCAGATGCAACAGGAATTTCTCGAGTTCGTCAATCCGTTCGCGAGATATGGGAGTTTGAAGTTAAGGAATGGTTGAGAAACCATCAAAATTTTCGCAAGTCTGATACCCGAAACCAATAAAAGGAACGGCCTAGGGGAGAAGTACACACGCCAATGTAATCGGGCGAGTTTCTGCTTTCAGATGCAACAGGAATTTCTCGAGTTCGTCAATCCGTTCGCGAGATATGGGAGTTTGATGTTAAGGAATGTTTGAGAAACCATCAAAATTTTCGCAAGTCTGATACTCGAGACCAATAACTCGAATGGCCTAAGGGTAAAGTACACACACCATTGTAACCGGGCGAGTTTCTGCTTTCAGATGCAACAGGAATCTGTCGAGTTATTCAAATCGTTCGCGAGATATGGGAGTTTGATGTGAAGGAATAGGTAGAAACCATCAAAATTTTCGCAAGTCTGATACTCGAAACCAATAACTGGAACGGCCTAGGGGACAAGTACACACACCATTGTAATCGGGCGAGTTTCTACATTCAGATGCAACAGGAATTACTCGAGTTCGTCAATCCGTTCGCGAGATATGGAAGCATGAAGATAAGGAATGGTTGAGAAACCATCAAAATCTTCGTAAGTCTGATTTTCGAAACCAATAACTACAATGATCTGGGTGAAAAATACACACACCGTTGTAATCGGGCGAGTTTCTGCTTTCAGATATAACAGGAATTTCTCGAGTTCGTCAATCCGGTCGCGAGATATGGGAGTGTGATGTGAAGGAATAGGTAGAAACCATCAAAATTTTCGCAAGTCTGATACTCGAAACCAATAACTGGCACGGCCTAGGGGAAAAGTACACACACCATTGTAATCGGGCGAGTTTCTTCTTTCAGATGCAACAGGAATTTCTCGAGTTAGTCAATCCGTTCGGGAGATATGGGACTTTGAAGTTAAGGAATGGTTGAGAAACCGTCAAACTTTTCGCAAGTCTGACACTCCAAACCAATAACTACAATGGCCTAGGGGAAAAGTACACACACCATTGTAATCGGGCCAGCTTTTACTTTCAGATGCAATAGGAATTTCTCGAGTTAGTCAATCCGTACGCGAGATATGGGAGTTTGAAGTTAAGGAATGGTTGAGAAACCATCAAAATTTTCGCAAGTCTGATACTCGAAACCAATAACTACGATGGCCTAGGGGAAAAATACACATACCGCTGTAATCGGGAGAGTTTCTGCTTTCAGATACAACAGTAATTTCTCGAGTTCGTCAATCCGTTCGCGAGATATGGGAGTTTGAATTTAAGGAATGGTTGAGAAGCCATCATAATTTTCGAAAGTCTGATAATCGAAACCAATAACTGGAACTGTCTAGGGGAAAAGTACACACACCATTGTAATCGGCGAATTTCTACATTCAGATGCAACAAGAATTCCGCGAGTTTGTCAATCCGTCCGCGAGATATGGGTGTTTGATGTTAAGGAATAGTTGAGAAACCATCAAAATTTTCGCAAGTCTGACACTCAAAACCAATAACTACAATGGCCGAGGGGGAAAATACACATACCGTTGTAATCGGGCGAGTTTCTGATTTCAGATGCAACAGGAATTTCTCGAGTTAGTCAATCCGTACGCGAGATATGGGAGTTTGAAGTTAAGGAATGGTTGAGAAACCATCAAAATTTTCGCAAGTCTGATACTCGAAAAAAATAACTGGCACGGCCTAGGGGAAAAGTACTCACACCATTGTAATCGGGCGAGTTTCTTCTTTCAGATGCAACAGGAATTTCTCGAGTTAGTCAATCCGTTCGCGAGATATGGGAGTTTGAACGTAAGGAATGGTTGAGAAACCATCAAAATTTTCGCAAGTCTGATACTCGAAACCAATAACTACGATGGCCTAGGGGAAAAAATACACATACCGTTGTAATCGGGCGAGTTTCTGCTTTCAGATACAAAAGTAATTTCTGGAGTTCGTCAATCCGTTCGCGAGATATGGGAGTTTGAACTTAACGAATGGTTGAGAAACCATCAAAATTTTCGCAAGTCAGATACTCGAAACCAATAACTGAAACGGCCTAGGGGAAAAATACACATACCGTTGGAATCGGGAGAGTTTCTTCTTTCAGATGCAACAGACATTTTTCGGGTTCGTCAATCCGTTCGCCAAACATCGGAGTTTGGATTTAAGAGATGGTTGAGAAACCATAAAAATTTTCGCAATTCTGATGCTAGAAACCAATAACTACAATGGCCTAGGTAAAAATTACACATACCGTTGTAATCGGGCCAGTTCCTGCTTTCAGATACAACAGGAATTTCTCGAGTTCGTCAATCCGTTCCCGAAATACGGGAGTTTGAAGTTAAGGAATGGTTGAGAAACCATCAAAATTTTGGCAAGTCTGATACTCGAAACCAATAACTACAATGGCCTAGGGGAAAAATACACATACCGTTGTAATCGGGCGAGTTGCTGCTTTTAGATGCAACAGGAATTTCTCGAGTTCCTCAGTCCGTTCCCGAAATACGGGAGTTTGAAGTTAAGGAATGGTTGAGAAACCATCAAAATTTTGGAAAGTCTGATACTCGAAACCAATAACTACAATGGCCTAGGGGAAAAGTACACATACCGTTGTAATCGGGCGAGTTTCTGCTTTCAGATGCAACAGGAATTTCTCGAGTTCGTCGATCCGTTCGCGAGATATGGGAGTTTGAAGTTAAAGAATGGTTGAGAAAACATCAAAATTTTCGCAAGTCAGATACTCGAAACCAATAACTGAACCGGCCTAGGGGAAAAATACACATACCGTCGGAATCGGGAGAGTTTCTGCTTTCAGATGCAACAGACATTTTTCGGGTTCGTCAATCCGTTCGCCAAACATCGGAGTTTGGATTTAAGAGATGGTAGAGAAACCATCAAAATTTTCGCAATTCTGATGCTAGAAACGAATAACTGGAATGGCCTAGGGGAAAAGTACACACACCATTGTAATCGGGCCAGCTTTTACTTTCAGATGCAACAGGAATTTCTCGAGTTAGTCAATCCGTACGCGAGATATGGGAGTTTGAAGTTAAGGAATGGTTGAGAAACCATCAAAATTTTCGCAAGTCTGACAATCCAAATCAATAACTACAATGGCCTAGGGGAAAAGTACACACACCATTGTATTCGGGCGAGTTTCTGCTTTCAGATGCAACAGGAATATCTGGAGTTAGTCAATCCGTTCACGAGACATGGGAGTTTGATGTTAAGCAATAGTTGTGAAACCATCAAAATTTTCGCATGTCTGATACTCGAAACCAATAACTGGAATGGCCTAGGGGAAAAGTACACACGCCATTGTAATCGAGCGAGTTCCTGCTTTCAGATAAAACAGGAATTTCTCGAGTTCGTCAATGCGTTCGCGAGTTATGGGAGTTTGAAGTTAAGGAATGATTGAGACACCATCAAAATTTTCGCAAGTCTGATACTCGAAACGAATAACTGGAATGGCCTAGGGGAAAAGTACACACACCATTGTAATAGGGCGAGTTTCTACTTTCAGATGCAACAGGAATTACTCGAGTTCGTCGATCCGTTCGCGTGATATGGGAGTTTGAAGTTAAGGAATGTTTGAGAAACCATCAAAATTTTCGCAAGTCTGATACTCGAAACCAATAACTGGAACGGCCTAGGGGAAAAGTATACACACCATTGTAATAGGGCGAGTTTCTGCTTTCAGATGCAACAGGAATTTCTCGAGTTCGTCAATCCGATCCCGAGATATGGGAGTTTGAAGTTAAGGATTGGTTGAGAAACCATCAAAATTTTCGCAAGTCTGATACTCAAAACCAATAACCGGAACGGCCTAGGGGAAAAATACACATGCCGTTGGAATCGGGAGAGTTTCGACTTTCATATGCAACAGGAATTTTTGGGCTAGGTCAATCCGTTCGCGAGATATGGGAGTATGAAGCTAGGAAATGGTTGAGAAGACAACAAATTTTTCGCACTTCTGCTGCTCCAAACGCTTAACCAGAATGGCCTAGGGAAAAAATACGCACACAGTTGTAATCGGGCGAGTTTCTACTTTCTGCCGCAGCACGAATTTTTGGGATTGGTCAATCCGTTCGCGAGATATGGGACCTTGAAGCTAAGAAATGGTTGAGAAGACAACAAATTTTTCGCAATTCTGCTGCTCCAAACGCTTAACCAGAATGGCCTAGGGAAAAAATACGCATACCGTTGTAATCGGGCGAGTTTCTACTTTCAGACGCAGCAGGAATTTTTGGGTTTGGTCAATCCGTTTGCGAGATATGGGACTTTGAAGCTAAGAAATGGTTGAGAAGACAACAAATTTTTCGCAATTCTGCTGCTCCAAACGCTTAACCAGAAGGGCCTAGGGAAAAAATCCACACACCGTTGTAATCGGGCGAGTTTCTACGTTCAAATGCAATAGGAATTTTTGGGTTAGGTGAATCCGTTCGCGAGATATGGGAGTTTGAAGCTAAGGAATGGTTGAGAAGACAACAAATTTTTCGCACTTCTGCTGCTCCAAACGCTTAACCAGAATGGCCTAGGGAAAAAATACACATACCGCTGTAATCGGGCGAGTTTCTACTTTCAGATGCAATAGGAATTTTTGGGTTAGGTCAATCCGTTCGCGAGATATGGGACTTTGAAGCTAAGAAATGGTGGACAAGACAACAAATTTTTCGCACTTGTGCTATTCCAATCGCTTAACCAGAATGGCCTAGGGAAAAAATACGCATACCGTTGTAATCGGGCGAGTTTCTACTTTCATATGTAACAGGAATTTTTGGGCTAGGTCAATCCGTTCGCGAGATATGGGAGTATGAAGCTAGGAAATGGTTGAGAAGACAACAAACTTTTCGCACTTCTGCTGCTCCAAACGCTTAACCAGAATGGCCTAGGGAAAAAATACGCATACAGTTGTAATCGGGCGAGTTTCTACTTTCTGCCGCAGCACGAATTTTTGGGATTGGTCAATCCGTTCGCGAGATATGGGACCTTGAAGCTAAGAAATGGTTGAGAAGACAACAAATTTTTCGCAATTCTGCTGCTCCAAACGCTTAACCAGAATGGCCTAGGGAAAAAATACGCATACCGTTGTAATCGGGCGAGTTTCTACTTTCATATGCAGCAGGAATTTTTGGGCTAGGTCAATCTGTTCGCGAGATATGGGAGTATGAAGCTAGGAAATGGTTGAGAAGACAACAAATTTTTCGCACTTCTGCTGCTCCAAACGCTTAACCAGAATGGCCTAGGGAAAAAATACGCATACCTTTGTAATAGGGCGAGTTTCTACTTTCGGATGCAATAGGAGTTTTTGGGTTAGGTCAATCCGTTCGCGAGATATGGGACTTTGAAGCTAAGAAATGGTTGAGGAGACAACAAATTTTTCGTACTTCTGCTGCTCGAATCGCTTAAGCAGAATGGCCTAGGGAAAAAATACGCATACCTTTGTAATAGGGCGAGTTTCTACTTTCGGATGCAATAGGAATTTTTGGGTTAGGTCAATCCGTTCGCGAGATATGGGACTTTGAAGCTAAGAAATGGTTGAGGAGACAACAAATTTTTCGTACTTCTGCTGCGCCAAACGCTTAACCAGAATGGCCTAGGGGAAAAATACGCATACAGTTGTAATCGGGCGAGTTTCTACTTTCTGCCGCAGCACGAATTTTTGGGATTGGTCAATCCGTTCGCGAGATATGGGACCTTGAAGCTAAGAAATGGTTGAGAAGACAACAAATTTTTCGCAATTCTGCTGCTCCAAACGCTTAACCATAATGGCGTAGGGAAAAAATACGCATACCGTTGTAATCGGGCGAGTTTCTACTTTCAGACGCAGCAGGAATTTTTGGGTTTGGTCAATCTGTTTGCGAGATATGGGACTTTGAAGCTAAGAAATGGTTGAGAAGACAACAAATTTTTCGCAATTCTGCTACTCCAAACGCTTAACCAGAATGGCCTAGGGAAAAAATACACGCACCGTTGTAATCGGGCGAGTTTCTACTTTCAAATGCAACAGGAATTTTTGGGCTAGGTCAATCCGTTCGCGAGATATGGGACCTTGAAGCTAAGAAATGGTTGAGAAGACAACAAATTTTTCGCAATTCTGCTGCTCCAAACGCTTAACCAGAATGGCCTAGGGAAAAAATACGCATACCGTTGTAATCGGGCGAGTTTCTACTTTCAGACGCAGCAGGAATTTTTGGGTTAGGTCAATCCGTTTGCGAGATATGGGAGTTTGAAGCTAAGAAATGGTTGAGATGACAACAAATTTTTCGCACTTCTGCTGCTCCAATCGCTTAACCAGAATGGCCTAGGGAAAAAATACGCATACCGTTGTAATCGGGCGAGTTTCTACTTTCATATGCAACAGGAATTTTTGGGCTAGGTCTATCCGTTCGTGAGATATGGGAGTATGAAGCTAGGAAATGGTTGAGAAGACAACAAATTTTTCGCACTTCTGCTGCTCCAAACGCTTAACCAGAATGCCCTAGGGAAAAAATACGCACACAGTTGTAATCGGGCGAGTTTCTACTTTCTGCCGCTGCACGAATTTTTGGGATTGGTCAATCCGTTCGCGAGATATGGGACCTTGAAGCTAAGAAATGGTTGAGAAGACAACAAATTTTTCGCGCTTCTGCTGCTCCAATCGCTTAACCAGAATGGCCTAGGGAAAAAATACGCATACAGTTGTAATCGGGCGAGTTTCTACTTTCAGACGCATCACGAATTTTTGGGTTAGGTCTATCCGTTCGCGAGATATGGGAGTTTGAAGACAAGAAATGGTTGAGAAGGCATAAAATTTTTCGCACTTCTGCTGCTCCAAACGCTTAACCAGAATGGCCTAGGGAAAAAATACACACACCGTTGTAATCGGGCGAGTTGCTACTTTCAAATGCAATAGGAATTTTTGGGTTAGGTCTATCCGTTCGTGAGATATGGGAGTATGAAGCTAGGAAATGGTTGAGAAGACAACAAATTTTTCGCACTTCTGCTGCTCCAAACGCTTAACCAGAATGCCCTAGGGAAAAAATACGCACACAGTTGTAATCGGGCGAGTTTCTACTTTCTGCCGCTGCACGAATTTTTGGGATTGGTCAATCCGTTCGCGAGATATGGGACCTTGAAGCTAAGAAATGGTTGAGAAGACAACAAATTTTTCGCAATTCTGCTGCTCCAAACGCTTAACCAGAATGACCTAGGGAAAAAATACGCATACCGTTGTAATCGGGCGAGTTTCTACTTTCAGACGCAGCAGGAATTTTTGGGTTTGGTCAATCCATTTGCGAGATATGGGACTTTGAAGCTAAGAAATGGTTGAGAAGACAACAAATTTTTCGCAATTCTGCTGCTCCAAACGCTTAACCAGAAGGGCCTAGGGAAAAAATACACACACCGTTGTAATCGGGCGAGTTTCTACTTTCAAATGCAATAGGAATTTTTGGGTTAGGTCAATCCGTTCGCGAGATATGGGAGTTTGAAGCTAAGAAATGGTTGAGATGACAACAAATTTTTCGCACTTCTGCTGCTCCAAACGCTTAACCAGAATGGCCTAGGGAAAAAATACACATACCGCTGTAATCGGGCGAGTTTCTACTTTCAGATGCAATAGGAATTTTTGCGTTAGGTCATTCCGTTCGCGAGATATGGGACTTTGAAGCTAAGAAATGGTTGACAAGACAACAAATTTTTCGCACTTGTGCTGCTCCAATCGCTTAACCAGAATGGCCTAGGGAAAAAATCCACACACCGTTGTAATCGGGCGAGTTTCTACTTTCTGCCGCAGCACGAATTTTTGGGATTGGTCAATCCGTTCGCGAGATATGGGACCTTGAAGCTAAGAAATGGTTGAGAAGACAACAAATTTTTCGCAATTCTGCTGCTCCAAACGCTTAACCAGAATGGCCTAGGGAAAAAATACGCATACCGTTGTAATCGGGCGAGTTTCTACTTTCAGACGCAGCAGGAATTTTTGGGTTAGGTCAATCCGTTCGCGAGATATGGGACTTTGAAGCTAAGAAATGGTTGACAAGACAACAAATTTTTCGCACTTGTGCTGCTCCAATCGCTTAACCAGAATGGCCTAGGGAAAAAATACGCATACCGTTGTAATCGGGCGAGTTTCTACTTTCATATGCAACAGGAATTTTTGGGCTAGGTCAATCCGTTCGCGAGATATGGGAGTTTGAAGCTAGGAAATGGTTGAGAAGACAACAAATTTTTCGCACTTCTGCTGCTCGAAACGCTTAACCAGAATGGCCTAGGGAAAAAATACGCATACGGTTGTAATCGGGCGAGTTTCTACTTTCAGACGCAGCAGGAATTTTTGGGTTTGGTCAATCCGTTTGCGAGATATGGGACTTTGAAGCTAAGAAATGGTTGAGAAGACAACAAATTTTTCGCAATTCTGCTGCTCCAAACGCTTAACCAGAAGGGCCTAGGGAAAAAATACACACACCGTTGTAATCGGGCGAGTTTCTACTTTCATATGCAACAGGAATTTTTGGGCTAGGTCAATCTGTTCGCGAGATATGGGAGTATGAAGCCAGGAAATGGTTGAGAAGACAACAAATTTTTCGCACTTCTGCTGCTCCAAACGCTTAACCAGAATGGCCTAGGGAAAAAATACGCATACCGTTGTAATCGGGCGAGTTTCTACTTTCAGACGCAGCAGGAATTTTTGGGTTTGGTCAATCCGTTTGCGAGATATGGGACTTTGAAGCTAAGAAATGGTTGAGAAGACAACAAATTTTTCGCAATTCTGCTGCTCCAAACGCTTAACCAGAAGGGTCTAGGGAAAAAATCCACAGACCGTTGTAATCGGGCGAGTTTCTACGTTCAAATGCAATAGGAATTTTTGGGTTAGGTGAATCCGTTCGCGAGATATGGGAGTTTGAAGCTAAGGAATGGTTGAGAAGACAACAAATTTTTCGCACTTCTGCTGCTCCAAACGTTTAACCAGAATGGCCTAGGGAAAAAATACACATACCGCTGTAATCGGGCGAGTTTCTACTTTCAGATGCAATAGGAATTTTTGGGTTAGGTCAATCCGTTCGCGAGATATGGGACTTTGCAGCTAAGAAATGGTTGAGAAGACAACAAATTTTTCGCGCTTCTGCTGCTCGAATCGCTTAAGCAGAATGGCCTAGGGAAAAAATACGCATACCTTTGTAATAGGGCGAGTTTCTACTTTCGGATGCAATAGGAGTTTTTGGGTTAGGTCAATCCGTTCGCGAGATATGGGACTTTGAAGCTAAGAAATGGTTGAGGAGACAACAAATTTTTCGTACTTCTGCTGCTCGAATCGCTTAAGCAGAATGGCCTAGGGAAAAAATACGCATACCTTTGTAATAGGGCGAGTTTCTACTTTCGGATGCAATAGGAATTTTTGGGTTAGGTCAATCCGTTCGCGAGATATGGGACTTTGAAGCTAAGAAATGGTTGAGGAGACAACAATTTTTCGTACTTCTGCTGCGCCAAACGCTTAACCAGAATGGCCTAGGGGAAAAATACGCATACAGTTGTAATCGGGCGAGTTTCTACTTTCTGCCGCAGCACGAATTTTTGGGATTGGTCAATCCGTTCGCGAGATATGGGACCTTGAAGCTAAGAAATGGTTGAGAAGACAACAAATTTTTCGCAATTCTGCTGCTCCAAACGCTTA
Source organism: Ptiloglossa arizonensis (assembly GCF_051014685.1). Lineage (NCBI taxonomy): Eukaryota > Metazoa > Arthropoda > Insecta > Hymenoptera > Colletidae > Ptiloglossa > Ptiloglossa arizonensis. Next base: position 716,510 of record NW_027478626.1, read on the forward strand.
ACCATAATGGCGTAGGGAAAAAATACGCATACCTTTGTAATCGGGCGAGTTTCTACTTTCAGACGCAGCAGGAATTTTTGGGTTTGGTCAATCTGTTTGCGAGATATGGGACTTTGAAGCTAAGAAATGGTTGAGAAGACAACAAATTTTTCGCAATTCTGCTGCTCCAAACGCTTAACCAGAATGGCCTAGGGAAAAAATACACGCACCGTTGTAATCGGGCGAGTTTCTACTTTCAAATGCAACAGGAATTTTTGGGCTAGGTCAATCCGTTCGCGAGATATGGGAGTTTGAAGCTAGGAAATGGTTGAGAAGACAACAAATTTTTCGCACTTCTGCTGCTCGAAACGCTTAACCAGAATGGCCTAGGGAAAAAATACGCATACGGTTGTAGTCGGGCGAGTTTCTACTTTCAGACGCAGCACGAATATTTGGGATTGGTCAATCCGTTCGCTAGATATGGGAGTTTGAAGCTAAGAAATGGTTGAGAAGACAACAAATTTTTCGCACTTCTGCTGCTCCAAACGCTTAACCAGAATGGCCTAGGGAAAAAATTCGCCTACCGTTCTAATCGGGCGAGTTTCTACTTTCAGACGCAGCAGGCATTTTTGGGTTTGGTCACTCCGTTTGCGAGATATGGGACTTTGAAGCTAAGAAATGGTTGAGAAGACATCAAATTTTTCGCGATTCTGCTGCTCCAATCACTTAACCAGAATGGCCTAGGGAAAAAATACGCATACAGTTGTAATCGGGCGAGTTTCTACTTTCAGACGCATCACGAATTTTTGGGTTAGGTCTATCCGTTCGCGAGATATGGGAGTTTGAAGACAAGAAATGGTTGAGAAGGCATAAAATTTTTCGCACTTCTGCTGCTCCAAACGCTTAACCAGAATGGCCTAGGGAAAAAATACACACACCGTTGTAATCGGGCGAGTTGCTACTTTCAAATGCAATAGGAATTTTTGGGTTAGGTCTATCCGTTCGTGAGATATGGGAGTATGAAGCTAGGAAATGGTTGAGAAGACAACAAATTTTTCGCACTTCTGCTGCTCCAAACGCTTAACCAGAATGCCCTAGGGAAAAAATACGCACACAGTTGTAATCGGGCGAGTTTCTACTTTCTGCCGCTGCACGAATTTTTGGGATTGGTCAATCCGTTCGCGAGATATGGGACCTTGAAGCTAAGAAATGGTTGAGAAGACAACAAATTTTTCGCAATTCTGCTGCTCCAAACGCTTAACCAGAATGACCTAGGGAAAAAATACGCATACCGTTGTAATCGGGCGAGTTTCTACTTTCAGACGCAGCAGGAATTTTTGGGTTTGGTCAATCCATTTGCGAGATATGGGACTTTGAAGCTAAGAAATGGTTGAGAAGACAACAAATTTTTCGCAATTCTGCTGCTCCAAACGCTTAACCAGAAGGGCCTAGGGAAAAAATACACACACCGTTGTAATCGGGCGAGTTTCTACTTTCAAATGCAATAGGAATTTTTGGGTTAGGTCAATCCGTTCGCGAGATATGGGAGTTTGAAGCTAAGAAATGGTTGAGATGACAACAAATTTTTCGCACTTCTGCTGCTCCAAACGCTTAACCAGAATGGCCTAGGGAAAAAATACGCATACCGTTGTAATCGGGCGAGTTTCTACTTTCATATGCAACAGGAATTTTTGGGCTAGGTCAATCCGTTCGCGAGATATGGGAGTTTGAAGCTAGGAAATGGTTGAGAAGACAACAAATTTTTCGCACTTCTGCTGCTCCAAACGCTTAACCAGAATGCCCTAGGGAAAAAATACGCACACAGTTGTAATCGGGCGAGTTTCTACTTTCTGCCGCAGCACGAATTTTTGGGATTGGTCAATCCGTTCGCGAGATATGGGACCTTGAAGTTGAGAAATGGTTGAGAAGACAACAAATTTTTCGCAATTCTGCTGCTCCAAACGCTTAACCAGAATGGCCTAGGGAAAAAATACGCATACCGTTGTAATCGGGCGAGTTTCTACTTTCAGACGCAGCAGGAATTTTTGGGTTTCGTCAATCCGTTTGCGAGATATGGGACTTTGAAGCTAAGAAATGGTTGAGAAGACAACAAATTTTTCGCAATTCTGCTGCTCCAAACGCTTAACCAGAAGGGCCTAGAGAAAAAATACACACACCGTTGTAATCGGGCGAGTTTCTACTTTCAAATGCCATAGGAATTTTTGGGTTAGGTCAATCCGTTCGCGAGATATGGGAGTTTGAAGCTAAGAAATGGTTGAGATGACAACAAATTTTTCGCAATTCTGCTGCTCCAAACGCTTAACCAGAATGGCCTAGGGAAAAAATACACATACCGCTGTAATCGGGCGAGTTTCTACTTTCAGATGCAATAGGAACTTTTGGGTTAGGTCAATCCGTTCGCGAGATATGGGACTTTGAAGCTAAGAAATGGTTGACAAGACAACAAATTTTTCGCACTTGTGCTGCTCCAATCGCTTAACCAGAATGGCCTAGGGAAAAAATACGCATTCCGTTGTAATCGGGCGAGTTTCTACTTTCATATGCAACAGGAATTTTTGGGCTAGGTCAATCCGTTCGCGAGATATGGGAGTTTGAAGCTAGGAAATGGTTGAGAAGACAACAAATTTTTCGCACTTCTGCTGCTCGAAACGCTTAACCAGAATGGCCTAGGGAAAAAATACGCATACAGTTGTAATCGGGCGAGTTTCTACTTTCAGACGCAGCACGAATCTTTGGGATTGGTCAATCCGTTCGCGAGATATGGGACCTTGAAGCTAAGAAATGGTTGAGAAGACAACAAATTTTTCGCAATTCTGCTGCTCCAAACGCTTAACCAGAATGGCCTAGGGAAAAAATTCGCCTACCGTTCTAATCGGGCGAGTTTCTACTTTCAGACGCAGCAGGAATTTTTGGGTTTGGTCAATCCGTTTGCGAGATATGGGACTTTGAAGCTAAGAAATGGTTGAGAAGACAACAAATTTTTCGCAATTCTGCTGCTCCAAACGCTTAACCAGAAGGGCCTAGGGAAAAAATACACACACCGTTGTAATCGGGCGAGTTTCTACTTTCAAATGCAATAGGAATTTTTGGGTTAGGTCAATCCGTTCGCGAGATATGGGAGTTTGAAGCTAAGAAATGGTTGAGATGACAACAAATTTTTCGCACTTCTGCTGCTCCAAACGCTTAACCAGAATGGCCTAGGGAAAAAATACACATACCGCTGTAATCGGGCGAGTTTCTACTTTCAGATGCAATAGGAATTTTTGGGTTAGGCCAATCCGTTCGCGAGATATGGGACTTTGAAGCTAAGGAATGGTTGACAAGACAACAAATTTTTCGCACTTGTGCTGCTCCAATCGCTTAAACAGAATGGCCTAGGGAAAAAATACGCATACCGTTGTAATCGGGCGAGTTTCTACTTTCATATGCAGCAGGAATTTTTGGGCTAGGTCAATCCGTTCGCGAGATATGGGAGTTTGAAGCTAGGAAATGGTTGAGAAGACAACAAATTTTTCGCACTTCTGCTGCTCGAAACGCTTAACCAGAGTGGCCTAGGGAAAAAATACGCACACAGTTGTAATCGGGCGAGTTTCTACTTTCTGCCGCAGCACGAATTTTTGGGATTGGTCAATCCGTTCGCGAGATATGGGACCTTGAAGCTAAGAAATGGTTGAGAAGACAACAAATTTTTCGCAATTCTGCTGCTCCAAACGCTTAACCAGAATGGCCTAGGGAAAAAATACGCATACCGTTGTAATCGGGCGAGTTTCTACTTTCAGACGCAGCAGGAATTTTTGGGTTAGGTCAATCCGTTCGCGAGATATGGGACTTTGAAGCTAAGAAATGGTTGACAAGACAACAAATTTTTCGCACTTGTGCTGCTCCAATCGCTTAACCAGAATGGCCTAGGGAAAAAATACGCATACCGTTGTAATCGGGCGAGTTTCTACTTTCAGACGCAGCAGGAATTTTTGGGTTTGGTCAATCCGTTTGCGAGATATGGGACTTTGAAGCTAAGAAATGGTTGAGAAGACAACAAATTTTTCGCAATTCTGCTGCTCCAAACGCTTAACCAGAAGGGCCTAGGGAAAAACTACACACACCGTTGTAATCGGGCGAGTTTCTACTTTCAAATGCAATAGGAATTTTTGGGTTAGGTCAATCCGTTCGCGAGATATGGGAGTTTGAAGCTAAGAAATGGTTGAGATGACAACAAATTTTTCGCACTTCTGCTGCTCCAAACGCTTAACCAGAATGGCCTAGGGAAAAAATACGCATACCGTTGTAATCGGGCGAGTTTCTACTTTCATATGCAACAGGAATTTTTGGGCTAGGTCAATCCGTTCGCGAGATATGGGAGTTTGAAGCTAGGAAATGGTTGAGAAGACAACAAATTTTTCGCACTTCTGCTGCTCGAAACGCTTAACCAGAATGGCCTAGGGAAAAAATACGCATACAGTTGTAATCGGGCGAGTTTCTACTTTCAGACGCAGCACGAATCTTTGGGTTTGGTCAATCCATTCGCGAGATATGGGACCTTGAAGCTAAGAAATGGTTGAGAAGACAACAAATTTTTCGCAATTCTGCTGCTCCAAACGCTTAACCAGAATGGCCTAGGGAAAAAATTCGCATACCGTTCTAATCGGGCGAGTTTCTACTTTCAGACGCAGCACGAATCTTTGGGATTGGTCAATCCGTTCGCGAGATATGGGACCTGGAAGCTAAGAAATGGTTGAGAAGACAACAAATTTTTCGCAATTCTGCTGCTCCACACGCTTAACCAGAATGGCCTAGGGAAAAAATACACATACCGCTGTAATCGGGCGAGTTTCTACTTTCAGATGCAATAGGAATTTTTGGGTTAGGCCAATCCGTTCGCGAGATATGGGACTTTGAAGCTAAGGAATGGTTGACAAGACAACAAATTTTTCGCACTTGTGCTGCTCCAATCGCTTAAACAGAATGGCCTAGGGAAAAAATACGCATACCGTTGTAATCGGGCGAGTTTCTACTTTCATATGCAGCAGGAATTTTTGGGCTAGGTCAATACGTTCGCGAGATATGGGAGTTTGAAGCTAGGAAATGGTTGAGAAGACAACAAATTTTTCGCACTTCTGCTGCTCGAAACGCTTAACCAGAATGGCCTAGGGAAAAAATACGCACACAGTTGTAATCGGGCGAGTTTCTACTTTCTGCCGCAGCACGAATTTTTGGGATTGGTCAATCCGTTCGCGAGATATGGGACCTTGAAGCTAAGAAATGGTTGAGAAGACAACAAATTTTTCGCAATTCTGCTGCTCCAAACGCTTAACCAGAATGGCCTAGGGAAAAAATACGCATACCGCTGTAATCGGGCGAGTTTCTACTTTCAGACGCAGCAGGAATTTTTGGGTTTGGTCAATCCGTTTGCGAGATATGGGACTTTGAAGCTAAGAAATGGTTGAGAAGACAACAAATTTTTCGCAATTCTGCTGCTCCAAACGCTTAACCAGAAGGGCCTAGGGAAAAAATACACACACCGTTGTAATCGGGCGAGTTTCTACTTTCAAATGCAATAGGAATTTTTGGGTTAGGTCAATCCGTTCGCGAGATATGGGAGTTTGAAGCTAAGAAATGGTTGAGATGACAACAAATTTTTCGCACTTCTGCTGCTCCAAACGCTTAACCAGAATGGCCTAGGGAAAAAATACGCATACCGTTGTAATCGGGCGAGTTTCTACTTTCATATGCAACAGGAATTTTTGGGCTAGGTCAATCCGTTCGCGAGATATGGGAGTTTGAAGCTAGGAAATGGTTGAGAAGACAACAAATTTTTCGCACTTCTGCTGCTCGAAACGCTTAACCAGAATGGCCTAGGGAAAAAATACGCATACAGTTGTAATCGGGCGAGTTTCTACTTTCAGACGCAGCACGAATCTTTGGGTTTGGTCAATCCGTTCGCGAGATATGGGACCTTGAAGCTAAGAAATGGTTGAGAAGACAACAAATTTTTCGCAATCTGCTGCTCCAAACGCTTAACCAGAATGGCCTAGGGAAAAAATTCGCATACCGTTCTAATCGGGCGAGTTTCTACTTTCAGACGCAGCACGAATCTTTGGGATTGGTCAATCCGTTCGCGAGATATGGGACCTGGAAGCTAAGAAATGGTTGAGAAGACAACAAATTTTTCGCAATTCTGCTGCTCCAAACGCTTAACCAGAATGGCCTAGGGAAAAAATACGCATACCGTTGTAATCGGGCGAGTTTCTACTTTCAGACGCAGCAGGAATTTTTGGGTTTGGTCAATCCGTTTGCGAGATATGGGACTTTGAAGCTAAGAAATGGTTGAGAAGACAACAAATTTTTCGCAATTCTGCTGCTCCAAACGCTTAACCAGAAGGGCCTAGGGAAAAAATACACACACCGTTGTAATCGGGCGAGTTTCTACTTTCAAATGCAATAGGAATTTTTGGGTTAGGTCAATCCGTTCGCGAGATATGGGAGTTTGAAGCTAAGAAATGGTTGAGATGACAACAAATTTTTCGCACTTCTGCTGCTCCAAACGCTTAACCAGAATGGCCTAGGGAAAAAATACGCATACCGTTGTAATCGGGCGAGTTTCTACTTTCATATGCAACAGGAATTTTTGGGCTAGGTCAATCCGTTCGCGAGATATGGGAGTTTGAAGCTAGGAAATGGTTGAGAAGACAACAAATTTTTCGCACTTCTGCTGCTCGAAACGCTTAACCAGAATGGCCTAGGGAAAAAATACGCACACAGTTGTAATCGGGCGAGTTTCTACTTTCAGACGCAGCACGAATCTTTGGGTTTGGTCAATCCGTTCGCGAGATATGGGACCTTGAAGCTAAGAAATGGTTGAGAAGACAACAAATTTTTCGCAATCTGCTGCTCCAAACGCTTAACCAGAATGGCCTAGGGAAAAAATTCGCATACCGTTCTAATCGGGCGAGTTTCTACTTTCAGACGCAGCACGAATCTTTGGGATTGGTCAATCCGTTCGCGAGATATGGGACCTGGAAGCTAAGAAATGGTTGAGAAGACAACAAATTTTTGCAATTCTGCTGCTCCACACGCTTAACCAGAATGGCCTAGGGAAAAAATACACATACCGCTGTAATCGGGCGAGTTTCTACTTTCAGATGCAATAGGAATTTTTGGGTTAGGCCAATCCGTTCGCGAGATATGGGACTTTGAAGCTAAGGAATGGTTGACAAGACAACAAATTTTTCGCACTTGTGCTGCTCCAATCGCTTAAACAGAATGGCCTAGGGAAAAAATACGCATACCGTTGTAATCGGGCGAGTTTCTACTTTCATATGCAGCAGGAATTTTTGGGCTAGGTCAATCCGTTCGCGAGATATGGGAGTTTGAAGCTAGGAAATGGTTGAGAAGACAACAAATTTTTCGCACTTCTGCTGCTCGAAACGCTTAACCAGAATGGCCTAGGGAAAAAATACGCACACAGTTGTAATCGGGCGAGTTTCTACTTTCTGCCGCAGCACGAATTTTTGGGATTGGTCAATCCGTTCGCGAGATATGGGACCTTGAAGCTAAGATATGGTTGAGAAGACAACAAATTTTTCGCAATTCTGCTGCTCCAAACGCTTAACCAGAATGGCCTAGGGAAAAAATACGCATACCGTTGTAATCGGGCGAGTTTCTACTTTCAGACGCAGCAGGAATTTTTGGGTTAGGTCAATCCGTTCGCGAGATATGGGACTTTGAAGCTAAGAAATGGTTGACAAGACAACAAATTTTTCGCACTTGTGCTGCTCCAATCGCTTAACCAGAATGGCCTAGGGAAAAAATACGCATACCGTTGTAATCGGGCGAGTTTCTACTTTCATATGCAACAGGAATTTTTGGGCTAGGTCAATCCGTTCGCGAGATATGGGAGTTTGAAGCTAGGAAATGGTTGAGAAGACAACAAATTTTTGGCACTTCTGCTGCTCGAAACGCTTAACCAGAATGGCCTAGGGAAAAAATACGCACACAGTTGTAATCGGGCGAGTTTCTACTTTCTGCCGCAGCACGAATTTTTGGGATTGGTCAATCCGTTCGCGAGATATGGGACCTTGAAGCTAAGAAATGGTTGAGAAGACAACAAATTTTTCGCAATTCTGCTGCTCCAAACGCTTAACCAGAATGGCCTAGGGAAAAAATACGCATACCGTTGTAATCGGGCGAGTTTCTACTTTCAGACGCAGTAGGAATTTTTGGGTTAGGTCAATCCGTTCGCGAGATATGGGACTTTGAAGCTAAGAAATGGTTGACAAGACAACAAATTTTTCGCACTTGTGCTGCTCCAATCGCTTAACCAGAATGGCCTAGGGAAAAAATACGCATACCGTTGTAATCGGGCGAGTTTCTACTTTCAGACGCAGCAGGAATTTTTGGGTTTGGTCAATCCGTTTGCGAGATATGGGACTTTGAAGCTAAGAAATGGTTGAGAAGACAACAAATTTTTCGCAATTCTGCTGCTCCAAACGCTTAACCAGAATGGCCTAGGGAAAAAATACACATACCGCTGTAATCGGGCGAGTTTCTACTTTCAGATGCAATAGGAATTTTTGGGTTATGTCAATCCGTTCGCGAGATATGGGACTTTGAAGCTAGGAAATGGTTGAGAAGACAACAAATTTTTCGCACTTCTGCTGCTCGAAACGCTTAACCAGAATGGCCTAGGGAAAAAATACGCATACAGTTGTAATCGGGCGAGTTTCTACTTTCAGACGCAGCACGAATCTTTGGGATTGGTCAATCCGTTCGCGAGATATGGGACCTTGAAGCTAAGAAATAGTTGAGAAGACAACAAATTTTTCGCAATTCTGCTGCTCCAAACGCTTAACCAGAATGGCCTAGGGAAAAAATTCGCATACCGTTCTAATCGAGCGAGTTTCTACTTTCAGACGCAGCACGAATCTTTGGGATTGGTCAATCCGTTCGCGAGATATGGGACCTTGAAGCTAAGAAATGGTTGAGAAGACAACAAATTTTTCGCAATTCTGCTGCTCCACACGCTTAACCAGAATGGCCTAGGGAAAAAATACACATACCGCTGTAATCGGGCGAGTTTCTACTTTCAGATGCAATAGGAATTTTTGGGTTAGGCCAATCCGTTCGCGAGATATGGGAGTTTGAAGCTAAGAAATGGTTGAGATGACAACAAATTTTTCGCACTTCTGCTGCTCCAAACGCTTAACCAGAATGGCCTAGGGAAAAAATACGCATACCGTTGTAATCGGGCGAGTTTCTACTTTCATATGCAACAGGAATTTTTGGGCTAGGTCAATCCGTTCGCGAGATATGGGAGTTTGAAGCTAGGAAATGGTTGAGAAGACAACAAATTTTTCGCACTTCTGCTGCTCGAAACGCTTAACCAGAATGGCCTAGGGAAAAAATACGCATACAGTTGTAATCGGGCGAGTTTCTACTTTCAGACGCAGCACGAATCTTTGGGTTTGGTCAATCCGTTCGCGAGATATGGGACCTTGAAGCTAAGAAATGGTTGAGAAGACAACAAATTTTTCGCAATCTGCTGCTCCAAACGCTTAACCAGAATGGCCTAGGGAAAAAATTCGCATACCGTTCTAATCGGGCGAGTTTCTACTTTCAGACGCAGCACGAATCTTTGGGATTGGTCAATCCGTTCGCGAGATATGGGACCTGGAAGCTAAGAAATGGTTGAGAAGACAACAAATTTTTGCAATTCTGCTGCTCCACACGCTTAACCAGAATGGCCTAGGGAAAAAATACACATACCGCTGTAATCGGGCGAGTTTCTACTTTCAGATGCAATAGGAATTTTTGGGTTAGGCCAATCCGTTCGCGAGATATGGGACTTTGAAGCTAAGGAATGGTTGACAAGACAACAAATTTTTCGCACTTGTGCTGCTCCAATCGCTTAAACAGAATGGCCTAGGGAAAAAATACGCATACCGTTGTAATCGGGCGAGTTTCTACTTTCATATGCAGCAGGAATTTTTGGGCTAGGTCAATCCGTTCGCGAGATATGGGAGTTTGAAGCTAGGAAATGGTTGAGAAGACAACAAATTTTTCGCACTTCTGCTGCTCGAAACGCTTAACCAGAATGGCCTAGGGAAAAAATACGCACACAGTTGTAATCGGGCGAGTTTCTACTTTCTGCCGCAGCACGAATTTTTGGGATTGGTCAATCCGTTCGCGAGATATGGGACCTTGAAGCTAAGATATGGTTGAGAAGACAACAAATTTTTCGCAATTCTGCTGCTCCAAACGCTTAACCAGAATGGCCTAGGGAAAAAATACGCATACCGTTGTAATCGGGCGAGTTTCTACTTTCAGACGCAGCAGGAATTTTTGGGTTAGGTCAATCCGTTCGCGAGATATGGGACTTTGAAGCTAAGAAATGGTTGACAAGACAACAAATTTTTCGCACTTGTGCTGCTCCAATCGCTTAACCAGAATGGCCTAGGGAAAAAATACGCATACCGTTGTAATCGGGCGAGTTTCTACTTTCATATGCAACAGGAATTTTTGGGCTAGGTCAATCCGTTCGCGAGATATGGGAGTTTGAAGCTAGGAAATGGTTGAGAAGACAACAAATTTTTGGCACTTCTGCTGCTCGAAACGCTTAACCAGAATGGCCTAGGGAAAAAATACGCACACAGTTGTAATCGGGCGAGTTTCTACTTTCTGCCGCAGCACGAATTTTTGGGATTGGTCAATCCGTTCGCGAGATATGGGACCTTGAAGCTAAGAAATGGTTGAGAAGACAACAAATTTTTCGCAATTCTGCTGCTCCAAACGCTTAACCAGAATGGCCTAGGGAAAAAATACGCATACCGTTGTAATCGGGCGAGTTTCTACTTTCAGACGCAGTAGGAATTTTTGGGTTAGGTCAATCCGTTCGCGAGATATGGGACTTTGAAGCTAAGAAATGGTTGAGAAGACAACAAATTTTTCGCACTTCTGCTGCTCGAAACGCTTAACCAGAATGGCCTAGGGAAAAAATACGCATACAGTTGTAATCGGGCGAGTTTCTACTTTCAGACGCAGCAGGAATTTTTGGGTTTGGTCAATCCGTTTGCGAGATATGGGACTTTGAAGCTAAGAAATGGTTGAGAAGACAACAAATTTTTCGCAATTCTGCTGCTCCAAACGCTTAACCAGAATGGCCTAGGGAAAAAATACACATACCGCTGTAATCGGGCGAGTTTCTACTTTCAGATGCAATAGGAATTTTTGGGTTATGTCAATCCGTTCGCGAGATATGGGACTTTGAAGCTAGGAAATGGTTGAGAAGACAACAAATTTTTCGCACTTCTGCTGCTCGAAACGCTTAACCAGAATGGCCTAGGGAAAAAATACGCATACAGTTGTAATCGGGCGAGTTTCTACTTTCAGACGCAGCACGAATCTTTGGGATTGGTCAATCCGTTCGCGAGATATGGGACCTTGAAGCTAAGAAATAGTTGAGAAGACAACAAATTTTTCGCAATTCTGCTGCTCCAAACGCTTAACCAGAATGGCCTAGGGAAAAAATTCGCATACCGTTCTAATCGAGCGAGTTTCTACTTTCAGACGCAGCACGAATCTTTGGGATTGGTCAATCCGTTCGCGAGATATGGGACCTTGAAGCTAAGAAATGGTTGAGAAGACAACAAATTTTTCGCAATTCTGCTGCTCCACACGCTTAACCAGAATGGCCTAGGGAAAAAATACACATACCGCTGTAATCGGGCGAGTTTCTACTTTCAGATGCAATAGGAATTTTTGGGTTAGGCCAATCCGTTCGCGAGATATGCGACTTTGAAGCTAAGGAATGGTTGACAAGACAACAAATTTCTCGCACTTGTGCTGCTCCAATCGCTTAAACAGAATGGCCTAGGGAAAAAATACGCATACCGTTGTAATCGGGCGAGTTTCTACTTTCATATGCAGCAGGAATTTTTGGGCTAGGTCAATCCGTTCGCGAGATATGGGAGCTTGAAGCTAGGAAATGGTTGAGAAGACAACAAATTTTTCGCACTTCTGCTGCTCGAAACGCTTAACCAGAATGGCCTAGGGAAAAAATACGCATACAGTTGTAATCGGGCGAGTTTCTACTTTCAGACGCAGCACGAATCTTTGGGATTGGTCAATCCGTTCGCGAGATATGGGACCTGGAAGCTAAGAAATGGTTGAGAAGACAACAAATTTTTCGCAATTCTGCTGCTCCACACGCTTAACCAGAATGGCCTAGGGAAAAAATACACATACCGCTGTAATCGGGCGAGTTTCTACTTTCAGACGCAGCACGAATCTTTGGGATTGGTCAATCCGTTCGCGAGATATGGGACCTTGAAGCTAAGAAATGGTTGAGAAGACAACAAATTTTTCGCAATTCTGCTGCTCCACACGCTTAACCAGAATGGCCTAGGGAAAAAATACGCATACCGTTGTAATCGGGCGAGTTTCTACTTTCAGACGCAGCAGGAATTTTTGGGTTAGGTCAATCCGTTCGCGAGATATGGGACTTTGAAGCTAAGAAATGGTTGACAAGACAACAAATTTTTCGCACTTGTGCTGCTCCAATCGCTTAAACAGAATGGCCTAGGGAAAAAATACGCATACCGTTGTAATCGGGCGAGTTTCTACTTTCATATGCAACAGGAATTTTTGGGCTAGGTCAATCCGTTCGCGAGATATGGGAGTTTGAAGCTAGGAAATGGTTGAGAAGACAACAAATTTTTCGCACTTCTGCTGCTCGAAACGCTTAACCAGAATGGCCTAGGGAAAAAATACGCACACAGTTGTAATCGGGCGAGTTTCTACTTTCTGCCGCAGCACGAATTTTTGGGATTGGTCAATCCGTTCGCGAGATATGGGACCTTGAAGCTAAGAAATGGTTGAGAAGACAACAAATTTTTCGCAATTCTGCTGCTCCAAACGCTTAACCAGAATGGCCTAGGGAAAAAATACGCATACCGTTGTAATCGGGCGAGTTTCTACTTTCAGACGCAGCAGGAATTTTTGGGTTAGGTCAATCCGTTCGCGAGATATGGGACTTTGAAGCTAAGAAATGGTTGACAAGACAACAAATTTTTCGCACTTGTGCTGCTCCAATCGCTTAACCAGAATGGCCTAGGGAAAAAATACGCATACCGTTGTAATCGGGCGAGTTTCTACTTTCATATGCAACAGGAATTTTTGGGCTAGGTCAATCCGTTCGCGAGATATGGGAGTTTGAAGCTAGGAAATGGTTGAGAAGACAACAAATTTTTCGCACTTCTGCTGCTCGAAACGCTTAACCAGAATGGCCTAGGGAAAAAATACGCATACGGTTGTAATCGGGCGAGTTTCTACTTTCAGACGCAGCACGAATTTTTGGGATTGGTCAATCCGTTCGCTAGATATGGGAGTTTGAAGCTAAGAAATGGTTGAGAAGACAACAAATTTTTCGCACTTCTGCTGCTCCAAACGCTTAACCAGAATGGCCTAGGGAAAAAATTCGCCTACCGTTCTAATCGGGCGAGTTTCTACTTTCAGACGCAGCAGGCATTTTTGGGTTTGGTCACTCCGTTTGCGAGATGTGGGACTTTGAAGCTAAGAAATGGTTGAGAAGACAACAAATTTTTCGCGCTTCTGCTGCTCCAATCGCTTAACCAGAATGGCCTAGGGAAAAAATACGCATACAGTTGTAATCGGGCGAGTTTCTACTTTCAGAGGCATCACGAATTTTTGGGTTAGGTCTATCCGTTCGCGAGATATGGGAGTTTGAAGACAAAAAATGGTTGAGAAGGCATAAAATTTTTCGCACTTCTGCTGCTCCAAACGCTTAACCAGAATGGCCTAGGGAAAAAATACACACACCGTTGTAATCGGGCGAGTTGCTACTTTCAAATGCAATAGGAATTTTTGGGTTAGGTCAATCCGTTCGTGAGATATGTGAGTATGAAGCTAGGAAATGGTTGAGAAGACAACAAATTTTTCGCACTTCTGCTGCTCCAAACGCTTAACCAGAATGCCCTAGGGAAAAAATACGCACACAGTTGTAATCGGGCGAGTTTCTACTTTCTGCCGCTGCACGAATTTTTGGGATTGGTCAATCCGTTCGCGAGATATGGGACCTTGAAGCTAAGAAATGGTTGAGAAGACAACAAATTTTTCGCAATTCTGCTGCTCCAAACGCTTAACCAGAATGACCTAGGGAAAAAATACGCATACCGTTGTAATCGGGCGAGTTTCTACTTTCAGACGCAGCAGGAATTTTTGGGTTTGGTCAATCCATTTGCGAGATATGGGACTTTGAAGCTAAGAAATGGTTGAGAAGACAACAAATTTTTCGCAATTCTGCTGCTCCAAACGCTTAACCAGAAGGGCCTAGGGAAAAAATACACACACCGCTGTAATCGGGCGAGTTTCTACTTTCAAATGCAATAAGAATTTTTGGGTTAGGTCAATCCGTTCGCGAGATATGGGAGTTTGAAGCTAAGAAATGGTTGAGATGACAACAAATTTTTCGCACTTCTGCTGCTCCAAACGCTTAACCAGAATGGCCTAGGGAAAAAATACACATACCGCTGTAATCGGGCGAGTTTCTACTTTCAGATGCAATAGGAATTTTTGGGTTAGGTCAATCCGTTCGCGAGATATGGGACTTTGAAGCTAAGAAATGGTTGACAAGACAACAAATTTTTCGCACTTGTGCTGCTCCAATCGCTTAACCAGAATGGCCTAGGGAAAAAATACGCATTCCGTTGTAATCGGGCGAGTTTCTACTTTCATATGCAACAGGAATTTTTGGGCTAGGTCAATCCGTTCGCGAAATATGGGAGTTTGAAGCTAGGAAATGGTTGAGAAGACAACAAATTTTTCGCACTTCTGCTGCTCGAAACGCTTAACCAGAATGGCCTAGGGAAAAAATACGCATACAGTTGTAATCGGGCGAGTTTCTACTTTCAGACGCAGCACGAATCTTTGGGATTGGTCAATCCGTTCGCGAGATATGGGACCTTGAAACTAAGAAATGGTTGAGAAGACAACAAATTTTTCGCAATTCTGCTGCTCCAAACGCTTAAACAGAATGGCCTAGGGAAAAAATACGCATACCGTTGTAATCGGGCGAGTTTCTACTTTCAGACGCAGCAGGAATTTTTGGGTTTGGTCAATCCGTTTGCGAGATATGGGACTTTGAAGCTAAGAAATGGCTGAGAAGACAACAAATTTTTCTCAATTCTGCTGCTCCACACGCTTAACCAGAATGGCCTAGGGAAAAAATACACACACCGTTGTAATCGGGCGGGTTTCCACTTTCAAATGCAATAGGAATTTTTGAGTTAGGTCAATCCGTTCGCGAGATATGGGGGTTTGAAGCCAAGAAATGGTTGAGAAGACAACAAATTTTTCGCACTTCTGCTGCTCCAAACGCTTAACCAGAATGGCCTAGGGAAAAAATACACATACCGCTGTAATCGGGCGAGTTTCTACTTTCAGATGCAATAGGAATTTTTGGGTTAGGTCAATCCCTTCGCGAGATATGGGACTTTGAAGCTAAGAAATGGTTGACAAGACAACAAATTTTTCGCACTTGTGCTGCTCCAATCGCTTAACCAGAATGGCCTAGGGAAAAAATACGCATACCGTTGTAATCGGGCGAGTTTCTACTTTCAGACGCAGCAGGAATTTTTGGGTTTGGTCAATCCGTTTGCGAGATATGGGACTTTGAAGCTAAGAAATGGTTGAGAAGACAACAAATTTTTCGCAATTCTGCTGCTCCAAACGCTTAACCAGAATGGCCTAGGGAAAAAATACACATACCGCTGTAATCGGGCGAGTTTCTACTTTCAGATGCAATAGGAATTTTTGGGTTATGTCAATCCGTTCGCGAGATATGGGACTTTGAAGCTAGGAAATGGTTGAGAAGACAACAAATTTTTCGCACTTCTGCTGCTCGAAACGCTTAACCAGATTGGCCTAGGGAAAAAATACGCATACAGTTGTAATCGGGCGAGTTTCTACTTTCAGACGCAGCACGAATCTTTGGGATTGGTCAATCCGTTCGCGAGATATGGGACCTTGAAGCTAAGAAATAGTTGAGAAGACAACAAATTTTTCGCAATTCTGCTGCTCCAAACGCTTAACCAGAATGGCCTAGGGAAAAAATTCGCATACCGTTCTAATCGAGCGAGTTTCTACTTTCAGACGCAGCACGAATCTTTGGGATTGGTCAATCCGTTCGCGAGATATGGGACCTTGAAGCTAAGAAATGGTTGAGAAGACAACAAATTTTTCGCAATTCTGCTGCTCCACACGCTTAACCAGAATGGCCTAGGGAAAAAATACACATACCGCTGTAATCGGGCGAGTTTCTACTTTCAGATGCAATAGGAATTTTTGGGTTAGGCCAATCCGTTCGCGAGATATGGGACTTTGAAGCTAAGGAATGGTTGACAAGACAACAAATTTCTCGCACTTGTGCTGCTCCAATCGCTTAAACAGAATGGCCTAGGGAAAAAATACGCATACCGTTGTAATCGGGCGAGTTTCTACTTTCATATGCAGCAGGAATTTTTGGGCTAGGTCAATCCGTTCGCGAGATATGGGAGCTTGAAGCTAGGAAATGGTTGAGAAGACAACAAATTTTTCGCACTTCTGCTGCTCGAAACGCTTAACCAGAATGGCCTAGGGAAAAAATACGCATACAGTTGTAATCGGGCGAGTTTCTACTTTCAGACGCAGCACGAATCTTTGGGATTGGTCAATCCGTTCGCGAGATATGGGACCTGGAAGCTAAGAAATGGTTGAGAAGACAACAAATTTTTCGCAATTCTGCTGCTCCACACGCTTAACCAGAATGGCCTAGGGAAAAAATACGCATACGGTTGTAATCGGGCGAGTTTCTACTTTCAGACGCAGCACGAATTTTTGGGATTGGTCAATCCGTTCGCTAGATATGGGAGTTTGAAGCTAAGAAATGGTTGAGAAGACAACAAATTTTTCGCACTTCTGCTGCTCCAAACGCTTAACCAGAATGGCCTAGGGAAAAAATTCGCCTACCGTTCTAATCGGGCGAGTTTCTACTTTCAGACGCAGCAGGCATTTTTGGGTTTGGTCACTCCGTTTGCGAGATGTGGGACTTTGAAGCTAAGAAATGGTTGAGAAGACAACAAATTTTTCGCGCTTCTGCTGCTCCAATCGCTTAACCAGAATGGCCTAGGGAAAAAATACGCATACAGTTGTAATCGGGCGAGTTTCTACTTTCAGAGGCATCACGAATTTTTGGGTTAGGTCTATCCGTTCGCGAGATATGGGAGTTTGAAGACAAAAAATGGTTGAGAAGGCATAAAATTTTTCGCACTTCTGCTGCTCCAAACGCTTAACCAGAATGGCCTAGGGAAAAAATACACACACCGTTGTAATCGGGCGAGTTGCTACTTTCAAATGCAATAGCAATTTTTGGGTTAGGTCAATCCGTTCGTGAGATATGTGAGTATGAAGCTAGGAAATGGTTGAGAAGACAACAAATTTTTCGCACTTCTGCTGCTCCAAACGCTTAACCAGAATGCCCTAGGGAAAAAATACGCACACAGTTGTAATCGGGCGAGTTTCTACTTTCTGCCGCTGCACGAATTTTTGGGATTGGTCAATCCGTTCGCGAGATATGGGACCTTGAAGCTAAGAAATGGTTGAGAAGACAACAAATTTTTCGCAATTCTGCTGCTCCAAACGCTTAACCAGAATGACCTAGGGAAAAAATACGCATACCGTTGTAATCGGGCGAGTTTCTACTTTCAGACGCAGCAGGAATTTTTGGGTTTGGTCAATCCATTTGCGAGATATGGGACTTTGAAGCTAAGAAATGGTTGAGAAGACAACAAATTTTTCGCAATTCTGCTGCTCCAAACGCTTAACCAGAAGGGCCTAGGGAAAAAATACACACACCGCTGTAATCGGGCGAGTTTCTACTTTCAAATGCAATAAGAATTTTTGGGTTAGGTCAATCCGTTCGCGAGATATGGGAGTTTGAAGCTAAGAAATGGTTGAGATGACAACAAATTTTTCGCACTTCTGCTGCTCCAAACGCTTAACCAGAATGGCCTAGGGAAAAAATACACATACCGCTGTAATCGGGCGAGTTTCTACTTTCAGATGCAATAGGAATTTTTGGGTTAGGTCAATCCGTTCGCGAGATATGGGACTTTGAAGCTAAGAAATGGTTGACAAGACAACAAATTTTTCGCACTTGTGCTGCTCCAATCGCTTAACCAGAATGGCCTAGGGAAAAAATACGCATTCCGTTGTAATCGGGCGAGTTTCTACTTTCATATGCAACAGGAATTTTTGGGCTAGGTCAATCCGTTCGCGAAATATGGGAGTTTGAAGCTAGGAAATGGTTGAGAAGACAACAAATTTTTCGCACTTCTGCTGCTCGAAACGCTTAACCAGAATGGCCTAGGGAAAAAATACGCATACAGTTGTAATCGGGCGAGTTTCTACTTTCAGACGCAGCACGAATCTTTGGGATTGGTCAATCCGTTCGCGAGATATGGGACCTTGAAACTAAGAAATGGTTGAGAAGACAACAAATTTTTCGCAATTCTGCTGCTCCAAACGCTTAAACAGAATGGCCTAGGGAAAAAATACGCATACCGTTGTAATCGGGCGAGTTTCTACTTTCAGACGCAGCAGGAATTTTTGGGTTTGGTCAATCCGTTTGCGAGATATGGGACTTTGAAGCTAAGAAATGGCTGAGAAGACAACAAATTTTTCTCAATTCTGCTGCTCCACACGCTTAACCAGAATGGCCTAGGGAAAAAATACACACACCGTTGTAATCGGGCGGGTTTCCACTTTCAAATGCAATAGGAATTTTTGAGTTAGGTCAATCCGTTCGCGAGATATGGGGGTTTGAAGCCAAGAAATGGTTGAGAAGACAACAAATTTTTCGCACTTCTGCTGCTCCAAACGCTTAACCAGAATGGCCTAGGGAAAAAATACACATACCGCTGTAATCGGGCGAGTTTCTACTTTCAGATGCAATAGGAATTTTTGGGTTAGGTCAATCCCTTCGCGAGATATGGGACTTTGAAGCTAAGAAATGGTTGACAAGACAACAAATTTTTCGCACTTGTGCTGCTCCAATCGCTTAACCAGAATGGCCTAGGGAAAAAATACGCATACCGTTGTAATCGGGCGAGTTTCTACTTTCAGACGCAGCAGGAATTTTTGGGTTTGGTCAATCCGTTTGCGAGATATGGGACTTTGAAGCTAAGAAATGGTTGAGAAGACAACAAATTTTTCGCAATTCTGCTGCTCCAAACGCTTAACCAGAATGGCCTAGGGAAAAAATACACATACCGCTGTAATCGGGCGAGTTTCTACTTTCAGATGCAATAGGAATTTTTGGGTTATGTCAATCCGTTCGCGAGATATGGGACTTTGAAGCTAGGAAATGGTTGAGAAGACAACAAATTTTTCGCACTTCTGCTGCTCGAAACGCTTAACCAGATTGGCCTAGGGAAAAAATACGCATACAGTTGTAATCGGGCGAGTTTCTACTTTCAGACGCAGCACGAATCTTTGGGATTGGTCAATCCGTTCGCGAGATATGGGACCTTGAAGCTAAGAAATAGTTGAGAAGACAACAAATTTTTCGCAATTCTGCTGCTCCAAACGCTTAACCAGAATGGCCTAGGGAAAAAATTCGCATACCGTTCTAATCGAGCGAGTTTCTACTTTCAGACGCAGCACGAATCTTTGGGATTGGTCAATCCGTTCGCGAGATATGGGACCTTGAAGCTAAGAAATGGTTGAGAAGACAACAAATTTTTCGCAATTCTGCTGCTCCACACGCTTAACCAGAATGGCCTAGGGAAAAAATACACATACCGCTGTAATCGGGCGAGTTTCTACTTTCAGATGCAATAGGAATTTTTGGGTTAGGCCAATCCGTTCGCGAGATATGGGACTTTGAAGCTAAGGAATGGTTGACAAGACAACAAATTTCTCGCACTTGTGCTGCTCCAATCGCTTAAACAGAATGGCCTAGGGAAAAAATACGCATACCGTTGTAATCGGGCGAGTTTCTACTTTCATATGCAGCAGGAATTTTTGGGCTAGGTCAATCCGTTCGCGAGATATGGGAGCTTGAAGCTAGGAAATGGTTGAGAAGACAACAAATTTTTCGCACTTCTGCTGCTCGAAACGCTTAACCAGAATGGCCTAGGGAAAAAATACGCATACAGTTGTAATCGGGCGAGTTTCTACTTTCAGACGCAGCACGAATCTTTGGGATTGGTCAATCCGTTCGCGAGATATGGGACCTGGAAGCTAAGAAATGGTTGAGAAGACAACAAATTTTTCGCAATTCTGCTGCTCCACACGCTTAACCAGAATGGCCTAGGGAAAAAATACACATACCGCTGTAATCGGGCGAGTTTCTACTTTCAGACGCAGCACGAATCTTTGGGATTGGTCAATCCGTTCGCGAGATATGGGACCTTGAAGCTAAGAAATGGTTGAGAAGACAACAAATTTTTCGCAATTCTGCTGCTCCACACGCTTAACCAGAATGGCCTAGGGAAAAAATACGCATACCGTTGTAATCGGGCGAGTTTCTACTTTCAGACGCAGCAGGAATTTTTGGGTTAGGTCAATCCGTTCGCGAGATATGGGACTTTGAAGCTAAGAAATGGTTGACAAGACAACAAATTTTTCGCACTTGTGCTGCTCCAATCGCTTAAACAGAATGGCCTAGGGAAAAAATACGCATACCGTTGTAATCGGGCGAGTTTCTACTTTCATATGCAACAGGAATTTTTGGGCTAGGTCAATCCGTTCGCGAGATATGGGAGTTTGAAGCTAGGAAATGGTTGAGAAGACAACAAATTTTTCGCACTTCTGCTGCTCGAAACGCTTAACCAGAATGGCCTAGGGAAAAAATACGCACACAGTTGTAATCGGGCGAGTTTCTACTTTCTGCCGCAGCACGAATTTTTGGGATTGGTCAATCCGTTCGCGAGATATGGGACCTTGAAGCTAAGAAATGGTTGAGAAGACAACAAATTTTTCGCAATTCTGCTGCTCCAAACGCTTAACCAGAATGGCCTAGGGAAAAAATACGCATACCGTTGTAATCGGGCGAGTTTCTACTTTCAGACGCAGCAGGAATTTTTGGGTTAGGTCAATCCGTTCGCGAGATATGGGACTTTGAAGCTAAGAAATGGTTGACAAGACAACAAATTTTTCGCACTTGTGCTGCTCCAATCGCTTAACCAGAATGGCCTAGGGAAAAAATACGCAT
This sequence comes from Ptiloglossa arizonensis, assembly GCF_051014685.1. NCBI lineage: Eukaryota > Metazoa > Arthropoda > Insecta > Hymenoptera > Colletidae > Ptiloglossa > Ptiloglossa arizonensis. The sequence goes on from NW_027478626.1 coordinate 737,775, forward strand.
ACCGTTGTAATCGGGCGAGTTTCTACTTTCATATGCAACAGGAATTTTTGGGCTAGGTCAATCCGTTCGCGAGATATGGGAGTTTGAAGCTAGGAAATGGTTGAGAAGACAACAAATTTTTCGCACTTCTGCTGCTCGAAACGCTTAACCAGAATGGCCTAGGGAAAAAATACGCATACGGTTGTAATCGGGCGAGTTTCTACTTTCAGACGCAGCACGAATTTTTGGGATTGGTCAATCCGTTCGCTAGATATGGGAGTTTGAAGCTAAGAAATGGTTGAGAAGACAACAAATTTTTCGCACTTCTGCTGCTCCAAACGCTTAACCAGAATGGCCTAGGGAAAAAATTCGCCTACCGTTCTAATCGGGCGAGTTTCTACTTTCAGACGCAGCAGGCATTTTTGGGTTTGGTCACTCCGTTTGCGAGATGTGGGACTTTGAAGCTAAGAAATGGTTGAGAAGACAACAAATTTTTCGCGCTTCTGCTGCTCCAATCGCTTAACCAGAATGGCCTAGGGAAAAAATACGCATACAGTTGTAATCGGGCGAGTTTCTACTTTCAGAGGCATCACGAATTTTTGGGTTAGGTCTATCCGTTCGCGAGATATGGGAGTTTGAAGACAAAAAATGGTTGAGAAGGCATAAAATTTTTCGCACTTCTGCTGCTCCAAACGCTTAACCAGAATGGCCTAGGGAAAAAATACACACACCGTTGTAATCGGGCGAGTTGCTACTTTCAAATGCAATAGGAATTTTTGGGTTAGGTCAATCCGTTCGTGAGATATGTGAGTATGAAGCTAGGAAATGGTTGAGAAGACAACAAATTTTTCGCACTTCTGCTGCTCCAAACGCTTAACCAGAATGCCCTAGGGAAAAAATACGCACACAGTTGTAATCGGGCGAGTTTCTACTTTCTGCCGCTGCACGAATTTTTGGGATTGGTCAATCCGTTCGCGAGATATGGGACCTTGAAGCTAAGAAATGGTTGAGAAGACAACAAATTTTTCGCAATTCTGCTGCTCCAAACGCTTAACCAGAATGACCTAGGGAAAAAATACGCATACCGTTGTAATCGGGCGAGTTTCTACTTTCAGACGCAGCAGGAATTTTTGGGTTTGGTCAATCCATTTGCGAGATATGGGACTTTGAAGCTAAGAAATGGTTGAGAAGACAACAAATTTTTCGCAATTCTGCTGCTCCAAACGCTTAACCAGAAGGGCCTAGGGAAAAAATACACACACCGCTGTAATCGGGCGAGTTTCTACTTTCAAATGCAATAAGAATTTTTGGGTTAGGTCAATCCGTTCGCGAGATATGGGAGTTTGAAGCTAAGAAATGGTTGAGATGACAACAAATTTTTCGCACTTCTGCTGCTCCAAACGCTTAACCAGAATGGCCTAGGGAAAAAATACACATACCGCTGTAATCGGGCGAGTTTCTACTTTCAGATGCAATAGGAATTTTTGGGTTAGGTCAATCCGTTCGCGAGATATGGGACTTTGAAGCTAAGAAATGGTTGACAAGACAACAAATTTTTCGCACTTGTGCTGCTCCAATCGCTTAACCAGAATGGCCTAGGGAAAAAATACGCATTCCGTTGTAATCGGGCGAGTTTCTACTTTCATATGCAACAGGAATTTTTGGGCTAGGTCAATCCGTTCGCGAAATATGGGAGTTTGAAGCTAGGAAATGGTTGAGAAGACAACAAATTTTTCGCACTTCTGCTGCTCGAAACGCTTAACCAGAATGGCCTAGGGAAAAAATACGCATACAGTTGTAATCGGGCGAGTTTCTACTTTCAGACGCAGCACGAATCTTTGGGATTGGTCAATCCGTTCGCGAGATATGGGACCTTGAAACTAAGAAATGGTTGAGAAGACAACAAATTTTTCGCAATTCTGCTGCTCCAAACGCTTAAACAGAATGGCCTAGGGAAAAAATACGCATACCGTTGTAATCGGGCGAGTTTCTACTTTCAGACGCAGCAGGAATTTTTGGGTTTGGTCAATCCGTTTGCGAGATATGGGACTTTGAAGCTAAGAAATGGCTGAGAAGACAACAAATTTTTCTCAATTCTGCTGCTCCACACGCTTAACCAGAATGGCCTAGGGAAAAAATACACACACCGTTGTAATCGGGCGGGTTTCCACTTTCAAATGCAATAGGAATTTTTGAGTTAGGTCAATCCGTTCGCGAGATATGGGGGTTTGAAGCCAAGAAATGGTTGAGAAGACAACAAATTTTTCGCACTTCTGCTGCTCCAAACGCTTAACCAGAATGGCCTAGGGAAAAAATACACATACCGCTGTAATCGGGCGAGTTTCTACTTTCAGATGCAATAGGAATTTTTGGGTTAGGTCAATCCCTTCGCGAGATATGGGACTTTGAAGCTAAGAAATGGTTGACAAGACAACAAATTTTTCGCACTTGTGCTGCTCCAATCGCTTAACCAGAATGGCCTAGGGAAAAAATACGCATACCGTTGTAATCGGGCGAGTTTCTACTTTCAGACGCAGCAGGAATTTTTGGGTTTGGTCAATCCGTTTGCGAGATATGGGACTTTGAAGCTAAGAAATGGTTGAGAAGACAACAAATTTTTCGCAATTCTGCTGCTCCAAACGCTTAACCAGAATGGCCTAGGGAAAAAATTCGCATACCGTTCTAATCGGGCGAGTTTCTACTTTCAGACGCAGCACGAATCTTTGGGATTGGTCAATCCGTTCGCGAGATATGGGACCTTGAAGCTAAGAAATGGTTGAGAAGACAACAAATTTTTCGCAATTCTGCTGCTCCACACGCTTGACCAGAATGGCCTAGGGAAAAAATACACATACCGCTGTAATCGGGCGAGTTTCTACTTTCAGATGCAATAGGAATTTTTGGGTTAGGCCAATCCGTTCGCGAGATATGGGACTTTGAAGCTAAGGAATGGTTGACAAGACAACAAATTTTTCGCACTTGTGCTGCTCCAATCGCTTAAACAGAATGGCCTAGGGAAAAAATACGCATACCGTTGTAATCGGGCGTGTTTCTACTTTCATATGCAGCAGGAATTTCTGGGCTAGGTCAATCCGTTCGCGAGATATGGGAGGTTGAAGCTAGGAAATGGTTGAGAAGACAACAAATTTTTCGCACTTCTGCTGCTCGAAACGCTTAACCAGAGTGGCCTAGGGAAAAAATACGCACACAGTTGTAATCGGGCGAGTTTCTACTTTCTGCCGCAGCACGAATTTTTGGGATTGGTCAATCCGTTCGCGAGATATGGGACCTTGAAGCTAAGAAATGGTTGAGAAGACAACAAATTTTTCGCAATTCTGCTGCTCCAAACGCTTAACCAGAATGGCCTAGGGAAAAAATACACACACCGTTGTAATCGGGCGGGTTTCCACTTTCAAATGCAATAGGAATTTTTGAGTTAGGTCAATCCGTTCGCGAGATATGGGGGTTTGAAGCCAAGAAATGGTTGAGAAGACAACAAATTTTTCGCACTTCTGCTGCTCCAAACGCTTAACCAGAATGGCCTAGGGAAAAAATACACATACCGCTGTAATCGGGCGAGTTTCTACTTTCAGATGCAATAGGAATTTTTGGGTTAGGTCAATCCCTTCGCGAGATATGGGACTTTGAAGCTAAGAAATGGTTGACAAGACAACAAATTTTTCGCACTTGTGCTGCTCCAATCGCTTAACCAGAATGGCCTAGGGAAAAAATACGCATACCGTTGTAATCGGGCGAGTTTCTACTTTCAGACGCAGCAGGAATTTTTGGGTTTGGTCAATCCGTTTGCGAGATATGGGACTTTGAAGCTAAGAAATGGTTGAGAAGACAACAAATTTTTCGCAATTCTGCTGCTCCAAACGCTTAACCAGAATGGCCTAGGGAAAAAATTCGCATACCGTTCTAATCGGGCGAGTTTCTACTTTCAGACGCAGCACGAATCTTTGGGATTGGTCAATCCGTTCGCGAGATATGGGACCTTGAAGCTAAGAAATGGTTGAGAAGACAACAAATTTTTCGCAATTCTGCTGCTCCACACGCTTGACCAGAATGGCCTAGGGAAAAAATACACATACCGCTGTAATCGGGCGAGTTTCTACTTTCAGATGCAATAGGAATTTTTGGGTTAGGCCAATCCGTTCGCGAGATATGGGACTTTGAAGCTAAGGAATGGTTGACAAGACAACAAATTTTTCGCACTTGTGCTGCTCCAATCGCTTAAACAGAATGGCCTAGGGAAAAAATACGCATACCGTTGTAATCGGGCGTGTTTCTACTTTCATATGCAGCAGGAATTTCTGGGCTAGGTCAATCCGTTCGCGAGATATGGGAGGTTGAAGCTAGGAAATGGTTGAGAAGACAACAAATTTTTCGCACTTCTGCTGCTCGAAACGCTTAACCAGAGTGGCCTAGGGAAAAAATACGCACACAGTTGTAATCGGGCGAGTTTCTACTTTCTGCCGCAGCACGAATTTTTGGGATTGGTCAATCCGTTCGCGAGATATGGGACCTTGAAGCTAAGAAATGGTTGAGAAGACAACAAATTTTTCGCAATTCTGCTGCTCCAAACGCTTAACCAGAATGGCCTAGGGAAAAAATACGCATACCGTTGTAATCGGGCGAGTTTCTACTTTCAGACGCAGCAGGAATTTTTGGGTTAGGTCAATCCGTTCGCGAGATATGGGACTTTGAAGCTAAGAAATGGTTGACAAGACAACAAATTTTTCGCACTTGTGCTGCTCCAATCGCTTAACCAGAATGGCCTAGGGAAAAAATACGCATACCGTTGTAATCGGGCGAGTTTCTACTTTCATATGCAACAGGAATTTTTGGGCTAGGTCAATCCGTTTGCGAGATATGGGACTTTGAAGCTAAGAAATGGCTGAGAAGACAACAAATTTTTCTCAATTCTGCTGCTCCACACGCTTAACCAGAATGGCCTAGGGAAAAAATACACACACCGTTGTAATCGGGCGAGTTTCTACTTTCAAGAGCAAAAGGAATTTTTGGGTTAGGTCAATCCCTTCGCGAGATATGGGACTTTGAAGCTAAGAAATGGTTGACAAGACAACAAATTTTTCGCACTTTTGCTGCTCCAATCGCTTAACCAGAATGGCCTAGGGAAAAAATACGCATACCGTTGTAATCGGGCGAGTTTCTACTTTCAGACGCAGCAGGAATTTTTGGGTTTGGTCAATCCGTTTGCGAGATATGGGACTTTGAAGCTAAGAAATGGTTGAGAAGACAACAAATTTTTCGCAATTCTGCTGCTCCAATCGCTTAACCAGAAAGGCCTAGGGGAAAAATACACATACCGTTGTAATCGGGCGAGTCTCTACTTTCAGATGCAATAGGAATTTTTGGGTTAGGTCAATCCGTTCGCGAGATATGGGACTTTGAAGCTAAGAAATGGTTGAGAAGACAACAAATTTTTCGCAATTCTGCTGCTCCAAACGCTTAACCAGAAGGGCCTAGGGAAAAAATACACACACCGTTGTAATCGGGCGAGTTTCTACTTTCAAATGCAATAGGAATTTTTGGGTTAGGTCAATCCGTTCGCGAGATATGGGAGTTTGAAGCTAAGAAATGGTAGAGATGACAACAAATTTTTCGCACTTCTGCTGCTCCAAACGCTTAACCAGAATGGCCTAGGGAAAAAATACACATACCGCTGTAATCGGGCGAGTTTCTACTTTCAGATGCAATAGGAATTTTTGGGTTAGGTCAATCCGTTCGCGAGATATGGGACTTTGAAGCTAAGAAATGGTTGACAAGACAACAAATTTTTCGCACTTGTGCTGCTCCAATCGCTTAACCAGAATGGCCTAGGGAAAAAATACGCATACCGTTGTAATCGGGCGAGTTTCTACTTTTAGACGCAGCAGGAATTTTTGGGTTTGGTCACTCCGTTTGCGAGATATGGGACTTTGCACCTAAGAAATGGTTGAGAAGACAACAAATTTTTCGCGCTTCTGCTGCTCCAATCGCTTAACCAGGAAGGCCTAGGGGAAAAATACACATACCGTTGTAATCGGGCGTGTCTCTACTTTCAGATGCAATAGGAATTTTTGTGTTAGGTCAACCCGTTCGCGAGATATGGGGGTTTGAAGCTAAGAAATGGTTGAGGAGACAACAAATTTTTCGTACTTCTGATGCTCGAATCGCTTAAGCAGAATGGCCTAGGGAAAAAATACGCATACCTTTGTAATAGGGCGAGTTTCTACTTTCGGATGCAATAGGAATTTTTGTGTTAGGTCAATCCGTTCGCGAGATATGGGACTTTGAAGCTAAGAAATGGTTGAGGAGACAACAAATTTTTCGTACTTCTGCTGCGCCAAACGCTTAACCAGAATGGCCTAGGGGAAAAATACGCATACCGTTGTAATCGGGCGAGTTTCTACTTTCAGACGCAGCAGGAATTTTTGGGTTTGGTCAATCTGTTTGCGAGATATGGGACTTTGAAGCTAAGAAATGGTTGAGAAGACAACAAATTTTTCGCAATTCTGCTGCTCCAAACGATTAACCAGAACGGCCTAGGGAAAAAACACACACACCGTTGTAATCGGGCGAGTTTCTACTTTCAAATGCAACAGGAATTTTTGGGCTATGTCAATCCGTTCGCGAGATATGGGAGTTTGAAGCTAGGAAATGGTTGAGAAGACAACAAATTTTTCGCACTTCTGCTGCTCGAAACGCTTAACCAGAATGGCCTAGGGAAAAAATACGCATACGGTTGTAATCGGGCGAGTTTCTACTTTCAGACGCAGCACGAATTTTTGGGATTGGTCAATCCGTTCGCGAGATATGGGACCTTGAAGCTAAGAAATGGTTGAGAAGACAACAAATTTTTCGCAATTCTGCTGCTCCAAACGCTTAACCAGAATGGCCTAGGGAAAAAATACGCATACCGTTGTAATCGGGCGAGTTTCTACTTTCAGACGCAGCAGGAATTTTTGGGTTTGGTCAATCCCTTTGCGAGATATGGGACTTTGAAGCTAAGAAATGGTTGAGAAGACAACAAATTTTTCGCAATTCTGCTGCTCCAAACGCTTAACCAGAAGGGCTTAGGGAAAAAATACACACACCGTTGTAATCGGGCGAGTTTCTACTTTCAAATGCAATAGGAATTTTTGGGTTAAGTCAATCCGTTCGCGAGATATGGGAGTTTGAAGCTAAGAAATGGTTGTGATGACAACAAATTTTTCGCACTTCTGCTGCTCCAAACGCTTAACCAGAATGGCCTAGGGAAGAAAAACACATACCGCTGTAATCGGGCGAGTTTCTACTTTCAGATGCAATAGGAATTTTTGGGTTAGGTCAATCCGTTCGCGAGATATGGGACTTTGAAGCTAAGAAATGGTTGACAAGACAACAAATTTTTCGCACTTGTGCTGCTCCAATCGCTTAACCAGAATGGCCTAGGGAAAAAATACGCATACCGTTGTAATCGGGCGAGTTCCTACTTTCATATGCAACAGGAATTTTTGGGCTAGATCAATCCGTTCGCGAGATATGGGAGTTTGAAGCTAGGAAATGGTTGAGAAGACAACAAATTTTTCGCAATTCTGCTGCTCCAAACGCTTAACCAGAATGGCCTAGGGAAAAAATACACACACCGTTGTATTCGGGCGGGTTTCCACTTTCAAATGCAATAGGAATTTTTGGGTTAGGTCAATCCGTTCGCGAGATATGGGAGTTTGAAGCTAAGAAATGGTTGAGAAGACAAAAAATTTTTCGCACTTCTGCTGCTCCAAACGCTTAACCAGAATGGCCTAGGCAAAAAATTCGCATACCGTTCTAATCGGGCGAGTTTCTACTTTCAGACGCGGCAGGAATTTTGGGTTTGGTCACTCCGTTTGCGAGATATGGGACTTTGAAGCTAAGAAATGGTTGAGAAGACAACAGATTTTTCGCAGTTCTGCTTAGAAACGCTTAACCAGAATGACCTACGGAAAAAATACACACACCGTTGTAATCGGGCGAGTTTCTACTTTCAAATGCAATAGGAATTTTTGGGTTAGGTCAATCCGTTCGCGAGATATGGGAGTTTGAAGCTAGGAAATGGTTGAGAAGACAACAAATTTTTCGCACTTCTGCTGCTCGAAACGCTTAACCAGAATGGCCTAGGGAAAAAATACACACACCGTTGTAATCGGGCGAGTTTCTACTTTCAGATGCAATAGGAATTTTTGGGTTAGGTCAATCCGTTCGCGAGATATGGGACTTTGAAGCTAAGGAATGGTTGACAAGACAACAAATTTTTCGCACTTGTGCTGCTCCAATCGCTTAAACAGAATGGCCTAGGGAAAAAATACGCATACCGTTGTAATCGGGCGAGTTTCTACTTTCATATGCACCAGGAATTTTTGGGCTAGGTCAATCCGTTCGCGAGATATGGGAGTTTGAAGCTAGGAAATGGTTGAGAAGACAACAAATTTTTCGCACTTCTGCTGCTCGAAACGCTTAACCAGAATGGCCTAGGGAAAAAATACGCACACAGTTGTAATCGGGCGAGTTTCTACCTTCTGCCGCAGCACGAATTTTTGGGATTGGTCAATCCGTTCGCGAGATATGGGACCTTGAAGCTAAGAAATGGTTGAGAAGACAACAAATTTTTCGCAATTCTGCTGCTCCAAACGCTTAACCAGAATGGCCTAGGGAAAAAATACGCATACCGCTGTAATCGGGCGAGTTTCTACTTTCAGATGCAATAGGAATTTTTCGGTTAGGTCAATCCGTTCGCGAGATATGGGACTTTGAAGCTAAGGAATGGTTGACAAGACAACAAATTTTTCGCACTTGTGCTGCTCCAATCGCTTAAACAGAATGGCCTAGGGAAAAAATACGCATACCGTTGTAATCGGGCGAGTTTCTACTTTCATATGCAGCAGAAATTTTTGGGCTAGGTCAATCCGTTCGCGAGATATGGGAGTTTGAAGCTAGGAAATGGTTGAGAAGACAACAAATTTTTCGCACTTCTGCTGCTCGAAACGCTTAACCAGAATGGCCTAGGGAAAAAATACGCACACAGTTGTAATCGGGCGAGTTTCTACTTTCTGCCGCAGCACGAATTTTTGGGATTGGTCAATCCGTTCGCGAGATATGGGACCTTGAAGCTAAGAAATGGTTGAGAAGACAACAAATTTTTCGCAATTCTGCTGCTCCAAACGCTTAACCGGAATGGCCTAGGGAAAAAATACGCATACCGTTGTAATCGGGCGAGTTTCTACTTTCAGACGCAGCAGGAATTTTTGGGTTAGGTCAATCCGTTCGCGTGATATGGGACTTTGAAGCTAAGAAATGGTTGACAAGACAACAAATTTTTCGCACTTGTGCTGCTCCAATCGCTTAACCAGAATGGCCTAGGGAAAAAATACGCATACCGTTGTAATCGGGCGAGTTTCTACTTTCATATGCAACAGGAATTTTTGGGTTTGGTCAATCCGCTCGCGAGATATGGGAGTTTGAAGCTAGGAAATGGTTGTGAAGACAACAAATTTTTCGCACTTCTGCTGCTCGAAACGCTTAACCAGAATGGCCTAGGGAAAAAATACGCATACCGTTGTAATCGGGCGAGTTTCTACTTTCATATGCAACAGGAATTTTTGGGCTAGGTCAATCCGTTCGCGAGATATGGGAGTATGAAGCTAGGAAATGGTTGAGAAGACAACAAATTTTTCGCACTTCTGCTGCTCCAAACGCTTAACCAGAATGCCCTAGGGAAAAAATACGCACACAGTTGTAATCGGGCGAGTTTCTACTTTCTGCCGCAGCACGAATTTTTGTGATTGGTCAATCCGTTCGCGAGATATGGGACCTTGAAGCTAAGAAATGGTTGAGAAGACAACAAATTTTTCGCAATTCTGCTGCTCCAAACGCTTAACCAGAATGGCCTAGGGAAAAAATACGCATACCGTTGTAATCGGGCGAGTTTCTACTTTCAGACGCAGCAGGAATTTTTGGGTTTGGTCAATCCCTTTGCGAGATATGGGACTTTGAAGCTAAGAAATGGTTGAGAAGACAACAAATTTTTCGCAATTCTGCTGCTCCAAACGCTTAACCAGAATGGCCTAGGGAAAAAATACACACACCGTTGTAATCGGGCGAGTTTCTACTTTCATATGCAACAGGAATTTTTGGGCTAGGTCAATCCGTTCGCGAGATATGGGAGTTTGAAGCTAGGAAATGGTTGAGAAGACAACAAATTTTTCGCACTTCTGCTGCTCCAAACGCTTAACCAGAATGCCATAGGGAAAAAATACGCACACAGTTGTAATCGGGCGAGTTTCTACTTTCTGCCGCAGCACGAATTTTTGGGATTGGTCAATCCGTTCGCGAGATATGGGACCTTGAAGCTAAGAAATGGTTGAGAAGACAACAAATTTTTCGCAATTCTGCTGCTCCAAACGCTTAACCAGAATGGCCTAGGGAAAAAATACGCATACCGTTGTAATCGGGCGAGTTTCTACTTTCAGACGCAGCAGGAATTTTTGGGTTTGGTCAATCCGTTTGCGAGATATGGGACTTTGAAGCTAAGAAATTGTTGAGAAGACAACAAATTTTTCGCAATTCTGCTGCTCCAAACGCTTAACCAGAAGGGCCTAGGGAAAAAATACACACACCGTTGTAATCGGGCGAGTTTCTACTTTCAAATGCAATAGGAATTTTTGGGTTAGGTCAATCCGTTCGCGAGATATGGGAGTTTGAAGCTAAGAAATGGTTGAGATGACAACAAATTTTTCGCACTTCTGCTGCTCCAAACGCTTAACCAGAATGGCCTAGGGAAAAAATACACATACCGCTGAAATCGGGCGAGTTTCTACTTTCAGATGCAATAGGAATTTTTGGGTGAGGTCAATCCGTTCGCGAGATATGGGACTTTGAAGCTAAGAAATGGTTGACAAGACAACAAATTTTTCGCACTTGTGCTGCTCCAATCGCTTAACCAGAATGGCCTACGGAAAAAATACGCATACCGTTGTAATCGGGCGAGTTTCTACTTTCAGACGCAGCAGGAATTTTTGGGTTTGGTCAATCCGTTTGCGAGATATGGGACTTTGAAGCTAAGAAATGGTTGAGAAGACAACAAATTTTTCGCAATTCTGCTGCTCCAAACGCTTAACCAGAAGGGCCTAGGGAAAAAATACACACACCGTTGTAATCGGGCGAGTTTCTACTTTCAAATGCAATAGGAATTTTTGGGTTAGGTCAATCCGTTCGCGAGATATGGGAGTTTGAAGCTAAGAAATGGTTGAGATGACAACAAATTTTTCGCACTTCTGCTGCTCCAAACGCTTAACCAGAATGGCCTAGGGAAAAAATACACATACCGCTGAAATCGGGCGAGTTTCTACTTTCAGATGCAATAGGATTTTTGGGTTAGGTCAATCCGTTCGCGAGATATGGGACTTTGAAGCTAAGAAATGGTTGACAAGACAACAAATTTTTCGCACTTGTGCTGCTCCAATCGCTTAACCAGAATGGCCTAGGGAAAAAATACGCATATCGTTGTAATCGGGCGAGTTTCTACTTTCATATGCAACAGGAATTTTTGGGCTAGGTCAATCCGTTCGCGAGATATGGGAGTTTGAAGCTAGGAAATGGTTGAGAAGACAACAAATTTTTGGCACTTCTGCTGCTCGAAACGCTTAACCAGAATGGCCTAGGGAAAAAGTACGCATACAGTTGTAATCGGGCGAGTTTCTACTTTCAGACGCAGCACGAATCTTTGGGATTGGTCAATCCGTTCGCGAGATATGGGACCTTGAAGCTAAGAAATGGTTGAGAAGACAACAAATTTTTCGCAATTCTGCTGCTCCAAACGCTTAACCAGAATGGCCTAGGGAAAAAATTCGCATACCGTTCTAATCGGGCGAGTTTCTACTTTCAGACGCAGCAGGCATTTTTGGGTTTGGTCACACCGTTTGCGAGATATGGGACTTTGAATCTAAGAAATGGTTGAGAAGACAACAAATTTTTCGCAATTCTGCTGCTCCAAATGCTTAACCAGAATGACCTAGGGAAAAAATACACACACCGTTGTAATCGGGCGGGTTTCCACTTTCAAATGCAATAGGAATTTTTGGGTTAGGTCAATCCGTTTGCGAGATATGGGACTTTGAAGCTAAGAAATGGTTGAGAAGACAACAAATTTTTCGCACTTCTGCTGCTCGAAACGCTTAACCAGAATGGCCTAGGGAAAAAATACGCATACAGTTGTAATCGGGCGAGTTTCTACTTTCAGACCCAGCACGAATCTTTGGGATTGGTCAATCCGTTCGCAAGATATGGGACCTTGAAACTAAGAAATGGTTGAGAAGACAACAAATTTTTCGCAATTCTGCTGCTCCAAACGCTTAAACAGAATGGCCGAGGGAAAAAATACGCATACCGTTGTAATCGGGCGAGTTTCTACTTTCAGACGCAGCAGGAATTTTTGGGTTTGGTCAATCCGTTTGCGAGATATGGGACTTTGAAGCTAAGAAATGGCTGAGAAGACAACAAATTTTCGGCAATTCTGCTGCTCCACACGCTTAACCAGAATGGCCTAGGGAAAAAATACACACACCGTTGTAATCGGGCGGGTTTCCACTTTCAAATGCAATAGGAATTTTTGGGTTAGGTCAATCCGTTCGCGAGATATGGGGGTTTGAAGCTAAGAAATGGTTGAGAAGACAACAAATTTTTCGCAATTCTGCTGCTCCAAACGCTTAACCAGAATGGCCTAGGGAAAAAATACACATACCGCTGTAATCGGGCGAGTTTCTACTTTCAGATGCAATAGGAATTTTTGGGTTAGGTCAATCCGTTCGCGAGATATGGGACTTTGAAGCTAAGAGATGGTTGACAAGACAACAAATTTTTCGCACTTGTGCTGCTCCAATCGCTTAACCAGAATGGCCTAGGGAAAAAATACGCATACCGTTGTAATCGGGCGAGTTTCTACTTTCATATGCAGCAGGAATTTTTGGGCTAGGTCAATCCGTTCGCGAGATATGGGAGTTTGAAGCTAGGAAATGGTTGAGAAGACAACAAATTTTTCGCACTTCTGCTGCTCGAAACGCTTAACCAGAATGGCCTAGGGAAAAAATACGCACACAGTTGTAATCGGGCGAGTTTCTACTTTCTGCCGCAGCACGAATTTTTGGGATTGGTCAATCCGTTCGCGAGATATGGGACCTTGAAGCTAAGAAATGGTTGAGAAGACAACAAATTTTTCGCAATTCTGCTGCTCCAAACGCTTAACCAGAATGGCCTAGGGAAAAAATACGCATACCGTTCTAATCGGGCGAGTTTCTACTTTCAGACGCAGCAGGAATTTTGGGTTTGGTCACTCCGTTTGCGAGATATGGGACTTTGAAGCTAAGAAATGGTTAGAAGACAACAGATTTTTCGCAGTTCTGCTTAGAAACGCTTAACCAGAATGGCCTAGGGAAAAAATACACATGCCGCTGGAATCGGGCGAGTTTCTACTTTCATATGCAACAGGAATTTTTGGGCTAGGTCAATCCGTTCGCGAGATATGGGAGTATGAAGCTAGGAAATGGTTGAGAAGACAACAAATTTTTCGCACTTCTGCTGCTCCAAACGCTTAACCAGAATGCCCTAGGGAAAAAATACGCACACAGTTGTAATCGGGCGAGTTTCTACTTTCTGCCGCAGCACGAATTTTTGTGATTGGTCAATCCGTTCGCGAGATATGGGACCTTGAAGCTAAGAAATGGTTGAGAAGACAACAAATTTTTCGCAATTCTGCTGCTCCAAACGCTTAACCAGAATGGCCTAGGGAAAAAATACGCATACCGTTGTAATCGGGCGAGTTTCTACTTTCGGACGCAGCAGGAATTTTTGGGTTTGGTCAATCCCTTTGCGAGATATGGGACTTTGAAGCTAAGAAATGGTTGAGAAGACAACAAATTTTTCGCAATTCTGCTGCTCCAAACGCTTAACCAGAAGGGCTTAGGGAAAAAATACACACACCGTTGTAATCGGGCGAGTTTCTACTTTGAAATGCAATAGGAATTTTTGGGTTAGGTCAATCCGTTCGCGAGATATGGGAGTTTGAAGCTAAGAAATGGTTGTGATGACAACAAATTTTTCGCACTTGTGCTGCTCCAATCGCTTAACCAGAATGGCCTAGGGAAAAAATACGCATACCGTTGTAATCGGGCGAGTTCCTACTTTCATATGCAACAGGAATTTTTGGGCTAGATCAATCCGTTCGCGAGATATGGGAGTTTGAAGCTAGGAAATGGTTGAGAAGACAACAAATTTTTCGCAATTCTGCTGCTCCAAACGCTTAACCAGAATGGCCTAGGGAAAAAATACACACACCGTTGTATTCGGGCGGGTTTCCACTTTCAAATGCAATAGGAATTTTTGGGTTAGGTCAATCCGTTCGCGAGATATGGGAGTTTGAAGCTAAGAAATGGTTGAGAAGACAACAAATTTTTCGCACTTCTGCTGCTCCAAACGCTTAACCAGAATGGCCTAGGCAAAAAATACGCATACAGTTGTAAACGGGCGAGTTTCTACTTTCAGACGCAGCACGAATCTTTGGGATTGGTCAATCTGTTCGCGAGATATGGGACCTTGAAGCTAAGAAATGGTTGAGAAGACAACAGATTTTTCGCAGTTCTGCTTGGAAACGCTTAACCAGAATGGCCTACGGAAAAAATACACATACCGCTGTAATCGGGCGAGTTTCTACTTTCAGATGCAATAGGAATTTTTGGGTTAGGTCAATCCGTTCGCGAGATATGGGACTTTGAAGCTAAGAAATGGTTGACAAGACAACAAATTTTTCGCACTTGTGCTGCTCCAATCGCTTAACCAGAATGGCCTAGGGATAAAATACGCATACCGTTGTAATCGGGCGAGTTTCTACTTTCATATGCAACAGGAATTTTTGGGCTAGGTCAATCCGTTCGCGAGATATGGGACCTTGAAGCTAAGAAATGGTTGAGAACGCAACAAATTTTTCGCAATTCTGCTGCTCCAAACGTTTAAACAGAATGGCCTAGGGAAAAAATACGCATACAGTTGTAATCGGGCGAGTTTCTACTTTCAGACGCAGCACGAATCTTTGGGATTGGTCAATCCGTTCGCGAGATATGGGACCTTGAAGCTAAGAAATGGTTGAGAAGACAACAAATTTTTCGCAATTCTGCTGCTCCAAACGCTTAAACAGAATGGCCTAGGGAAAAAATACGCATACCGTTGTAATCGGGCGAGTTTCTACTTTCAGACGCAGCAGGAATTTTTGGGTTTGGTCAATCCGTTTGCGAGATATGGGACTTTGAAGCTAAGAAATGGTTGAGAAGACAACAAATTTTTCGCAATTCTGCTGCTCCAAACGCTTAACCAGAATGGCCTAGGGAAAAAATACATACACCGTTGTAATCGGGCGAGTTTCTACTTTCATATGCAACAGGAATTTTTGGGCTAGGTCAATCCGTTCGCGAGATATGGGAGTTTGAAGCTAGGAAATGGTTGAGAAGACAACAAATTTTTCGCACTTCTGCTGCTCCAAACGCTTAACCAGAATGCCCTAGGGAAAAAATACGCACACAGTTGTAATCGGGCGAGTTTCTACTTTCTGCCGCAGCACGAATTTTTGGGATTGGTCAATCCGTTCGCGAGATATGGGACCTTGAAGCTAAGAAATGGTTGAGAAGACAACAAATTTTTCGCAATTCTGCTGCTCCAAACGCTTAACCAGAATGGCCTAGGGAAAAAATACGCATACCGTTGTAATCGGGCGAGTTTCTACTTTCAGACGCAGCAGGAATTTTTGGGTTTGGTCAATCCGTTTGCGAGATATGGGACTTTGAAGCTAAGAAATGGTTGAGAAGACAACAAATTTTTCGCAATTCTGCTGCTCCAAACGCTTAACCAGAAGGGCCTAGGGAAAAAATACACACACCGTTGTAATCGGGCGAGTTTCTACTTTCAAATGCAATAGGAATTTTTGGGTTAGGTCAATCCGTTCGCGAGATATGGGAGTTTGAAGCTAAGAAATGGTTGAGATGACAACAAATTTTTCGCACTTCTGCTGCTCCAAACGCTTAACCAGAATAGCCTAGGGGAAAAATACACATACCGCTGAAATCGGGCGAGTTTCTACTTTCAGATGCAATAGGAATTTTTGGGTGAGGTCAATCCGTTCGCGAGATATGGGACTTTGAAGCTAAGAAATGGTTGACAAGACAACAAATTTTTCGCACTTGTGCTGCTCCAATCGCTTAACCAGAATGGCCTAGGGAAAAAATACGCATACCGTTGTAATCGGGCGAGTTTCTACTTTCATATGCAACAGGAATTTTTGGGCTAGGTCAATCCGTTCGCGAGATATGGGACCTTGAAGCTAAGAAATGGTTGAGAACACAACAAATTTTTCGCAATTCTGCTGCTCCAAACGTTTAAACAGAATGGCCTAGGGAAAAAATACGCATACAGTTGTAATCGGGCGAGTTTCTACTTTCAGACGCAGCACGAATCTTTGGGATTGGTCAATCCGTTCGCGAGATATGGGACCTTGAAGCTAAGAAATGGTTGAGAAGACAACAAATTTTTCGCAATTCTGCTGCTCCAAACGCTTAAACAGAATGGCCTAGGGAAAAAATACGCATACCGTTGTAATCGGGCGAGTTTCTACTTTCAGACGCAGCAGGAATTTTTGGGTTTGGTCAATCCGTTTGCGAGATATGGGACTTTGAAGCTAAGAAATGGTTGAGAAGACAACAAATTTTTCGCAATTCTGCTGCTCCAAACGCTTAACCAGAATGGCCTAGGGAAAAAATACGCATACCGTTGTAATCGGGCGAGTTCCTACTTTCATATGCAACAGGAATTTTTGGGCTAGATCAATCCGTTCGCGAGATATGGGAGTTTGAAGCTAGGAAATGGTTGAGAAGACAACAAATTTTTCGCAATTCTGCTGCTCCAAACGCTTAACCAGAATGGCCTAGGGAAAAAATACACACACCGTTGTATTCGGGCGGGTTTCCACTTTCAAATGCAATAGGAATTTTTGGGTTAGGTCAATCCGTTCGCGAGATATGGGAGTTTGAAGCTAAGAAATGGTTGAGAAGACAACAAATTTTTCGCACTTCTGCTGCTCCAAACGCTTAACCAGAATGGCCTAGGCAAAAAATACGCATACAGTTGTAAACGGGCGAGTTTCTACTTTCAGACGCAGCACGAATCTTTGGGATTGGTCAATCTGTTCGCGAGATATGGGACCTTGAAGCTAAGAAATGGTTGAGAAGACAACAGATTTTTCGCAGTTCTGCTTGGAAACGCTTAACCAGAATGGCCTACGGAAAAAATACACATACCGCTGTAATCGGGCGAGTTTCTACTTTCAGATGCAATAGGAATTTTTGGGTTAGGTCAATCCGTTCGCGAGATATGGGACTTTGAAGCTAAGAAATGGTTGACAAGACAACAAATTTTTCGCACTTGTGCTGCTCCAATCGCTTAACCAGAATGGCCTAGGGATAAAATACGCATACCGTTGTAATAGGGCGAGTTTCTACTTTCATATGCAACAGGAATTTTTGGGCTAGGTCAATCCGTTCGCGAGATATGGGACCTTGAAGCTAAGAAATGGTTGAGAACGCAACAAATTTTTCGCAATTCTGCTGCTCCAAACGTTTAAACAGAATGGCCTAGGGAAAAAATACGCATACAGTTGTAATCGGGCGAGTTTCTACTTTCAGACGCAGCACGAATCTTTGGGATTGGTCAATCCGTTCGCGAGATATGGGACCTTGAAGCTAAGAAATGGTTGAGAAGACAACAAATTTTTCGCAATTCTGCTGCTCCAAACGCTTAAACAGAATGGCCTAGGGAAAAAATACGCATACCGTTGTAATCGGGCGAGTTTCTACTTTCAGACGCAGCAGGAATTTTTGGGTTTGGTCAATCCGTTTGCGAGATATGGGACTTTGAAGCTAAGAAATGGTTGAGAAGACAACAAATTTTTCGCAATTCTGCTGCTCCAAACGCTTAACCAGAATGGCCTAGGGAAAAAATACGCACACAGTTGTAATCGGGCGAGTTTCTACTTTCTGCCGCAGCACGAATTTTTGGGATTGGTCAATCCGTTCGCGAGATATGGGACCTTGAAGCTAAGAAATGGTTGAGAAGACAACAAATTTTTCGCAATTCTGCTGCTCCAAACGCTTAACCAGAATGGCCTAGGGAAAAAATACGCATACCGTTGTAATCGGGCGAGTTTCTACTTTCAGACGCAGCAGGAATTTTTGGGTTTGGTCAATCCGTTTGCGAGATATGGGACTTTGAAGCTAAGAAATGGTTGAGAAGACAACAAATTTTTCGCAATTCTGCTGCTCCAAACGCTTAACCAGAAGGGCCTAGGGAAAAAATACACACACCGTTGTAATCGGGCGAGTTTCTACTTTCAAATGCAATAGGAATTTTTGGGTTAGGTCAATCCGTTCGCGAGATATGGGAGTTTGAAGCTAAGAAATGGTTGAGATGACAACAAATTTTTCGCACTTCTGCTGCTCCAAACGCTTAACCAGAATGGCCTAGGGAAAAAATACACATACCGCTGAAATCGGGCGAGTTTCTACTTTCAGATGCAATAGGAATTTTTGGGTGAGGTCAATCCGTTCGCGAGATATGGGACTTTGAAGCTAAGAAATGGTTGACAAGACAACAAATTTTTCGCACTTGTGCTGCTCCAATCGCTTAACCAGAATGGCCTAGGGAAAAAATACGCATACCGTTGTAATCGGGCGAGTTTCTACTTTCATATGCAGCAGGAATTTTTGGGCTAGGTCAATCCGTTCGCGAGATATGGGACCTTGAAGCTAAGAAATGGTTGAGAACACAACAAATTTTTCGCAATTCTGCTGCTCCAAACGTTTAAACAGAATGGCCTAGGGAAAAAATACGCATACAGTTGTAATCGGGCGAGTTTCTACTTTCAGACGCAGCACGAATCTTTGGGATTGGTCAATCCGTTCGCGAGATATGGGACCTTGAAGCTAAGAAATGGTTGAGAAGACAACAAATTTTTCGCAATTCTGCTGCTCCAAACGCTTAAACAGAATGGCCTAGGGAAAAAATACGCATACCGTTGTAATCGGGCGAGTTTCTACTTTCAGACGCAGCAGGAATTTTTGGGTTTGGTCAATCCGTTTGCGAGATATGGGACTTTGAAGCTAAGAAATGGTTGAGAAGACAACAAATTTTTCGCAATTCTGCTGCTCCAAACGCTTAACCAGAATGGCCTAGGGAAAAAATACACACACCGTTGTAATCGGGCGAGTTTCTACTTTCATATGCAACAGGAATTTTTGGGCTAGGTCAATCCGTTCGCGAGATATGGGAGTTTGAAGCTAGGAAATGGTTGAGAAGACAACAAATTTTTCGCACTTCTGCTGCTCCAAACGCTTAACCAGAATGCCCTAGGGAAAAAATACGCACACAGTTGTAATCGGGCGAGTTTCTACTTTCTGCCGCAGCACGAATTTTTGGGATTGGTCAATCCGTTCGCGAGATATGGGACCTTGAAGCTAAGAAATGGTTGAGAAGACAACAAATTTTTCGCAATTCTGCTGCTCCAAACGCTTAACCAGAATGGCCTAGGGAAAAAATACGCATACCGTTGTAATCGGGCGAGTTTCTACTTTCAGACGCAGCAGGAATTTTTGGGCTTGGTCAATCCGTTTGCGAGATATGGGACTTTGAAGCTAAGAAATGGTTGAGAAGACAACAAATTTTTCGCAATTCTGCTGCTCCAAACGCTTAACCAGAAGGGCCTAGGGAAAAAATACACACACCGTTGTAATCGGGCGAGTTTCTACTTTCAAATGCAATAGGAATTTTTGGGTTAGGTCAATCCGTTCGCGAGATATGGGAGTTTGAAGCTAAGAAATGGTTGAGATGACAACAAATTTTTCGCACTTCTGCTGCTCCAAACGCTTAACCAGAATGGCCTAGGGAAAAAATACACATGCCGCTGGAATCGGGCGAGTTTCTACTTTCAGATGCAATAGGAATTTTTGGGTGAGGTCAATCCGTTCGCGAGATATGGGACTTTGAAGCTAAGAAATGGTTGACAAGACAACAAATTTTTCGCACTTGTGCTGCTCCAATCGCTTAACCAGAATGGCCTAGGGAAAAAATACGCATACAGTTGTAATCGGGCGAGTTTCTACTTTCAGACCCAGCACGAATCTTTGGGATTGGTCAATCCGTTCGCAAGATATGGGACCTTGAAACTAAGAAATGGTTGAGAAGACAACAAATTTTTCGCAATTCTGCTGCTCCAAACGCTTAAACAGAATGGCCTAGGGAAAAAATACGCATACCGTTGTAATCGGGCGAGTTTCTACTTTCAGACGCAGCAGGAATTTTTGGGTTTGGTCAATCCGTTTGCGAGATATGGGACTTTGAAGCTAAGAAATGGCTGAGAAGACAACAAATTTTCGGCAATTCTGCTGCTCCACACGCTTAACCAGAATGGCCTGGGGAAAAAATACACACACCGTTGTAATCGGGCGGGTTTCCACTTTCAAATGCAATAGGAATTTTTGGGTTAGGTCAATCCGTTCGCGAGATATGGGGGTTTGAAGCTAAGAAATGGTTGAGAAGACAACAAATTTTTCGCAATTCTGCTGCTCCAAACGCTTAACCAGAATGGCCTAGGGAAAAAATACACATGCCGCTGGAATCGGGCGAGTTTCTACTTTCAGATGCAATAGGAATTTTTGGGTGAGGTCAATCCGTTCGCGAGATATGGGACTTTGAAGCTAAGAAATGGTTGACAAGACAACAAATTTTTCGCAATTCTGCTGCTCGAAACGCTTAACCAGAATGGCCTAGGGAAAAAATACGCATACCGTTCTAATCGGGCGAGTTTCTACTTTCAGACGCAGCAGGAATTTTGGGTTTGGTCACTCCGTTTGCGAGATATGGGACTTTGAAGCTAAGAAATGGTTTAGAAGACAACAGATTTTTCGCATTTCTGCTTAGAAACGCTTAACCAGAATGGCCTACGGAAAAAATACACACACCGTTGTAATCGGGCGAGTTTCTACTTTCAAATGCAGTAGGAATTTTTGGGTTAGGTCAATCCGTTCGCGAGATATGGGAGTTTGAAGCTAAGAAATGGTTGAGAAGACAACAAATTTTTCGCACTTCCGCTGCTCCAAACGCTTAACCAGAATGGCCTAGGGAAAAAATACGCATACAGTTGTAATCGGGCGGGTTTCCACTTTCAAATGCAATAGGAATTTTTGGGTTAGGTCAATCCGTTCGCGAGATATGGGAGTTTGAAGCTAAGAAATGGTTGAGAAGACAACAAATTTTTCGCACTTCTGCTGCTCCAAACGCTTAACCAGAATGGCCTAGGCAAAAAATTCGCATACCGTTCTAATCGGGCGAGTTTCTACTTTCAGACGCAGCAGGAATTTTGGGTTTGGTCACTTCGTTTGCGAGATATGGGACTTTGAAGCTAAGAAATGGTTGAGAAGACAACAGATTTTTCGCAGTTCTGCTTAGAAACCCTTAACCAGAATGGCCTACGGAAAAAATACACATACCGCTGTAATCGGGCGAGTTTCTACTTTCAGATGCAATAGGAATTTTTGGGTTAGGTCAATCCGTTCGCGAGATATGGGACTTTGAAGCTAAGAAATGGTTGACAAGACAACAAATTTTTCGCACTTGTGCTGCTCCAATCGCTTAACCAGAATGGCCTAGGGAAAAAATACGCTTACCGTTGTAATCGGGCGAGTTTCTATTTTCAGACGCAGCACGAATTTTTGGGTTAGGTCAATCCGTTCGCGAGATATGAGAGTTTGAAGCTAAGAAATGGTTGAGAAGACAACAAATTTTTCGCACTTCTGCTGCTCCAAACGCTTAACCAGAATGGCCTAGGCAAAAAATTCGCATACCGTTCTAATCGGGCGAGTTTCTACTTTCAGACGCAGCAGGAATTTTGGGTTTGGTCACTCCGTTTGCGAGATATGGGACTTTGAAGCTATGAAATGGTTGAGAAGACAACAGATTTTTCGCAGTTCTGCTTAGAAACGCTTAACCAGAATGGCCTACGGAAAAAATACACACACCGTTGTAATCGGGCGAGTTTCTACTTTCAGATGCAATAGGAATTTTTGGGTTAGGTCAATCCGTTCGCGAGATATGGGACTTTGAAGCTAAGAAATGGTTGACAAGACAACAAATTTTTCGCACTTGTGCTGCTCCAATCGCTTAACCAGAATTGCCTAGGGAAAAAATACGCATACCGTTGTAAGCGGGCGAGTTTCTACTTTCATATGCAACAGGAATTTTTGGGATAGGTCAATCCGTTCGCGAGATATGGGAGTATGAAGCTAGGAAATGGTTGAGAAGACAACAAATTTTTCGCACTTGTGCTGCTCCAATCGCTTAACCAGAATGGCCTAGGGATAAAACACGCATACAGTTGTAATCGGGCGAGTTTCTACTTTCTGCCGCAGCACGAATTTTTGGGATTGGTCAATCCGTTCGCGAGATATGGGACCTTGAAGCTAAGAAATGGTTGAGAAGACAACAAATTTTTCGCAATTCTGCTGCTCCAAACGCTTAAACAGAATGGCCTAGGGAAAAAATACGCATACCGTTGTAATCGGGCGAGTTTCTACTTTCATATGCAACAGGAATTTTTGGGCTAGGTCAATCCGTTCGCGAGATATGGGAGTATGAAGCTAGGAAATGGTTGAGAAGACAACAAATTTTTCGCACTTCTGCTGCTCCAAACGCTTAACCAGAATGCCCTAGGGAAAAAATACGCACACAGTTGTAATCGGGCGAGTTTCTACTTTCTGCCGCAGCACGAATTTTTGTGATTGGTCAATCCGTTCGCGAGATATGGGACCTTGAAGCTAAGAAATGGTTGAGAAGACAACAAATTTTTCGCAATTCTGCTGCTCCAAACGCTTAACCAGAATGGCCTAGGGAAAAAATACGCATACCGTTGTAATCGGGCGAGTTTCTACTTTCGGACGCAGCAGGAATTTTTGGGTTTGGTCAATCCCTTTGCGAGATATGGGACTTTGAAGCTAAGAAATGGTTGAGAAGACAACAAATTTTTCGTAATTCTGCTGCTCCAAACGCTTAACCAGAAGGGCTTAGGGAAAAAATACACACACCGTTGTAATCGGGCGAGTTTCTACTTTCAAATGCAATAGGAATTTTTGGGTTAGGTCAATCCGTTCGCGAGATATGGGAGTTTCAAGCTAAGAAATGGTTGTGATGACAACAAATTTTTCGCACTTGTGCTGCTCTAATCGCTTAACCAGAATGGCCTAGGGAAAAAATACGCATACCGTTGTAACCGGGCGAGTTCCTACTTTCATATGCAACAGGAATTTTTGGGCTAGATCAATCCGTTCGCGAGATATGGGAGTTTGAAGCTAGGAGATGGTTGAGAAGACAACAAATTTTTCGCAATTCTGCTGCTCCAAACGCTTAACCAGAATGGCCTAGGGAAAAAATACACACACCGTTGTATTCGGGCGGGTTTCCACTTTCAAATGCAATAGGAATTTTTGGGTTAGGTCAATCCGTTCGCGAGATATGGGAGTTTGAAGCTAAGAAATGGTTGAGAAGACAACAAATTTTTCGCACTTCTGCTGCTCCAAACGCTTAACCAGAATGGCCTAGGCAAAAAATACGCATACAGTTGTAAACGGGCGAGTTTCTACTTTCAGACGCAGCACGAATCTTTGGGATTGGTCAATCTGTTCGCGAGATATGGGACCTTGAAGCTAAGAAATGGTTGAGAAGACAACAGATTTTTCGCAGTTCTGCTTGGAAACGCTTAACCAGAATGGCCTACGGAAAAAATACACATACCGCTGTAATCGGGCGAGTTTCTACTTTCAGATGCAATAGGAATTTTTGGGTTAGGTCAATCCGTTCGCGAGATATGGGACTTTGAAGCTAAGAAATGGTTGACAAGACAACAAATTTTTCGCACTTGTGCTGCTCCAATCGCTTAACCAGAATGGCCTAGGGAAAAAATACGCATACCGTTGTAATCGGGCGAGTTTCTACTTTCATACGCAACAGGAATTTTTGGGCTAGGTCAATCCGTTCGCGAGATATGGGACCTTGAATCTAAGAAATGGTTGAGAAGACAACAAATTTTTCGCAATTCTGCTGCTCCAAACGCTTAACCAGAAGGGCCTAGGGAAAAAATACACACACCGTTGTAATCGGGCGAGTTTCTACTTTCAAATGCAATAGGAATTTTTGGGTTAGGTCAATCCGTTCGCGAGATATGGGAGTTTGAAGCTAAGAAATGGTTGAGATGACAACAAATTTTTCGCACTTCTGCTGCTCCAAACGCTTAACCAGAATGGCCTAGGGAAAAAATACCCATACAGTTGTAATCGGGCGAGTTTCTACTTTCAGACGCAGCAGGAATTTTTGGGTTTGGTCAATCCGTTTGCGAGATATGGGACTTTGAAGCTAAGAAATGGTTGAGAAGACAACAAATTTTTCGCAATTCTGCTGCTCCAAACGCTTAACCAGAATGGCCTAGGGAAAAAATACGCATACTGTTGTAATCGGGCGAGTTTCTACTTTCAGACGCAGCAGGAATTTTTGGGTTTGGTCACTCCGTTTGCGAGATATGGGACTTTGAAGCTAAGAAATGGTTTAGAAGACAACAGATTTTTCGCAGTTCTGCTTAGAAACGCTTAACCAGAATGGCCTACGGAAAAAATACACACACCGTTGTAATCGGGCGAGTTTCTACTTTCAAATGCAGTAGGAATTTTTGGGTTAGGTCAATCCGTTCGCGAGATATGGGAGTTTGAAGCAAAGAAATGGTTGAGAAGACAACAAATTTTTCGCACTTCCGCTGCTCCAAACGCTTAACCAGAATGGCCTAGGGAAAAAATACACATACCGCTGTAATCGGGCAAGTTTCTACTTTCAGATGCAATAGGAATTTTTGGGTTAGGTCAATCCGTTCGCAAGATATGGGACTTTGAAGCTAAGAAATGGTTGACAAGACAACAAATTTTTCGCAATTCTGCTGCTCCAAACGCTTAACCAGAATGGCCTAGGGGAAAAATACACATACAGTTGTAATCGGGCGAGTTTCTACTTTCAAATGCAATAGGAATTTTTGGGTTCGGTCAATCCGTTCGCGAGATCTAGGAGTTTGAAGCTAAGAAATGGTTGAGAAGAGAACAAATTTTTCGCAATTCTGCTGTTCCAAACGCTTAACCAGAATGGCCTAGGGAAAAAATACGCATACCGCTGTAATCGGGCGAGTTTCTACTTTCAGTTACAATAGGAATTTTTGGGTTAGGTCAATCCGTTCGCGAGATATGGGACATTGAAGCGAAGAAATGGTTGACAAGACAACAAATTTTTCGCACCTCTGCTGCTCCAATCGCTTCACCAGAATGGCCCAGGGGAAAAAAAATCGTACGGTTGTAATCGGGCGGGTGTCTACTTTCAGATGCAATAGGAATTTTTGGGTTAGGTCAAACCGTTCGCGAGATATGGGACCTTGAAGCTAAGAAATGGTTGAGAAGACAACAAATTTTTCGCAATTCTGCTGCTCCAAACGCTTAACCAGAATGGCCTAGGGAAAAAATACACATACCGCTGTAATCGGGCGAGTTTCTACTTTCAGATGCAATAGGAATTTTTGGGTTAGGTCAATCCGTTCGCGAGATATGGGACTTTGAAGCTAAGAAATGGTTGACAAGACAACAAATTTTTCGCACTTGTGCTGCTCCAATCGCTTAACCTGAATGGCCTAGGGAAAAAATACGCATACCGTTGTAATCGGGCGAGTTTCTACTTTCATATGCAGCAGGAATTTTTGGGCTAGGTCAATCCGTTCGCGAGATATGGGAGTTTGAAGCTAGGAAATGGTTGAGAAGACAACAAATTTTTCGCACTTCTGCTGCTCGAAACGCTTAACCAGAATGGCCTAGGGAAAAAATACGCACACAGTTGTAATCGGGCGAGTTTCTACTTTCTGCCGCAGCACGAATTTTTGGGATTGGTCAATCCGTTCGCG
This sequence comes from Ptiloglossa arizonensis, assembly GCF_051014685.1. NCBI lineage: Eukaryota > Metazoa > Arthropoda > Insecta > Hymenoptera > Colletidae > Ptiloglossa > Ptiloglossa arizonensis. The sequence continues at coordinate 763,840 of NW_027478626.1, forward strand.
AGATATGGGACCTTGAAGCTAAGAAATGGTTGAGAAGACAACAAATTTTTCGCAATTCTGCTGCTCCAAACGCTTAACCAGAATGGCCTAGGGAAAAAATACGCATACCGTTCTAATCGGGCGAGTTTCTACTTTCAGACGCAGCAGGAATTTTGGGTTTGGTCACTCCGTTTGCGAGATATGGGACTTTGAAGCTAAGAAATGGTTTAGAAGACAACAGATTTTTCGCAGTTCTGCTTAGAAACGCTTAACCAGAATGGCCTACGGAAAAAATACACACACCGTTGTAATCGGGCGAGTTTCTACTTTCAAATGCAGTAGGAATTTTTGGGTTAGGTCAATCCGTTCGCGAGATATGGGAGTTTGAAGCTAAGAAATGGTTGAGAGGACAACAAATTTTTCGCACTTCCGCTGCTCCAAACGCTTAACCAGAATGGCCTAGGGAAAAAATACACATACCGCTGTAATCGGGCAAGTTTCTACTTTCAGATGCAATAGGAATTTTTGGGTTAGGTCAATCCGTTCGCAAGATATGGGACTTTGAAGCTAAGAAATGGTTGACAAGACAACAAATTTTTCGCAATTCTGCTGCTCCAAACGCTTAACCAGAATGGCCTAGGGGAAAAATACACAAACAGTTGTAATCGGGTGAGTTTCTACTTTCAAATGCAATAGGAATTTTTGGGTTCGGTCAATCCGTTCGCGAGATCTAGGAGTTTGAAGCTAAGAAATGGTTGAGAAGAGAACAAATTTTTCGCAATTCTGCTGTTCCAAACGCTTAACCAGAATGGCCTAGGGAAAAAATACGCATACCGCTGTAATCGGGCGAGTTTCTACTTTCAGTTACAATAGGAATTTTTGGGTTAGGTCAATCCGTTCGCGAGATATGGGACATTGAAGCGAAGAAATGGTTGACAAGACAACAAATTTTTCGCACCTCTGCTGCTCCAATCGCTTCACCAGAATGGCCCAGGGGAAAAAAAGTCGTACGGTTGTAATCGGGCGGGTGTCTACTTTCAGATGCAATAGGAATTTTTGGGTTAGGTCAAACCGTTCGCGAGATATGGGACCTTGAAGCTAAGAAATGGTTGACAAGACAAGAAATTATTTCGCACTTCTGCTGCTCGAATCGCTTACCCTGAATGGCCTAGGGAAAAAATACGCATACCGTTGTAATCGGGCGAGTTTCTACTTTCAGGTACAATAGGAATTTTTGGGTTCGGTCAATCCGTTCGCGAGATATGGGACTTTGAAGCTAAGAAATGGTTGAGAAGACAACAAATTTTTCGCAATTCTGCTGCTCCAAACGCTTAACCAGAATGGCCTAGGGGAAAAATACGCATACCGTTGTAATCGGGCGAGTATCTACTTTCAAATGCAATAGGAATTTTTGGGTTAGATCAATCCGTTCGCGAGATATGGGACCTTGAAACTAAGAAATGGTTGACAAGACAAGAAATTTTTCGCACTTCTGCTGCTCGAATCGCTTAACCTGAATGGCTTAGGGAAAAAATACGCATACCGTTGTAATCGGGCGAGTTTCTACTTTCAGTTACAATAGGAATTTTTGGGTTAGGTCAATCCGTTCGCGAGATATGGGACTTTGAAGCTAAGAAATGGTTGACAAGACAAGAAATTTTTCGCACTTCTGCTGCTCGAATCGCTTAACCAGAATGGCCTAGGGGAAAAAAAGACGTACGGTTGTAATCGGGCGGGTGTCTACTTTCAGATGCAATAGGAATTTTTGGGTTAGGTCAACCCGTTCGCGAGATATGGGAGTATGAAGCTAGGAAATGGTTGAGAAGACAACAAATTTTTCGCACTTCTGCTGCTCCAAACGCTTAACCAGAATGCCCTAGGGAAAAAATACGCACACAGTTGTAATCGGGCGAGTTTCTACTTTCTGCCGCAGCACGAATTTTTGTGATTGGTCAATCCGTTCGCGAGATATGGGACCTTGAAGCTAAGAAATGGTTGAGAAGACAACAAATTTTTCGCAATTCTGCTGCTCCAAACGCTTAACCAGAATGGCCTAGGGAAAAAATACGCATACCGTTGTAATCGGGCGAGTTTCTACTTTCGGACGCAGCAGGAATTTTTGGGTTTGGTCAATCCCTTTGCGAGATATGGGACTTTGAAGCTAAGAAATGGTTGAGAAGACAACAAATTTTTCGCAATTCTGCTGCTCCAAACGCTTAACCAGAAGGGCTTAGGGAAAAAATACACACACCGTTGTAATCGGGCGAGTTTCTACTTTCAAATGCAATAGGAATTTTTGGGTTAGGTCAATCCGTTCGCGAGATATGGGAGTTTGAAGCTAAGAAATGGTTGTGATGACAACAAATTTTTCGCACTTGTGCTGCTCCAATCGCTTAACCAGAATGGCCTAGGGAAAAAATACGCATACCGTTGTAATCGGGCGAGTTCCTACTTTCATATGCAACAGGAATTTTTGGGCTAGATCAATCCGTTCGCGAGATATGGGAGTTTGAAGCTAGGAAATGGTTGAGAAGACAACAAATTTTTCGCAATTCTGCTGCTCCAAACGCTTAACCAGAATGGCCTAGGGAAAAAATACACACACCGTTGTATTCGGGCGGGTTTCCACTTTCAAATGCAATAGGAATTTTTGGGTTAGGTCAATCCGTTCGCGAGATATGGGAGTTTGAAGCTAAGAAATGGTTGAGAAGACAACAAATTTTTCGCACTTCTGCTGCTCCAAACGCTTAACCAGAATGGCCTAGGCAAAAAATACGCATACAGTTGTAAACGGGCGAGTTTCTACTTTCAGACGCAGCACGAATCTTTGGGATTGGTCAATCTGTTCGCGAGATATGGGACCTTGAAGCTAAGAAATGGTTGAGAAGACAACAGATTTTTCGCAGTTCTGCTTGGAAACGCTTAACCAGAATGGCCTACGGAAAAAATACACATACCGCTGTAATCGGGCGAGTTTCTACTTTCAGATGCAATAGGAATTTTTGGGTTAGGTCAATCCGTTCGCGAGATATGGGACTTTGAAGCTAAGAAATGGTTGACAAGACAACAAATTTTTCGCACTTGTGCTGCTCCAATCGCTTAACCAGAATGGCCTAGGGAAAAAATACGCATACCGTTGTAATCGGGCGAGTTTCTACTTTCATATGCAACAGGAATTTTTGGCCTAGGTCAATCCGTTCGCGAGATATGGGACCTTGAATCTAAGAAATGGTTGAGAAGACAACAAATTTTTCGCAATTCTGCTGCTCCAAACGCTTAAACAGAATGGCCTAGGGAAAAAATACGCATACCGTTGTAATCGGGCGAGTTTCTACTTTCAGACGCAGCAGGAATTTTTGGGTTTGGTCAATCCGTTTGCGAGATATGGGACTTTGAAGCTAAGAAATGGTTGAGAAGACAACAAATTTTTCGCAATTCTGCTGCTCCAAACGCTTAACCAGAATGGCCTAGGGAAAAAATACACACACCGTTGTAATCGGGCGAGTTTCTACTTTCATATGCAACAGGAATTTTTGGGCTAGGTCAATCCGTTCGCGAGATATGGGAGTTTGAAGCTAGGAAATGGTTGAGAAGACAACAAATTTTTCGCACTTCTGCTGCTCCAAACGCTTAACCAGAATGCCCTAGGGAAAAAATACGCACACAGTTGTAATCGGGCGAGTTTCTACTTTCTGCCGCAGCACGAATTTTTGTGATTGGTCAATCCGTTCGCGAGATATGGGACCTTGAAGCTAAGAAATGGTTGAGAAGACAACAAATTTTTCGCAATTCTGCTGCTCCAAACGCTTAACCAGAATGGCCTAGGGAAAAAATACGCATACCGTTGTAATCGGGCGAGTTTCTACTTTCGGACGCAGCAGGAATTTTTGGGTTTGGTCAATCCCTTTGCGAGATATGGGACTTTGAAGCTAAGAAATGGTTGAGAAGACAACAAATTTTTCGTAATTCTGCTGCTCCAAACGCTTAACCAGAAGGGCCTAGGGAAAAAATACACACACCGTTGTATTCGGGCGGGTTTCCACTTTCAAATGCAATAGGAATTTTTGGGTTAGGTCAATCCGTTCGCGAGATATGGGAGTTTGAAGCTAAGAAATGGTTGTGATGACAACAAATTTTTCGCACTTGTGCTGCTCCAATCGCTTAACCAGAATGGCCTAGGGAAAAAATACGCATACCGTTGTAATCGGGCGAGTTCCTACTTTCATATGCAACAGGAATTTTTGGGCTAGATCAATCCGTTCGCGAGATATGGGAGTTTGAAGCTAGGAAATGGTTGAGAAGACAACAAATTTTTCGCAATTCTGCTGCTCCAAACGCTTAACCAGAATGGCCTAGGGAAAAAATACACACACCGTTGTATTCGGGCGGGTTTCCACTTTCAAATGCAATAGGAATTTTTGGGTTAGGTCAATCCGTTCGCGAGATATGGGAGTTTGAAGCTAAGAAATGGTTGAGAAGACAACAAATTTTTCGCACTTCTGCTGCTCCAAACGCTTAACCAGAATGGCCTAGGCAAAAAATACGCATACAGTTGTAAACGGGCGAGTTTCTACTTTCAGACGCAGCACGAATCTTTGGGATTGGTCAATCTGTTCGCGAGATATGGGACCTTGAAGCTAAGAAATGGTTGAGAAGACAACAGATTTTTCGCAGTTCTGCTTGGAAACGCTTAACCAGAATGGCCTACGGAAAAAATACACATACCGCTGTAATCGGGCGAGTTTCTACTTTCAGATGCAATAGGAATTTTTGGGTTAGGTCAATCCGTTCGCGAGATATGGGACTTTGAAGCTAAGAAATGGTTGACAAGACAACAAATTTTTCGCACTTGTGCTGCTCCAATCGCTTAACCAGAATGGCCTAGGGAAAAAATACGCATACCGTTGTAATCGGGCGAGTTTCTACTTTCATATGCAACAGGAATTTTTGGGCTAGGTCAATCCGTTCGCGAGATATGGGACCTTGAATCTAAGAAATGGTTGAGAAGACAACAAATTTTTCGCAATTCTGCTGCTCCAAACGCTTAACCAGAAGGGCCTAGGGAAAAAATACACACACCGTTGTAATCGGGCGAGTTTCTACTTTCAAATGCAATAGGAATTTTTGGGTTAGGTCAATCCGTTCGCGAGATATGGGAGTTTGAAGCTAAGAAATGGTTGAGATGACAACAAATTTTTCGCACTTCTGCTGCTCCAAACGCTTAACCAGAATGGCCTAGGGAAAAAATACCCATACAGTTGTAATCGGGCGAGTTTCTACTTTCAGACGCAGCAGGAATTTTTGGGTTTGGTCAATCCGTTTGCGAGATATGGGACTTTGAAGCTAAGAAATGGTTGAGAAGACAACAAATTTTTCGCAATTCTGCTGCTCCAAACGGTTAACCAGAATGGCCTAGGGAAAAAATACGCATACCGTTGTAATCGGGCGAGTTTCTACTTTCAGACGCAGCAGGAATTTTTGGGTTTGGTCACTCCGTTTGCGAGATATGGGACTTTGAAGCTAAGAAATGGTTTAGAAGACAACAGATTTTTCGCAGTTCTGCTTAGAAACGCTTAACCAGAATGGCCTACGGAAAAAATACACACACCGTTGTAATCGGGCGAGTTTCTACTTTCAAATGCAGTAGGAATTTTTGGGTTAGGTCAATCCGTTCGCGAGATATGGGAGTTTGAAGCAAAGAAATGGTTGAGAAGACAACAAATTTTTCGCACTTCCGCTGCTCCAAACGCTTAACCAGAATGGCCTAGGGAAAAAATACACATACCGCTGTAATCGGGCAAGTTTCTACTTTCAGATGCAATAGGAATTTTTGGGTTAGGTCAATCCGTTCGCAAGATATGGGACTTTGAAGCTAAGAAATGGTTGACAAGACAACAAATTTTTCGCAATTCTGCTGCTCCAAACGCTTAACCAGAATGGCCTAGGGGAAAAATACACATACAGTTGTAATCGGGCGAGTTTCTACTTTCAAATGCAATAGGAATTTTTGGGTTCGGTCAATCCGTTCGCGAGATCTAGGAGTTTGAAGCTAAGAAATGGTTGAGAAGAGAACAAATTTTTCGCAATTCTGCTGTTCCAAACGCTTAACCAGAATGGCCTAGGGAAAAAATACGCATACCGCTGTAATCGGGCGAGTTTCTACTTTCAGTTACAATAGGAATTTTTGGGTTAGGTCAATCCGTTCGCGAGATATGGGACATTGAAGCGAAGAAATGGTTGACAAGACAACAAATTTTTCGCACCTCTGCTGCTCCAATCGCTTCACCAGAATGGCCCAGGGGAAAAAAAGTCGTACGGTTGTAATCGGGCGGGTGTCTACTTTCAGATGCAATAGGAATTTTTGGGTTAGGTCAAACCGTTCGCGAGATATGGGACCTTGAAGCTAAGAAATGGTTGAGAAGACAACAAATTTTTCGCAATTCTGCTGCTCCAAACGCTTAACCAGAATGGCCTAGGGAAAAAATACACATACCGCTGTAATCGGGCGAGTTTCTACTTTCAGATGCAATAGGAATTTTTGGGTTAGGTCAATCCGTTCGCGAGATATGGGACTTTGAAGCTAAGAAATGGTTGACAAGACAACAAATTTTTCGCACTTGTGCTGCTCCAATCGCTTAACCAGAATGGCCTAGGGAAAAAATACGCATACCGTTGTAATCGGGCGAGTTTCTACTTTCTGCCGCAGCACGAATTTTTGGGATTGGTCAATCCGTTCGCGAGATATGGGACCTTGAAGCTAAGAAATGGTTGAGAAGACAACAAATTTTTCGCAATTCTGCTGCTCCAAACGCTTAACCAGAATGGCCTAGGGAAAAAATACGCATACCGTTCTAATCGGGCGAGTTTCTACTTTCAGACGCAGCAGGAATTTTGGGTTTGGTCACTCCGTTTGCGAGATATGGGACTTTGAAGCTAAGAAATGGTTTAGAAGACAACAGATTTTTCGCAGTTCTGCTTAGAAACGCTTAACCAGAATGGCCTACGGAAAAAATACACACACCGTTGTAATCGGGCGAGTTTCTACTTTCAAATGCAGTAGGAATTTTTGGGTTAGGTCAATCCGTTCGCGAGATATGGGAGTTTGAAGCTAAGAAATGGTTGAGAGGACAACAAATTTTTCGCACTTCCGCTGCTCCAAACGCTTAACCAGAATGGCCTAGGGAAAAAATACACATACCGCTGTAATCGGGCAAGTTTCTACTTTCAGATGCAATAGGAATTTTTGGGTTAGGTCAATCCGTTCGCAAGATATGGGACTTTGAAGCTAAGAAATGGTTGACAAGACAACAAATTTTTCGCAATTCTGCTGCTCCAAACGCTTAACCAGAATGGCCTAGGGGAAAAATACACAAACAGTTGTAATCGGGCGAGTTTCTACTTTCAAATGCAATAGGAATTTTTGGGTTCGGTCAATCCGTTCGCGAGATCTAGGAGTTTGAAGCTAAGAAATGGTTGAGAAGAGAACAAATTTTTCGCAATTCTGCTGTTCCAAACGCTTAACCAGAATGGCCTAGGGAAAAAATACGCATACCGCTGTAATCGGGCGAGTTTCTACTTTCAGTTACAATAGGAATTTTTGGGTTAGGTCAATCCGTTCGCGAGATATGGGACATTGAAGCGAAGAAATGGTTGACAAGACAACAAATTTTTCGCACCTCTGCTGCTCCAATCGCTTCACCAGAATGGCCCAGGGGAAAAAAAGTCGTACGGTTGTAATCGGGCGGGTGTCTACTTTCAGATGCAATAGGAATTTTTGGGTTAGGTCAAACCGTTCGCGAGATATGGGACCTTGAAGCTAAGAAATGGTTGACAAGACAAGAAATTATTTCGCACTTCTGCTGCTCGAATCGCTTACCCTGAATGGCCTAGGGAAAAAATACGCATACCGTTGTAATCGGGCGAGTTTCTACTTTCAGGTACAATAGGAATTTTTGGGTTCGGTCAATCCGTTCGCGAGATATGGGACTTTGAAGCTAAGAAATGGTTGAGAAGACAACAAATTTTTCGCACTTCTGCTGCTCCAATCGCTTAACCAGAATGGCCTAGGGAAAAAATACGCATACCGTTGTAATCGGGCGAGTTTCTACTTTCAGACGCAGCAGGAATTTTTGGGCTTGGTCACTCCGTTTGCGAGATATGGGACTTTGAATCTAAGAAATGGTTGAGAAGATAACAAATTTTTCGCAATTCTGCTGCTCCAAACGCTTAACCAGAATGGCCTAGGGGAAAAATACGCATACCGTTGTAATCGGGCGAGTATCTACTTTCAAATGCAATAGGAATTTTTGGGTTAGGTCAATCCGTTCGCGAGATATGGGACCTTGAAACTAAGAAATGGTTGACAAGACAAGAAATTTTTCGCACTTCTGCTGCTCGAATCGCTTAACCTGAATGGCCTAGGGAAAAAATACGCATACCGTTGTAATCGGGCGAGTTTCTACTTTCAGTTACAATAGGAATTTTTGGGTTAGGTCAATCCGTTCGCGAGATATGAGACTTTGAAGCTAAGAAATGGTTGACAAGACAAGAAATTTTTCGCACTTCTGCTGCTCGAATCGCTTAACCAGAATGGCCTAGGGGAAAAAAAGACGTACGGTTGTAATCGGGCGGGTGTCTACTTTCAGATGCAATAGGAATTTTTGGGTTAGGTCAACCCGTTCGCGAGATATGGGAGTATGAAGCTAGGAAATGGTTGAGAAGACAACAAATTTTTCGCACTTCTGCTGCTCCAAACGCTTAACCAGAATGCCCTAGGGAAAAAATACGCACACAGTTGTAATCGGGCGAGTTTCTACTTTCTGCCGCAGCACGAATTTTTGTGATTGGTCAATCCGTTCGCGAGATATGGGACCTTGAAGCTAAGAAATGGTTGAGAAGACAACAAATTTTTCGCAATTCTGCTGCTCCAAACGCTTAACCAGAATGGCCTAGGGAAAAAATACGCATACCGTTGTAATCGGGCGAGTTTCTACTTTCGGACGCAGCAGGAATTTTTGGGTTTGGTCAATCCCTTTGCGAGATATGGGACTTTGAAGCTAAGAAATGGTTGAGAAGACAACAAATTTTTCGCAATTCTGCTGCTCCAAACGCTTAACCAGAAGGGCTTAGGGAAAAAATACACACACCGTTGTAATCGGGCGAGTTTCTACTTTCAAATGCAATAGGAATTTTTGGGTTAGGTCAATCCGTTCGCGAGATATGGGAGTTTGAAGCTAAGAAATGGTTGTGATGACAACAAATTTTTCGCACTTGTGCTGCTCCAATCGCTTAACCAGAATGGCCTAGGGAAAAAATACGCATACCGTTGTAATCGGGCGAGTTCCTACTTTCATATGCAACAGGAATTTTTGGGCTAGATCAATCCGTTCGCGAGATATGGGAGTTTGAAGCTAGGAAATGGTTGAGAAGACAACAAATTTTTCGCAATTCTGCTGCTCCAAACGCTTAACCAGAATGGCCTAGGGAAAAAATACACACACCGTTGTATTCGGGCGGGTTTCCACTTTCAAATGCAATAGGAATTTTTGGGTTAGGTCAATCCGTTCGCGAGATATGGGAGTTTGAAGCTAAGAAATGGTTGAGAAGACAACAAATTTTTCGCACTTCTGCTGCTCCAAACGCTTAACCAGAATGGCCTAGGCAAAAAATACGCATACAGTTGTAAACGGGCGAGTTTCTACTTTCAGACGCAGCACGAATCTTTGGGATTGGTCAATCTGTTCGCGAGATATGGGACCTTGAAGCTAAGAAATGGTTGAGAAGACAACAGATTTTTCGCAGTTCTGCTTGGAAACGCTTAACCAGAATGGCCTACGGAAAAAATACACATACCGCTGTAATCGGGCGAGTTTCTACTTTCAGATGCAATAGGAATTTTTGGGTTAGGTCAATCCGTTCGCGAGATATGGGACTTTGAAGCTAAGAAATGGTTGACAAGACAACAAATTTTTCGCACTTGTGCTGCTCCAATCGCTTAACCAGAATGGCCTAGGGAAAAAATACGCATACCGTTGTAATCGGGCGAGTTTCTACTTTCATATGCAACAGGAATTTTTGGGCTGGGTCAATCCGTTCGCGAGATATGGGACCTTGAATCTAAGAAATGGTTGAGAAGACAACAAATTTTTCGCAATTCTGCTGCTCCAAACGCTTAAACAGAATGGCCTAGGGAAAAAATACGCATACCGTTGTAATCGGGCGAGTTTCTACTTTCAGACGCAGCAGGAATTTTTGGGTTTGGTCAATCCGTTTGCGAGATATGGGACTTTGAAGCTAAGAAATGGTTGAGAAGACAACAATTTTTTCGCAATTCTGCTGCTCCAAACGCTTAACCAGAATGGCCTAGGGAAAAAATACACACACCGTTGTAATCGGGCGAGTTTCTACTTTCATATGCAACAGGAATTTTTGGGCTAGGTCAATCCGTTCGCGAGATATGGGAGTTTGAAGCTAGGAAATGGTTGAGAAGACAACAAATTTTTCGCACTTCTGCTGCTCCAAACGCTTAACCAGAATGCCCTAGGGAAAAAATACGCACACAGTTGTAATCGGGCGAGTTTCTACTTTCTGCCGCAGCACGAATTTTTGGGATTGGTCAATCCGTTCGCGAGATATGGGACCTTGAAGCTAAGAAATGGTTGAGAAGACAACAAATTTTTCGCAATTCTGCTGCTCCAAACGCTTAACCAGAATGGCCTAGGGAAAAAATACGCATACCGTTGTAATCGGGCGAGTTTCTACTTTCAGACGCAGCAGGAATTTTTGGGTTTGGTCAATCCGTTTGCGAGATATGGGACTTTGAAGCTAAGAAATGGTTGAGAAGACAACAAATTTTTCGCAATTCTGCTGCTCCAAACGCTTAACCAGAAGGGCCTAGGGAAAAAATACACACACCGTTGTAATCGGGCGAGTTTCTACTTTCAAATGCAATAGGAATTTTTGGGTTAGGTCAATCCGTTCGCGAGATATGGGAGTTTGAAGCTAAGAAATGGTTGAGATGACAACAAATTTTTCGCACTTCTGCTGCTCCAAACGCTTAACCAGAATGGCCTAGGGAAAAAATACCCATACAGTTGTAATCGGGCGAGTTTCTACTTTCAGACGCAGCAGGAATTTTTGGGTTTGGTCAATCCGTTTGCGAGATATGGGACTTTGAAGCTAAGAAATGGTTGAGAAGACAACAAATTTTTCGCAATTCTGCTGCTCCAAACGCTTAACCAGAATGGCCTAGGGAGAAAAATACACATACCGTTGTAATCGGGCGAGTTTCTACTTTTAGATGCAATAGGAATTTTTGGGTTAGGTCAATCCGTTCGCGAGATATGGGAGTTTCAAGCTAAGAAATGGTTGAGAAGAGAACAAATTTTTCGCAATTCTGCTGCTGCAAACGCTTAACCAGAATGGCCTAGGGAAAAAATACGCATACCGTTGTTATCGGGCGAGTATCTACTTTCAGTTACAATAGGAATTTTTGGGTTAGGTAAATCCGTTCGCGAGATATGGGACATTGAAGCGAAGAAATGGTTGACAAGACAACAAATTTTTCGCACCTCTGCTGCTCCAATCGCTTAACCAGAGTGGCCTAGGGGAAAAAGAGACGTACGGTTGTATTCGGGCGGGTGTCTACTTTCAGATGCAATAGGAATTTTTGGGTTAGGTCAATCCGTTCGCGAGATATGGGACCTTGAAGCTAAGAAATGGTTGACAAGACAAGAAATTTTTCGCACTTCTGCTGCTCGAATCGCTTAACCTGAATGGCCTAGGGAAAAAATACGCATACCGTTGTAATCGGGCGAGTTTCTACTTTCAGGTACAATAGGAATTTTTGGGTTCGGTCAATCCGTTCGCGAGATATGGGACTTTGAAGCTAATAAATGGTTGACAAGACAACAAATTTTTCGCAATTCTGCTGCTCCAATCGCTTAACCGGAATGGCCTAGGGGAAAAATACACGTACCGTTGTAATCGCGCGAGTTTCTTCTTTCAGATGCAATAGGAATTTATGGGTTAGGTCAATCCGTTCGCGAGATATGGGAGTTTGAAGACAAGAAATGGTTGAGAAGGCAAAAAATTTTTCGCAATTCTGCTGCTCCAAACGCTTAACCAGAATGGCCTAGGGAAAAAATACACATACCGTTGTAATCGGGCGAGTTTCTACTTTCAGATGCAATAGGAATTTTTGGGTTCGGTCAATCCGTTCGCGAGATCTGGGAGTTTGAAGCTAAGAAATGGTTGAGAAGAAAACAAATTTTTCGCAATTCAGCTGCTCCAAACGCTTAACCAGAATGGCCTAGGGAAAAAATACGCATACCGTTGTAATCGGGCGAGTTTCTACTTTCAGTTACAATAGGAATTTTTGGGTTAGGTCAATCCGTTCGCGAGATATGGGACATTGAAGCGAAGAAATGGTTAACAAGACAACAAATTTTTCGCACCTCTGCTGCTCCAATCGCTTAACCAGAATGGCCTAGGGGAAAAATACACGTACCGTTGTAATCGCGCGAGTTTCTACTTTCAGATGCAGTAGGAATTTATGGGTTAGGTCAATCCGTTCGCGAGATATGGGTGTTTGAAGACAAGAAATGGTTGAGAAGGCAAAAATTTTTTCGCAATTCTGCTGCTCCAAACGCTTAACCAGAATGGCCTAGGGAAAAAATACACACACCGTTGTAATCGGTCGAGTTTCTACTTTCAAATGCAATAGGAGTTTTTGGGTTAGGCCAATCCGTTCGCGAGATATGGGACCTTGAAGCTAAGAAATGGTTGACAAGACAAGAAATTTTTCGCACTTCTGCTGCTCGAATCGCTTAACCTGAATGGCCTAGGGAAAAAATACGCATTCCGTTGTAATCGGGCGAGTTTCTACTTTCAGGTACAATAGGAATTTTTGGTTTCGGTCAATCCGTTCGCGAGATATGGGACTTTGAAGCTAAGAAATGGTTGACAAGACAACAAATTTTTCGCAATTCTGCTGCTCCAAACGCTTAACCAGAATGGCCTAGAGGAAAATACGCACACCGTTGTAATCGGGTGAGTTTCTACTTTCAGACGCAGCAGGAATTTTTGGGTTTGGTCAATCCGTTTGCGAGATATGAGACTTTGAATCTAAGAAATGGTTCAGAAGACAACAAATTTTTCGCAATTCTGCTGCTCCAAACGCTTAACCAGAATGGCCTAGGGAATAAATACACACACCGTTGTAATCGGGCGAGTTTCTACTTTCAAATGCAATAGGAGTTTTTGGGTTAGGCCAATCCGTTCGCGAGATATGGGAGTCTGAAGCTAAGAAAAGGTTGAGAAGACAACAAATTTTTCGCAATTCTGCTGCTCCAAACGCTTAACCAGAATGGCCTAGGGAAAAAAATACACATACCGCTGTAATCGTGCGAGTTTCTACTTTCAGATGCAATAGGAATTTTTGGGTTAGGCCAATCCGTTCGCGAGATATGGGAGTTTGAAGACAAGAAATGGTTGAGAAGGCAAAAAATTTTTCGCAATTCTGCTGCTCCAAACGCTTAACCAGAATGGCCTAGGGAAAAAATACACATACCGTTGTAATCGGGCGAGTTTCTACTTTCAGATGCAATAGGAATTTTTGGGTTCGGTCAATCCGTTCGCGAGATCTGGGAGTTTGAAGCTAAGAAATGGTTGAGAAGAAAACAAATTTTTTCGCAATTCAGCTGCTCCAAACGCTTAACCAGAATGGCCTAGGGAAAAAATACGCATACCGTTGTAATCGGGCGAGTTTCTACTTTCAGTTACAATAGGAATTTTTGGGTTAGGTCAATCCGTTCGCGAGATATGGGACATTGAAGCGAAGAAATGGTTAACAAGACAACAAATTTTTCGCACCTCTGCTGCTCCAATCGCTTAACCAGAATGGCCTAGGGGAGAAATACACGTACCGTTGTAATCGCGCGAGTTTCTACTTTCAGATGCAGTAGGAATTTATGGGTTAGGTCAATCCGTTCGCGAGATCTAGGAGTTTGAAGCTAAGAAATGGTTGAGAAGAGAACAAATTTTTCGCAATTCTGCTGTTCCAAACGCTTAACCAGAATGGCCTAGGGAAAAAATACGCATACCGCTGTAATCGGGCGAGTTTCTACTTTCAGTTACAATAGGAATTTTTGGGTTAGGTCAATCCGTTCGCGAGATATGGGACATTGAAGCGAAGAAATGGTTGACAAGACAACAAATTTTTCGCACCTCTGCTGCTCCAATCGCTTCACCAGAATGGCCCAGGGGAAAAAAAGTCGTACGGTTGTAATCGGGCGGGTGTCTACTTTCAGATGCAATAGGAATTTTTGGGTTAGGTCAAACCGTTCGCGAGATATGGACCTTGAAGCTAAGAAATGGTTGAGAAGACAACAAATTTTTCGCAATTCTGCTGCTCCAAACGCTTAACCAGAATGGCCTAGGGAAAAAATACACATACCGCTGTAATCGGGCGAGTTTCTACTTTCAGATGCAATAGGAATTTTTGGGTTAGGTCAATCCGTTCGCGCGATATGGGACTTTGAAGCTAAGAAATGGTTGACAAGACAACAAATTTTTCGCACTTGTGCTGCTCCAATCGCTTAACCAGAATGGCCTAGGGAAAAAATACGCATACCGTTGTAATCGGGCGAGTTTCTACTTTCATATGCAGCAGGAATTTTTGGGCTAGGTCAATCCGTTCGCGAGATATGGGAGTTTGAAGCTAGGAAATGGTTGAGAAGACAACAAATTTTTCGCACTTCTGCTGCTCGAAACGCTTAACCAGAATGGCCTAGGGAAAAAATACGCACACAGTTGTAATCGGGCGAGTTTCTACTTTCTGCCGCAGCACGAATTTTTGGGATTGGTCAATCCGTTCGCGAGATATGGGACCTTGAAGCTAAGAAATGGTTGAGAAGACAACAAATTTTTCGCAATTCGGCTGCTCCAAACGCTTAACCAGAATGGCCTAGGGAAAAAATACGCATACCGTTCTAATCGGGCGAGTTTCTACTTTCAGACGCAGCAGGAATTTTGGGTTTGGTCACTCCGTTTGCGAGATATGGGACTTTGAAGCTAAGAAATGGTTTAGAAGACAACAGATTTTTCGCAGTTCTGCTTAGAAACGCTTAACCAGAATGGCCTACGGAAAAAATACACACACCGTTGTAATCGGGCGAGTTTCTACTTTCAAATGCAGTAGGAATTTTTGGGTTAGGTCAATCCGTTCGCGAGATATGGGAGTTTGAAGCTAAGAAATGGTTGAGAGGACAACAAATTTTTCGCACTTCCGCTGCTCCAAACGCTTAACCAGAATGGCCTAGGGAAAAAATACACATACCGCTGTAATCGGGCAAGTTTCTACTTTCAGATGCAATAGGAATTTTTGGGTTAGGTCAATCCGTTCGCAAGATATGGGACTTTGAAGCTAAGAAATGGTTGACAAGACAACAAATTTTTCGCAATTCTGCTGCTCCAAACGCTTAACCAGAATGGCCTAGGGGAAAAATACACAAACAGTTGTAATCGGGCGAGTTTCTACTTTCAAATGCAATAGGAATTTTTGGGTTCGGTCAATCCGTTCGCGAGATCTAGGAGTTTGAAGCTAAGAAATGGTTGAGAAGAGAACAAATTTTTCGCAATTCTGCTGTTCCAAACGCTTAACCAGAATGGCCTAGGGAAAAAATACGCATACCGCTGTAATCGGGCGAGTTTCTACTTTCAGTTACAATAGGAATTTTTGGGTTAGGTCAATCCGTTCGCGAGATATGGGACATTGAAGCGAAGAAATGGTTGACAAGACAACAAATTTTTCGCACCTCTGCTGCTCCAATCGCTTCACCAGAATGGCCCAGGGGAAAAAAAGTCGTACGGTTGTAATCGGGCGGGTGTCTACTTTCAGATGCAATAGGAATTTTTGGGTTAGGTCAAACCGTTCGCGAGATATGGGACCTTGAAGCTAAGAAATGGTTGACAAGACAAGAAATTATTTCGCACTTCTGCTGCTCGAATCGCTTACCCTGAATGGCCTAGGGAAAAAATACGCATACCGTTGTAATCGGGCGAGTTTCTACTTTCAGGTACAATAGGAATTTTTGGGTTCGGTCAATCCGTTCGCGAGATATGGGACTTTGAAGCTAAGAAATGGTTGAGAAGACAACAAATTTTTCGCACTTCTGCTGCTCCAATCGCTTAACCAGAATGGCCTAGGGAAAAAATACGCATACCGTTGTAATCGGGCGAGTTTCTACTTTCAGACGCAGCAGGAATTTTTGGGCTTGGTCACTCCGTTTGCGAGATATGGGACTTTGAATCTAAGAAATGGTTGAGAAGATAACAAATTTTTCGCAATTCTGCTGCTCCAAACGCTTAACCAGAATGGCCTAGGGGAAAAATACGCATACCGTTGTAATCGGGCGAGTATCTACTTTCAAATGCAATAGGAATTTTTGGGTTAGGTCAATCCGTTCGCGAGATATGGGACCTTGAAACTAAGAAATGGTTGACAAGACAAGAAATTTTTCGCACTTCTGCTGCTCGAATCGCTTAACCTGAATGGCCTAGGGAAAAAATACGCATACCGTTGTAATCGGGCGAGTTTCTACTTTCAGTTACAATAGGAATTTTTGGGTTAGGTCAATCCGTTCGCGAGATATGGGACTTTGAAGCTAAGAAATGGTTGACAAGGCAAGAAATTTTTCGCACTTCTGCTGCTCGAATCGCTTAACCAGAATGGCCTAGGGGAAAAAAAGACGTACGGTTGTAATCGGGCGGGTGTCTACTTTCAGATGCAATAGGAATTTTTGGGTTAGGTCAACCCGTTCGCGAGATATGGGACCTTGAAGCTAAGAAATGGTTGACAAGACAAGAAATTTTTCGCACTTCTGCTGCTCGAATCGCTTAACCTGAATGGCCTAGGGAAAAAATCCGCATACCGTTGTAATCGGGCGAGTTTCTACTTTCAGACGCAGCAGGAATTTTTGGGTTTGGTCAATCCGTTTGCGAGATATGGGACTTTGAAGCTAAGAAATGGCTGAGAAGACAACAAATTTTCGGCAATTCTGCTGCTCCACACGCTTAACCAGAATGGCCTAGGGAAAAAAATACACACACCGTTGTAATCGGGCGGGTTTCCACTTTCAAATGCAATAGGAATTTTTGGGTTAGGTCAATCCGTTCGCGAGATATGGGGGTTTGAAGCTAAGAAATGGTTGAGAAGACAACAAATTTTTCGCACTTCTGCTGCTCCAAACGCTTAACCAGAATGGCCTAGGGAAAAAATACACATACCGCTGTAATCGGGCGAGTTTCTACTTTCAGATGCAATAGGAATTTTTGGGTTAGGTCAATCCGTTCGCGAGATATGGGACTTTGAAGCTAAGAAATGGTTGACAAGACAGCAATTTTTCGCACTTGTGCTGCTCCAATCGCTTAACCAGAATGGCCTAGGGAAAAAATACGCATACCGTTGTAATCGGGCGAGTTTCTACTTTCCTATGCAGCAGGAATTTTTGGGCTAGGTCAATCCGTTCGCGAGATATGGGAGTTTGAAGCTAGGAAATGGTTGAGAAGACAACAAATTTTTCGCAATTCTGCTGCTCGAAACGCTTAACCAGAATGGCCTAGGGAAAAAATACGCACACAGTTGTAATCGGGCGAGTTTCTACTTTCTGCCGCAGCACGAATTTTTGGGATTGGTCAATCCGTTCGCGAGATATGGGACCATGAAGCTAAGAAATGGTTGAGAAGACAACAAATTTTTCGCAATTCTGCTGCTCCAAACGCTTAACCAGAATGGCCTAGGGAAAAAATACGCATACCGTTCTAATCGGGGCGAGTTTCTACTTTCAGACGCAGCAGGAATTTTGGGTTTGGTCACTCCGTTTGCGAGATATGGGACTTTGAAGCTAAGAAATGGTTTAGAAGACAACAGATTTTTCGCAGTTCTGCTTAGAAACGCTTAACCAGAATGGCCTACGGAAAAAATACACACACCGTTGTAATCGGGCGAGTTTCTACTTTCAAATGCAGTAGGAATTTTTGGGTTAGGTCAATCCGTTCGCGAGATATGGGAGTTTGAAGCTAAGAAATGGTTGAGAAGACAACAAATTTTCGGCAATTCTGCTGCTCCAAACGCTTAACCAGAATGGCCTAGGGAAAAAAATACACACACCGTTGTAATCGGGCGGGTTTCCACTTTCAAATGCAATAGGAATTTTTGGGTTAGGTCAATCCGTTCGCGAGATATGGGGGTTTGAAGCTAAGAAATGGTTGAGAAGACAACAAATTTTTCGCACTTCTGCTGCTCCAAACGCTTAACCAGAATGGCCTAGGGAAAAAATACACATACCGCTGTAATCGGGCGAGTTTCTACTTTCAGATGCAATAGGAATTTTTGGGTTAGGTCAATCCGTTCGCGAGATATGGGAGTTTGAAGCTAGGAAATGGTTGAGAAGACAACAAATTTTTCGCACTTCTGCTGCTCGAAACGCTTAACCAGAATGGCCTAGGGAAAAAATACGCACACAGTTGTAATCGGGCGAGTTTCTACTTTCTGCCGCAGCACGAATTTTTGGGATTGGTCAATCCGTTCGCGAGATATGGGACCATGAAGCTAAGAAATGGTTGAGAAGACAACAAATTTTTCGCAATTCTGCTGCTCCAAACGCTTAACCAGAATGGCCTAGGGAAAAAATACGCATACCGTTCTAATCGGGGCGAGTTTCTACTTTCAGACGCAGCAGGAATTTTGGGTTTGGTCACTCCGTTTGCGAGATATGGGACTTTGAAGCTAAGAAATGGTTTAGAAGACAACAGATTTTTCGCAGTTCTGCTTAGAAACGCTTAACCAGAATGGCCTACGGAAAAAATACACACACCGTTGTAATCGGGCGAGTTTCTACTTTCAAATGCAGTGGGAATTTTTGGGTTAGGTCAATCCGTTCGCGAGATATGGGAGTTTGAAGCTAAGAAATGGTTGAGAAGACAACAAATTTTTCGCACTTCTGCTGCTCCAAACGCTTAACCAGAATGGCCTAGGGAAAAAATACACATACCGCTGTAATCGGGCAAGTTGCTACTTTCAGATGCAATAGGAATTTTTGGGTTAGGTCAATCCGTTCGCAAGATATGGGACTTTGAAGCTAAGAAATGGTTGACAAGACAACAAATTTTTCGCAATTCTGCTGCTCCAAACGCTTAACCAGAATGGCCTAGGGAAAAAATACACACACCGTTGTAATCGGGCGGGTTTCTACTTTCAAATGCAATAGGAATTTTTGGGTTAGGTCAATCCGTTCGCGAGATATGGGAGCTTGAAGCTAAGAAATGGTTGACAAGACAAGAAATTATTTCGCACTTCTGCTGCACGAATCGCTTACCCTGAATGGCCTAGGGAAAAAATACGCATACCGTTGTAATCGGGCGAGTTTCTACTTTCTGGTACAATAGGAATTTTTGGGTTCGGTCAATCCGTTCGCGAGATATGGGACTTTGAAGCTAAGAAATGGTTGAGAAGACAACAAATTTTTCGCACTTCTGCTGCTCCAAACGCTTAACCAGAATGGCCTAGGGAAAAAATACGCATACCCTTGTAATCGGGCGAGTTTCTACTTTCAGACGCAGCAGGAATTTTTGGGCTTGGTCACTCCGTTTGCGAGATATGGGACTTTGAATCTAAGAAATGGTTGAGAAGATAACAAATTTTTCGCAATTCTGCTGTTCCAAACGCTTAACCAGAATGGCCTAGGGAAAAAATACGCATACCGCTGTAATCGGGCGAGTTTCTACTTTCAGTTACAATAGGAATTTTTGGGTTAGGTCAATCCGTTCGCGAGATATGGGACATTGAAGCGAAGAAATGGTTGACAAGACAACAAATTTTTCGCACCTCTGCTGCTCCAATCGCTTCACCAGAATGGCCCAGGGGAAAAAAAGTCGTACGGTTGTAATCGGGCGGGTGTCTACTTTCAGATGCAATAGGAATTTTTGGGTTAGGTCAAACCGTTCGCGAGATATGGACCTTGAAGCTAAGAAATGGTTGAGAAGACAACAAATTTTTCGCAATTCTGCTGCTCCAAACGCTTAACCAGAATGGCCTAGGGAAAAAATACACATACCGCTGTAATCGGGCGAGTTTCTACTTTCAGATGCAATAGGAATTTTTGGGTTAGGTCAATCCGTTCGCGAGATATGGGACTTTGAAGCTAAGAAATGGTTGACAAGACAACAAATTTTTCGCACTTGTGCTGCTCCAATCGCTTAACCAGAATGGCCTAGGGAAAAAATACGCATACCGTTGTAATCGGGCGAGTTTCTACTTTCATATGCAGCAGGAATTTTTGGGCTAGGTCAATCCGTTCGCGAGATATGGGAGTTTGAAGCTAGGAAATGGTTGAGAAGACAACAAATTTTTCGCACTTCTGCTGCTCGAAACGCTTAACCAGAATGGCCTAGGGAAAAAATACGCACACAGTTGTAATCGGGCGAGTTTCTACTTTCTGCCGCAGCACGAATTTTTGGGATTGGTCAATCCGTTCGCGAGATATGGGACCTTGAAGCTAAGAAATGGTTGAGAAGACAACAAATTTTTCGCAATTCGGCTGCTCCAAACGCTTAACCAGAATGGCCTAGGGAAAAAATACGCATACCGTTCTAATCGGGCGAGTTTCTACTTTCAGACGCAGCAGGAATTTTGGGTTTGGTCACTCCGTTTGCGAGATATGGGACTTTGAAGCTAAGAAATGGTTTAGAAGACAACAGATTTTTCGCAGTTCTGCTTAGAAACGCTTAACCAGAATGGCCTACGGAAAAAATACACACACCGTTGTAATCGGGCGAGTTTCTACTTTCAAATGCAGTAGGAATTTTTGGGTTAGGTCAATCCGTTCGCGAGATATGGGAGTTTGAAGCTAAGAAATGGTTGAGAGGACAACAAATTTTTCGCACTTCCGCTGCTCCAAACGCTTAACCAGAATGGCCTAGGGAAAAAATACACATACCGCTGTAATCGGGCAAGTTTCTACTTTCAGATGCAATAGGAATTTTTGGGTTAGGTCAATCCGTTCGCAAGATATGGGACTTTGAAGCTAAGAAATGGTTGACAAGACAACAAATTTTTCGCAATTCTGCTGCTCCAAACGCTTAACCAGAATGGCCTAGGGGAAAAATACACAAACAGTTGTAATCGGGCGAGTTTCTACTTTCAAATGCAATAGGAATTTTTGGGTTCGGTCAATCCGTTCGCGAGATCTAGGAGTTTGAAGCTAAGAAATGGTTGAGAAGAGAACAAATTTTTCGCAATTCTGCTGTTCCAAACGCTTAACCAGAATGGCCTAGGGAAAAAATACGCATACCGCTGTAATCGGGCGAGTTTCTACTTTCAGTTACAATAGGAATTTTTGGGTTAGGTCAATCCGTTCGCGAGATATGGGACATTGAAGCGAAGAAATGGTTGACAAGACAACAAATTTTTCGCACCTCTGCTGCTCCAATCGCTTCACCAGAATGGCCCAGGGGAAAAAAAGTCGTACGGTTGTAATCGGGCGGGTGTCTACTTTCAGATGCAATAGGAATTTTTGGGTTAGGTCAAACCGTTCGCGAGATATGGGACCTTGAAGCTAAGAAATGGTTGACAAGACAAGAAATTATTTCGCACTTCTGCTGCTCGAATCGCTTACCCTGAATGGCCTAGGGAAAAAATACGCATACCGTTGTAATCGGGCGAGTTTCTACTTTCAGGTACAATAGGAATTTTTGGGTTCGGTCAATCCGTTCGCGAGATATGGGACTTTGAAGCTAAGAAATGGTTGAGAAGACAACAAATTTTTCGCACTTCTGCTGCTCCAATCGCTTAACCAGAATGGCCTAGGGAAAAAATACGCATACCGTTGTAATCGGGCGAGTTTCTACTTTCAGACGCAGCAGGAATTTTTGGGCTTGGTCACTCCGTTTGCGAGATATGGGACTTTGAATCTAAGAAATGGTTGAGAAGATAACAAATTTTTCGCAATTCTGCTGCTCCAAACGCTTAACCAGAATGGCCTAGGGGAAAAATACGCATACCGTTGTAATCGGGCGAGTATCTACTTTCAAATGCAATAGGAATTTTTGGGTTAGGTCAATCCGTTCGCGAGATATGGGACCTTGAAACTAAGAAATGGTTGACAAGACAAGAAATTTTTCGCACTTCTGCTGCTCGAATCGCTTAACCTGAATGGCCTAGGGAAAAAATACGCATACCGTTGTAATCGGGCGAGTTTCTACTTTCAGTTACAATAGGAATTTTTGGGTTAGGTCAATCCGTTCGCGAGATATGGGACTTTGAAGCTAAGAAATGGTTGACAAGGCAAGAAATTTTTCGCACTTCTGCTGCTCGAATCGCTTAACCAGAATGGCCTAGGGGAAAAAAAGACGTACGGTTGTAATCGGGCGGGTGTCTACTTTCAGATGCAATAGGAATTTTTGGGTTAGGTCAACCCGTTCGCGAGATATGGGACCTTGAAGCTAAGAAATGGTTGACAAGACAAGAAATTTTTCGCACTTCTGCTGCTCGAATCGCTTAACCTGAATGGCCTAGGGAAAAAATCCGCATACCGTTGTAATCGGGCGAGTTTCTACTTTCAGACGCAGCAGGAATTTTTGGGTTTGGTCAATCCGTTTGCGAGATATGGGACTTTGAAGCTAAGAAATGGCTGAGAAGACAACAAATTTTCGGCAATTCTGCTGCTCCACACGCTTAACCAGAATGGCCTAGGGAAAAAAATACACACACCGTTGTAATCGGGCGGGTTTCCACTTTCAAATGCAATAGGAATTTTTGGGTTAGGTCAATCCGTTCGCGAGATATGGGGGTTTGAAGCTAAGAAATGGTTGAGAAGACAACAAATTTTTCGCACTTCTGCTGCTCCAAACGCTTAACCAGAATGGCCTAGGGAAAAAATACACATACCGCTGTAATCGGGCGAGTTTCTACTTTCAGATGCAATAGGAATTTTTGGGTTAGGTCAATCCGTTCGCGAGATATGGGACTTTGAAGCTAAGAAATGGTTGACAAGACAGCAATTTTTCGCACTTGTGCTGCTCCAATCGCTTAACCAGAATGGCCTAGGGAAAAAATACGCATACCGTTGTAATCGGGCGAGTTTCTACTTTCCTATGCAGCAGGAATTTTTGGGCTAGGTCAATCCGTTCGCGAGATATGGGAGTTTGAAGCTAGGAAATGGTTGAGAAGACAACAAATTTTTCGCACTTCTGCTGCTCGAAACGCTTAACCAGAATGGCCTAGGGAAAAAATACGCACACAGTTGTAATCGGGCGAGTTTCTACTTTCTGCCGCAGCACGAATTTTTGGGATTGGTCAATCCGTTCGCGAGATATGGGACCATGAAGCTAAGAAATGGTTGAGAAGACAACAAATTTTTCGCAATTCTGCTGCTCCAAACGCTTAACCAGAATGGCCTAGGGAAAAAATACGCATACCGTTCTAATCGGGGCGAGTTTCTACTTTCAGACGCAGCAGGAATTTTGGGTTTGGTCACTCCGTTTGCGAGATATGGGACTTTGAAGCTAAGAAATGGTTTAGAAGACAACAGATTTTTCGCAGTTCTGCTTAGAAACGCTTAACCAGAATGGCCTACGGAAAAAATACACACACCGTTGTAATCGGGCGAGTTTCTACTTTCAAATGCAGTGGGAATTTTTGGGTTAGGTCAATCCGTTCGCGAGATATGGGAGTTTGAAGCTAAGAAATGGTTGAGAAGACAACAAATTTTTCGCACTTCTGCTGCTCCAAACGCTTAACCAGAATGGCCTAGGGAAAAAATACACATACCGCTGTAATCGGGCAAGTTGCTACTTTCAGATGCAATAGGAATTTTTGGGTTAGGTCAATCCGTTCGCAAGATATGGGACTTTGAAGCTAAGAAATGGTTGACAAGACAACAAATTTTTCGCAATTCTGCTGCTCCAAACGCTTAACCAGAATGGCCTAGGGAAAAAATACACACACCGTTGTAATCGGGCGGGTTTCTACTTTCAAATGCAATAGGAATTTTTGGGTTAGGTCAATCCGTTCGCGAGATATGGGAGCTTGAAGCTAAGAAATGGTTGACAAGACAAGAAATTATTTCGCACTTCTGCTGCACGAATCGCTTACCCTGAATGGCCTAGGGAAAAAATACGCATACCGTTGTAATCGGGCGAGTTTCTACTTTCTGGTACAATAGGAATTTTTGGGTTCGGTCAATCCGTTCGCGAGATATGGGACTTTGAAGCTAAGAAATGGTTGAGAAGACAACAAATTTTTCGCACTTCTGCTGCTCCAAACGCTTAACCAGAATGGCCTAGGGAAAAAATACGCATACCCTTGTAATCGGGCGAGTTTCTACTTTCAGACGCAGCAGGAATTTTTGGGCTTGGTCACTCCGTTTGCGAGATATGGGACTTTGAATCTAAGAAATGGTTGAGAAGATAACAAATTTTTCGCAATTCTGCTGCTCCAAACGCTTAACCAGAATGGCCTAGGGGAAAAATACGCATACCGTTGTAATCGGGCGAGTATCTACTTTCAAATGCAATAGGAATTTTTGGGTTAGGTCAATCCGTTCGCGAGATATGGGACCTTGAAACTAAGAAATGGTTGAGAAGACAAGAAATTTTTCGCACTTCTGCTGCTCGAATCGCTTAACCTGAATGGCCTAGGGAAAAAATACGCATACCGTTGTAATCGGGCGAGTTTCTACTTTCAGTTACAATAGGAATTTTTGGGTTAGGTCAATCCGTTCGCGAGATATGGGACTTTGAAGCTAAGAAATGGTTGACAAGACAAGAAATTTTTCGCACTTCTGCTGCTCGAATCGCTTAATCAGAATGGCCTAGGGGAAAAAAAGACGTACGGTTGTAATCGGGCGGGTGTCTACTTTCAGATGCAATAGGAATTTTTGGGTTAGGTCAATCCGTTCGCGAGGTATGGGACCTTGAAGCTAAGAAATGGTTGACAAGACAAGAAATTTTTCGCACTTCTGCTGCTCGAATCGCTTAACCTGAATGGCCTTGGGAAAAAATCCGCATACCGTTGTAATCGGGCGAGTTCCTACTGTCAGACGGAGCAGGAATTTTTGGGTTTGGTCAATCCGTTTGCGAGATATGGGACTTTGAAGCTAAGAAATGGTTGAGAAGACAACAAATTTTTCGCAATTCTGCTGCTCCAAACGCTTAACCAGAATGGCCTAGGGAGAAAAATACACATACCGTTGTAATTGGGCGAGTTTCTACTTTTAGATGCAATAGGAATTTTTGGGTTAGGTCAATCCGTTCGCGAGATATGGGAGTTTGAAGTTAAGAAATGGTTGAGAAGAGAACAAATTTTTCGCAATTCTGCTGCTGCAAACGCTTAACCAGAATGGCCTAGGGAAAAAATACGCATACCGTTGTTATCGGGCGAGTATCTACTTTCAGTTACAATAGGAATTTTTGGGTTAGGTCAATCCGTTCGCGAGATATGGGACATTGAAGCGAAGAAATGGTTGACAAGACAACAAATTTTTCGCACCTCTGCTGCTCCAATCGCTTAACCAGAGTGGCCTAGGGGAAAAAGAGACGTACGGTTGTAATCGGGCGGGTGTCTACTTTCAGATGCAATAGGAATTTTTGGGTTAGGTCAAACCGTTCGCGAGATATGGGACCTTGAAGCTAAGAAATGGTTGACAAGACAAGAAATTTTTCGCACTTCTGCTGCTCGAATCGCTTAACCTGAATGGCCTAGGGAAAAAATACGCATACCGTTGTAATCGGGCGAGTTTCTACTTTCAGGTACAATAGGAATTTTTGGGTTCGGTCAATCCGTTCGCGAGATATGGGACTTTCAATCTAATAAATGGTTGACACGACAACAAATTTTTCGCAATTCTGCTGCTCCAATCGCTTAACCGGAATGGCCTAGTTGAAAAATCCGCATACCGTTGTAATCGGGCGAGTTTCTACTGTCAGACGGAGCAGGAATTTTTGGGTTTGGTCAATCCGTTTGCGAGATATGGGACTTTGAAGCTAAGAAATGGTTGAGAAGACAACAAATTTTTCGCAATTCTGCTGCTCCAAACGCTTAACCAGAATGGCCTAGGGAGAAAAATACACATACCGTTGTAATCGGGCGAGTTTCTACTTTTAGATGCAATAGGAATTTTTGGGTTAGGTCAATCCGTTCGCGAGATATGGGAGTTTCAAGCTAAGAAATGGTTGAGAAGAGAACAAATTTTTCGCAATTCTGCTGCTGCA
Organism: Ptiloglossa arizonensis; assembly: GCF_051014685.1. Taxonomy (NCBI): domain Eukaryota; kingdom Metazoa; phylum Arthropoda; class Insecta; order Hymenoptera; family Colletidae; genus Ptiloglossa; species Ptiloglossa arizonensis. The sequence continues at coordinate 790,087 of NW_027478626.1, forward strand.
AACGCTTAACCAGAATGGCCTAGGGAAAAAATACGCATACCGTTGTTATCGGGCGAGTATCTACTTTCAGTTACAATAGGAATTTTTGGGTTAGGTAAATCCGTTCGCGAGATATGGGACATTGAAGCGAAGAAATGGTTGACAAGACAACAAATTTTTCGCACCTCTGCTGCTCCAATCGCTTAACCAGAGTGGCCTAGGGGAAAAAGAGACGTACGGTTGTAATCGGGCGGGTGTCTACTTTCAGATGCAATAGGAATTTTTGGGTTAGGTCAATCCGTTCGCGAGATATGGGACCTTGAAGCTAAGAAATGGTTGACAAGACAAGAAATTTTTCGCACTTCTGCTGCTCGAATCGCTTAACCTGAATGGCCTAGGGAAAAAATACACGTACCGTTGTAATCGCGCGAGTTTCTTCTTTCAGATGCAATAGGAATTTATGGGTTAGGTCAATCCGTTCGCGAGATATGGGACTTTGAAGCTAATAAATGGTTGACAAGACAACAAATTTTTCGCAATTCTGCTGCTCCAATCGCTTAACCGGAATGGCCTAGGGGAAAAATACACGTACCGTTGTAATCGCGCGAGTTTCTTCTTTCAGATGCAATAGGAATTTATGGGTTAGGTCAATCCGTTCGCGAGATATGGGAGTTTGAAGACAAGAAATGGTTGAGAAGGCAAAAAATTTTTCGCAATTCTGCTGCTCCAAACGCTTAACCAGAATGGCCTCGGGAAAAAATACACATACCGTTGTAATCGGGCGAGTTTCTACTTTCAGATGCAATAGGAATTTTTGGGTTCGGTCAATCCGTTCGCGAGATCTGGGAGTTTGAAGCTAAGAAATGGTTGAGAAGAAAACAAATTTTTCGCAATTCAGCTGCTCCAAACGCTTAACCAGAATGGCCTAGGGAAAAAATACGCATACCGTTGTAATCGGGCGAGTTTCTACTTTCAGTTACAATAGGAATTTTTGGGTTAGGTCAATCCGTTCGCGAGATATGGGACATTGAAGCGAAGAAATGGTTAACAAGACAACAAATTTTTCGCACCTCTGCTGCTCCAATCGCTTAACCAGAATGGCCTAGGGGAAAAATACACGTACCGTTGTAATCGCGCGAGTTTCTACTTTCAGATGCAGTAGGAATTTATGGGTTAGGTCAATCCGTTCGCGAGATATGGGTGTTTGAAGACAAGAAATGGTTGAGAAGGCAAAAATTTTTTCGCAATTCTGCTGCTCCAAACGCTTAACCAGAATGGCCTAGGGAAAAAATACACATACCGTTGTAATCGGGCGAGTTTCTACTTTCAGTTACAATAGGAATTTTTGGGTTAGGTCAATCCGTTCGCAAGATATGGGACATTGAAGCGAAGAAATGGTTAACAAGACAACAAATTTTTCGCACCTCTGCTGCTCCAATCGCTTAACCAGAATGGCCTAGGGGAAAAAAAGACGTACGGTTGTAATCGGGCGGGTGTCTACTTTCAGATGCAATAGGAATTTTTGGGTTAGGTCAATCCGTTCGCGAGATATGGGACCTTGAAGCTAAGAAATGGTTGAAAAGACAAGAAATTTTTCGCACTTCTGCTGCTCGAATCGCTTAACCTGAATGGCCTAGGGAAAAAATACGCATTCCGTTGTAATCGGGCGAGTTTCTACTTTCAGGTACAATAGGAATTTTTGGTTTCGGTCAATCCGTTCGCGAGATATGGGACTTTGAAGCTAAGAAATGGTTGACAAGACAACAAATTTTTCGCAATTCTGCTGCTCCAAACGCTTAACCAGAATGGCCTAGAGGAAAATACGCACACCGTTGTAATCGGGTGAGTTTCTACTTTCAGACGCAGCAGGAATTTTTGGGTTTGGTCAATCCGTTTGCGAGATATGAGACTTTGAATCTAAGAAATGGTTCAGAAGACAACAAATTTTTCGCAATTCTGCTGCTCCAAACGCTTAACCAGAATGGCCTAGGGAATAAATACACACACCGTTGTAATCGGGCGAGTTTCTACTTTCAAATGCAATAGGAGTTTTTGGGTTAGGCCAATCCGTTCGCGAGATATGGGAGTCTGAAGCTAAGAAAAGGTTGAGAAGACAACAAATTTTTCGCAATTCTGCTGCTCCAAACGCTTAACCAGAATGGCCTAGGGAAAAAATACACATACCGCTGTAATCGTGCGAGTTTCTACTTTCAGATGCAATAGGAATTTTTGGGTTAGGCCAATCCGTTCGCGAGATATGGGAGTTTGAAGACAAGAAATGGTTGAGAAGGCAAAAAATTTTTCGCAATTCTGCTGCTCCAAACGCTTAACCAGAATGGCCTAGGGAAAAAATACACATACCGTTGTAATCGGGCGAGTTTCTACTTTCAGATGCAATAGGAATTTTTGGGTTCGGTCAATCCGTTCGCGAGATCTGGGAGTTTGAAGCTAAGAAATGGTTGAGAAGAAAACAAATTTTTCGCAATTCAGCTGCTCCAAACGCTTAACCAGAATGGCCTAGGGAAAAAATACGCATACCGTTGTAATCGGGCGAGTTTCTACTTTCAGTTACAATAGGAATTTTTGGGTTAGGTCAATCCGTTCGCGAGATATGGGACATTGAAGCGAAGAAATGGTTAACAAGACAACAAATTTTTCGCAACTCTGCTGCTCCAATCGCTTAACCAGAATGGCCTAGGGGAAAAATACACGTACCGTTGTAATCGCGCGAGTTTCTACTTTCAGATGCAGTAGGAATTTATGGGTTAGGTCAATCCGTTCGCGAGATATGGGTGTTTGAAGACAAGAAATGGTTGAGAAGGCAAAAATTTTTTCGCAATTCTGCTGCTCCAAACGCTTAACCAGAATGGCCTAGGGAAAAAATACACATACCGTTGTAATCGGGCGAGTTTCTACTTTCAGTTACAATAGGAATTTTTGGGTTAGGTCAATCCGTTCGCAAGATATGGGACATTGAAGCGAAGAAATGGTTAACAAGACAACAAATTTTTCGCACCTCTGCTGCTCCAATCGCTTAACCAGAATGGCCTAGGGGAAAAAAAGACGTACGGTTGTAATCGGGCGGGTGTCTACTTTCAGATGCAATAGGAATTTTTGGGTTAGGTCAATCCGTTCGCGAGATATGGGACCTTGAAGCTAAGAAATGGTTGAAAAGACAAGAAATTTTTCGCACTTCTGCTGCTCGAATCGCTTAACCTGAATGGCCTAGGGAAAAAATACGCATTCCGTTGTAATCGGGCGAGTTTCTACTTTCAGGTACAATAGGAATTTTTGGTTTCGGTCAATCCGTTCGCGAGATATGGGACTTTGAAGCTAAGAAATGGTTGACAAGACAACAAATTTTTCGCAATTCTGCTGCTCCAAACGCTTAACCAGAATGGCCTAGAGGAAAATACGCACACCGTTGTAATCGGGTGAGTTTCTACTTTCAGACGCAGCAGGAATTTTTGGGTTTGGTCAATCCGTTTGCGAGATATGAGACTTTGAATCTAAGAAATGGTTCAGAAGACAACAAATTTTTCGCAATTCTGCTGCTCCAAACGCTTAACCAGAATGGCCTAGGGAATAAATACACACACCGTTGTAATCGGGCGAGTTTCTACTTTCAAATGCAATAGGAGTTTTTGGGTTAGGCCAATCCGTTCGCGAGATATGGGAGTCTGAAGCTAAGAAAAGGTTGAGAAGACAACAAATTTTTCGCAATTCTGCTGCTCCAAACGCTTAACCAGAATGGCCTAGGGAAAAAATACACATACCGCTGTAATCGTGCGAGTTTCTACTTTCAGATGCAATAGGAATTTTTGGGTTAGGCCAATCCGTTCGCGAGATATGGGAGTTTGAAGACAAGAAATGGTTGAGAAGGCAAAAAATTTTTCGCAATTCTGCTGCTCCAAACGCTTAACCAGAATGGCCTAGGGAAAAAATACACATACCGTTGTAATCGGGCGAGTTTCTACTTTCAGATGCAATAGGAATTTTTGGGTTCGGTCAATCCGTTCGCGAGATCTGGGAGTTTGAAGCTAAGAAATGGTTGAGAAGAAAACAAATTTTTCGCAATTCAGCTGCTCCAAACGCTTAACCAGAATGGCCTAGGGAAAAAATACGCATACCGTTGTAATCGGGCGAGTTTCTACTTTCAGTTACAATAGGAATTTTTGGGTTAGGTCAATCCGTTCGCGAGATATGGGACATTGAAGCGAAGAAATGGTTAACAAGACAACAAATTTTTCGCACCTCTGCTGCTCCAATCGCTTAACCAGAATGGCCTAGGGGAAAAATACACGTACCGTTGTAATCGCGCGAGTTTCTACTTTCAGATGCAGTAGGAATTTATGGGTTAGGTCAATCCGTTCGCGAGATATGGGTGTTTGAAGACAAGAAATGGTTGAGAAGGCAAAAATTTTTTCGCAATTCTGCTGCTCCAAACGCTTAACCAGAATGGCCTAGGGAAAAAATACACATACCGTTGTAATCGGGCGAGTTTCTACTTTCAGTTACAATAGGAATTTTTGGGTTAGGTCAATCCGTTCGCGAGATATGGGACATTGAAGCGAAGAAATGGTTAACAAGACAACAAATTTTTCGCACCTCTGCTGCTCCAATCGCTTAACCAGAATGGCCTAGGGGAAAAAAAGACGTACGGTTGTAATCGGGCGGGTGTCTACTTTCAGATGCAATAGGAATTTTTGGGTTAGGTCAATCCGTTCGCGAGATATGGGACCTTGAAGCTAAGAAATGGTTGACAAGACAAGAAATTTTTCGCACTTCTGCTGCTCGAATCGCTTAACCTGAATGGCCTAGGGAAAAAATACGCATTCCGTTGTAATCGGGCGAGTTTCTACTTTCAGATGCAATAGGAATTTTTGGGTTAGGTCAATCCGTTCGCGAGATATGGGACTTTGAAGCTAAGAAATGGTTGACAAGACAACAAATTTTTCGCAATTGTGCTGCTCCAATCGCTTAACCAGAATGGCCTAGGGAAAAAATAAGCATACCGTTATAATCGGGCGAGTTTCTACTTTCAGACGCAGCAGGAATTTTTGGGTTTGATCAATCCGTTTGCGAGGTATGGGACTTTGAAGCTAAGAAATGGTTGAGAAGACAACAAATTTTTGGCAACTCTGCTGCTCCAAACTCTTAACCAGAATGGCCTAGGGAAAAAAATACACATACCGTTGTAATCGGGCGAGTTTCTACTTTCAGATGCAATAGGAATTTTTGGGTTAGGTCAATCCGTTCGCGAGATATGGGAGTTTGAAGCTAAGAAATGGTTGAGAAGAGAACAAATTTTTCGCAATTCTGCTGCCCCAAACGCTTAACCAGAATGGCCTAGGGAGAAAATACGCATACCGTTGTGATCGGGCGAGTTTCTACTTTCAGATACGATAGGAAGTTTTGGGTTAGGTCAATCCGTTCGCGAGATATGGGACATTGAAGCGAAGAAATGGTTGACAAGACAACAAATTTTTCGCACCTCTGCTGCTCCAATCGCTTAACCAGAATGGCCTAGGGGAAAAATACACGTACCGTTGTAATCGCGCGAGTTTCTACTTTCAGATGCAGTAGGAATTGATGGGTTAGGTCAATCCGTTCGCGAGATATGGGTGTTTGAAGACAAGAAATGGTTGAGAAGGCAAACAATTTTTCGCAATTCTGCTGCTCCAAACGCTTAACCAGAATGGCCTAGGGAAAAAATACACATACCGTTGTAATCGGGCGAGTTTCTACTTTCAGACGCAGCAGGAATTTTTGGGTTTGGTCAATCAGTTTGCGAGATAGGGGACTTTGAAGCTAAGAAGTGGTTGAGAAGAGAACAAATTTTTCGCAATTCTGCTGCTCCAAACGCTTAACCAGAATGGCCTAGGGAGAAAAATACACATACCGTTGTAATCGGGCGAGTTTCTACTTTTAGATGCAATAGGAATTTTTGGGTTAGGTCAATCCGTTCGAGAGATATGGGAGTTTGAAGCTAAGAAATGGTTGAGAAGAGAACAAATTTTTCGCAATTCTGCTGCTGCAAACGCTTAACCAGAATGGCCTAGGGAAAAAATACGCATACCGTTGTAATCGGGCGAGTATCTACTTTCAGCTACAATAGGAATTTTTGGGTTAGGTCAATCCGTTCGCGAGATATGGGACATTGAAGCGAAGAAATGGTTGACAAGACAACAAATTTTTCGCATCTCTGCTGCTCCATTCGCTTAACCAGAATGGCCTAGGGGAAAAAGATACGTACGGTTGTAATCGGGAGGGTGTCTACTTTCAGATGCAATAGGAATTTTTGGGTTAGGTCAATCCGTTCGCGAGATATGGGACCTTGAAGCTAAGAAATGGTTGACAAGACAAGAAATTTTTCGCACTTCTGCTGCTCGAATCGCTTAACCTGAATGGCCTAGGGAAAAAATACGCATACCGTTGTAATCGGGCGAGTTTCTACTTTCAGACGCAGCCGGAATTTTTGGGTTTGGTCAATCCGTTTGCGAGATATGGGACTTTGAAGCTATGAAATGGTTGAGAAGGCAACAAATTTTTCGCAATTCTGCTGCTCCAAACGCTTAACCAGAATGGCCTAGGGAAAAAATACGCATACCGTTGTAATCGGGCGAGTTTCTACTTTCAGTTACAATAGGAATTTTTGGGTTAGGTCAATCCGTTCGCGAGATATGGGACATTGAAGCGAAGAAATGGTTAACAAGACAACAAATTTTTCGCACCTCTGCTGCTCCAATCGCTTAACCAGAATGGCCTAGGGGAAAAAAAGACGTACGGTTGTAATCGGGCGGGTGTCTACTTTCAGATGCAATAGGAATTTTTGGGTTAGGTCAATCCGTTCGCGAGATATGGGACCTTGAAGCTAAGAAATGGTTGACAACACAAGAAATTTTTCGCACTTCTGCTGCTCGAATCGCTTAACCTGAATGGCCTAGGGAAAAAATACGCATTCCGTTGTAATCGGGCGAGTTTCTACTTTCAGGTACAATAGGAATTTTTGGGTTCGGTCAATCCGTTCGCGAGATATGGGACTTTGAAGCTAAGAAATGGTTGACAAGACAACAAATTTTTCGCAATTGTGCTGCTCCAATCGCTTAACCAGAATGGCCTAGGGAAAAAATAAGCATACCGTTGTAATCGGGCGAGTTTCTACTTTCAGACGCAGCAGGAATTTTTGGGTTTGGTCAATCCGTTTGCGAGGTATGGGACTTTGAAGCTAAGAAATGGTTGAGAAGACAACAAATTTTTGGCAACTCTGCTGCTCCAAACTCTTCACCAGAATGGCCTAGGGAAAAAAAATACACATACCGTTGTAATCGGGCGAGTTTCTACTTTCAGATGCAATAGGAATTTTTGGGTTAGGTCAATCCGTTCGCGAGATATGGGAGTTTGAAGCTAAGAAATGGTTGAGAAGAGAACAAATTTTTCGCAATTCTGCTGCTCCAAACGCTTAACCAGAATGGCCTAGGTAAAAAATACGCATACCGTTGTGATCGGGCGAGTTTCTACTTTCAGATACAATAGGAAGTTTTGGGTTAGGTCAATCCGTTCGCGAGATATGGGACATTGAAGCGAAGAAATGGTTGACAAGACAACAAATTTTTCGCACCTCTGCTGCTCCAATCGCTTAACCAGAATGGCCTAGGGGAAAAATACACGTACCGTTGTAATCGCGCGAGTTTCTACTTTCAGATGCAGTAGGAATTTATGGGTTAGGTCAATCCGTTCGCGAGATATGGGTGTTTGAAGACAAGAAATGGTTGAGAAGGCAAAAAATTTTTCGCAATTCTGCTGCTCCAAACGCTTAACCAGAATGGCCTAGGGAAAAAATACACATACCGTTGTAATCGGGCGAGTTTCTACTTTCAGACGCAGCAGGAATTTTTGGGTTTGGTCAATCAGTTTGCGAGATAGGGGACTTTGAAGCTAAGAAGTGGTTGAGAAGAGAACAAATTTTTCGCAATTCTGCTGCTCCAAACGCTTAACCAGAATGGCCTAGGGAGAAAAATACACATACCGTTGTAATCGGGCGAGTTTCTACTTTTAGATGCAATAGGAATTTTTGGGTTAGGTCAATCCGTTCGAGAGATATGGGAGTTTGAAGCTAAGAAATGGTTGAGAAGAGAACAAATTTTTCGCAATTCTGCTGCTGCAAACGCTTAACCAGAATGGCCTAGGGAAAAAATACGCATACCGTTGTAATCGGGCGAGTATCTACTTTCAGCTACAATAGGAATTTTTGGGTTAGGTCAATCCGTTCGCGAGATATGGGACATTGAAGCGAAGAAATGGTTGACAAGACAACAAATTTTTCGCATCTCTGCTGCTCCATTCGCTTAACCAGAATGGCCTAGGGGAAAAAGATACGTACGGTTGTAATCGGGAGGGTGTCTACTTTCAGATGCAATAGGAATTTTTGGGTTAGGTCAATCCGTTCGCGAGATATGGGACCTTGAAGCTAAGAAATGGTTGACAAGACAAGAAATTTTTCGCACTTCTGCTGCTCGAATCGCTTAACCTGAATGGCCTAGGGAAAAAATACGCATACCGTTGTAATCGGGCGAGTTTCTACTTTCAGACGCAGCCGGAATTTTTGGGTTTGGTCAATCCGTTTGCGAGATATGGGACTTTGAAGCTATGAAATGGTTGAGAAGGCAACAAATTTTTCGCAATTCTGCTGCTCCAAACGCTTAACCAGAATGGCCTAGGGAAAAAATACGCATACCGTTGTAATCGGGCGAGTTTCTACTTTCAGTTACAATAGGAATTTTTGGGTTAGGTCAATCCGTTCGCGAGATATGGGACATTGAAGCGAAGAAATGGTTAACAAGACAACAAATTTTTCGCACCTCTGCTGCTCCAATCGCTTAACCAGAATGGCCTAGGGGAAAAAAAGACGTACGGTTGTAATCGGGCGGGTGTCTACTTTCAGATGCAATAGGAATTTTTGGGTTAGGTCAATCCGTTCGCGAGATATGGGACCTTGAAGCTAAGAAATGGTTGACAACACAAGAAATTTTTCGCACTTCTGCTGCTCGAATCGCTTAACCTGAATGGCCTAGGGAAAAAATACGCATTCCGTTGTAATCGGGCGAGTTTCTACTTTCAGGTACAATAGGAATTTTTGGGTTCGGTCAATCCGTTCGCGAGATATGGGACTTTGAAGCTAAGAAATGGTTGACAAGACAACAAATTTTTCGCAATTGTGCTGCTCCAATCGCTTAACCAGAATGGCCTAGGGAAAAAATAAGCATACCGTTGTAATCGGGCGAGTTTCTACTTTCAGACGCAGCAGGAATTTTTGGGTTTGGTCAATCCGTTTGCGAGGTATGGGACTTTGAAGCTAAGAAATGGTTGAGAAGACAACAAATTTTTGGCAACTCTGCTGCTCCAAACTCTTCACCAGAATGGCCTAGGGAAAAAAATACACATACCGTTGTAATCGGGCGAGTTTCTACTTTCAGATGCAATAGGAATTTTTGGGTTAGGTCAATCCGTTCGCGAGATATGGGAGTTTGAAGCTAAGAAATGGTTGAGAAGAGAACAAATTTTTCGCAATTCTGCTGCTCCAAACGCTTAACCAGAATGGCCTAGGTAAAAAATACGCATACCGTTGTGATCGGGCGAGTTTCTACTTTCAGATACAATAGGAAGTTTTGGGTTAGGTCAATCCGTTCGCGAGATATGGGACATTGAAGCGAAGAAATGGTTGACAAGACAACAAATTTTTCGCACCTCTGCTGCTCCAATCGCTTAACCAGAATGGCCTAGGGGAAAAATACACGTACCGTTGTAATCGCGCGAGTTTCTACTTTCAGATGCAGTAGGAATTTATGGGTTAGGTCAATCCGTTCGCGAGATATGGGTGTTTGAAGACAAGAAATGGTTGAGAAGGCAAAAAATTTTTCGCAATTCTGCTGCTCCAAACGCTTAACCAGAATGGCCTAGGGAAAAAATACACATACCGTTGTAATCGGGCGAGTTTCTACTTTCAGACGCAGCAGGAATTTTTGGGTTTGGTCAATCAGTTTGCGAGATAGGGGACTTTGAAGCTAAGAAGTGGTTGAGAAGAGAACAAATTTTTCGCAATTCTGCTGCTCCAAACGCTTAACCAGAATGGCCCAGGGAGAAAAATACACATACCGTTGTAATCGGGCGAGTTTCTACTTTTAGATGCAATAGGAATTTTTGGGTTAGGTCAATCCTTTCGAGAGATATGGGAGTTTGAAGCTAAGGAATGGTTGAGAAGAGAACAAATTTTTCGCAATTCTGCTGCTGCAAACGCTTAACCAGAATGGCCTAGGGAAAAAATACGCATACCGTTGTAATCGGGCGAGTATCTACTTTCAGTTACAATAGGAATTTTTGGGTTAGGTCAATCCGTTCGCGAGATATGGGACATTGAAGCGAAGAAATGGTTGACAAGACAACAAATTTTTCGCATCTCTGCTGCTCCAATCGCTTAACCAGAATGGCCTAGGGGAAAAAGAGACGTACGGTTGTAATCGGGAGGGTGCCTACTTTCAGATGCAATAGGAATTTTTGGGTTAGGTCAATCCGTTCGCGAGATATGGGACCTTGAAGCTAAGAAATGGTTGACAAGACAAGAAATTTTTCGCACTTCTGCTGCTCGAATCGCTTAACCTGAATGGCCTAGGGAAAAAATACGCATACCGTTGTAATCGGGCGAGTTTCTATTTTCAGACGCAGCAGGAATTTTTGGGTTTGGTCAATCCGTTTGCGAGATATGGGACTTTGAAGCTAAGAAATGGTTGAGAAGACAACAAATTTTTCGCAATTCTGCTGCTCCAAACGCTTAACCAGAATGGCCTAGGGAAAAAATACGCATACCGTTGTAATCGGGCGAGTTTCTACTTTCAGTTACAATAGGAATTTTTGGGTTAGGTCAATCCGTTCGCGAGATATGGGACATTGAAGCGAAGAAATGGTTGACAAGACAACAAATTTTTCGCATCTCTGCTGCTCCAATCGCTTAACCAGAATGGCCTAGGGGAAAAAGAGACGTACGGTTGTAATCGGGAGGGTGTCTACTTTCAGATGCAATAGGAATTTTTGGGTTAGGTCAATCCGTTCGCGAGATATGGGACCTTGAAGCTAAGAAATGGTTGACAAGACAAGAAATTTTTCGCACTTCTGCTGCTCGAATCGCTTAACCTGAATGGCCTAGGGAAAAAATACGCATACCGTTGTAATCGGGCGAGTTTCTACTTTCAGACGCAGCAGGAATTTTTGGGTTTGGTCAATCCGTTTGCGAGATATGGGACTTTGAAGCTAAGAAATGGTTGAGAAGGCAACAAATTTTTCGCAATTCTGCTGCTCCAAACGCTTAACCAGAATGGCCTAGGGAAAAAATACGCATACCGTTGTAATCGGGCGAGTTTCTACTTTCAGTTACAATAGGAATTTTTGGGTTAGGTCAATCCGTTCGCGAGATATGGGACATTGAAGCGAAGAAATGGTTAACAAGACAACAAATTTTTCGCACCTCTGCTGCTCCAATCGCTTAACCAGAATGGCCTAGGGGAAAAAAAGACGTACGGTTGTAATCGGGCGGGTGTCTACTTTCAGATGCAATAGGAATTTTTGGGTTAGGTCAATCCGTTCGCGAGATATGGGACCTTGAAGCTAAGAAATGGTTGACAAGACAAGAAATTTTTCGCACTTCTGCTGCTCGAATCGCTTAACCTGAATGGCCTAGGGAAAAAATACGCATTCCGTTGTAATCGGGCGAGTTTCTACTTTCAGGTACAATAGGAATTTTTGGGTTCGGTCAATCCGTTCGCGAGATATGGGACTTTGAAGCTAAGAAATGGTTGACAAGACAACAAATTTTTCGCAATTGTGCTGCTCCAATCGCTTAACCAGAATGGCCTAGGGAAAAAATAAGCATACCGTTGTAATCGGGCGTGTTTCTACTTTCAGACGCAGCAGGAATTTTTGGGTTTGGTCAATCCGTTTGCGAGGTATGGGACTTTGAAGCTAAGAAATGGTTGAGAAGACAACAAATTTTTGGCAACTCTGCTGCTCCAAACTCTTCACCAGAATGGCCTAGGGAAAAAAATACACATACCGTTGTAATCGGGCGAGTTTCTACTTTCAGATGCAATAGGAATTTTTGGGTTAGGTCAATCCGTTCGCGAGATATGGGAGTTTGAAGCTAAGAAATGGTTGCGAAGAGAACAAATTTTTCGCAATTCTGCTGCTCCAAACGCTTAACCAGAATGGCCTAGGGAAAAAATACGCATACCGTTGTGATCGGGCGAGTTTCTACTTTCAGATACAATAGGAAGTTTTGGGTTAGGTCAATCCGTTCGCGAGATATGGGACATTGAAGCGAAGAAATGGTTGACAAGACAACAAATTTTTCGCACCTCTGCTGCTCCAATCGCTTAACCAGAATGGCCTAGGGGAAAAATACACGTACCGTTGTAATCGCGCGAGTTTCTACTTTCAGATGCAGTAGGAATTTATGGGTTAGGTCAATCCGTTCGCGAGATATGGGTGTTTGAAGACAAGAAATGGTTGAGAAGGCAAAAAATTTTTCGCAATTCTGCTGCTCCAAACGCTTAACCAGAATGGCCTAGGGAAAAAATACACATACCGTTGTAATCGGGCGAGTTTCTACTTTCAGACGCAGCAGGAATTTTTGGGTTTGGTCAATCAGTTTGCGAGATAGGGGACTTTGAAGCTAAGAAGTGGTTGAGAAGAGAACAAATTTTTCGCAATTCTGCTGCTCCAAACGCTTAACCAGAATGGCCTAGGGAGAAAAATACACATACCGTTGTAATCGGGCGAGTTTCTACTTTTAGATGCAATAGGAATTTTTGGGTTAGGTCAATCCGTTCGAGAGATATGGGAGTTTGAAGCTAAGAAATGGTTGAGAAGAGAACAAATTTTTCGCAATTCTGCTGCTGCAAACGCTTAACCAGAATGGCCTAGGGAAAAAATACGCATACCGTTGTAATCGGGCGAGTATCTACTTTCAGTTACAATAGGAATTTTTGGGTTAGGTCAATCCGTTCGCGAGATATGGGACATTGAAGCGAAGAAATGGTTGACAAGACAACAAATTTTTCGCATCTCTGCTGCTCCAATCGCTTAACCAGAATGGCCTAGGGGAAAAAGATACGTACGGTTGTAATCGGGAGGGTGTCTACTTTCAGATGCAATAGGAATTTTTGGGTTAGGTCAATCCGTTCGCGAGATATGGGACCTTGAAGCTAAGAAATGGTTGACAAGACAAGAAATTTTTCGCACTTCTGCTGCTCGAATCGCTTAACCTGAATGGCCTAGGGAAAAAATACGCATACCGTTGTAATCGGGCGAGTTTCTACTTTCAGACGCAGCCGGAATTTTTGGGTTTGGTCAATCCGTTTGCGAGATATGGGACTTTGAAGCTATGAAATGGTTGAGAAGGCAACAAATTTTTCGCAATTCTGCTGCTCCAAACGCTTAACCAGAATGGCCTAGGGAAAAAATACGCATACCGTTGTAATCGGGCGAGTTTCTACTTTCAGTTACAATAGGAATTTTTGGGTTAGGTCAATCCGTTCGCGAGATATGGGACATTGAAGCGAAGAAATGGTTAACAAGACAACAAATTTTTCGCACCTCTGCTGCTCCAATCGCTTAACCAGAATGGCCTCGGGGAAAAAAAGACGTACGGTTGTAATCGGGCGGGTGTCTACTTTCAGATGCAATAGGAATTTTTGGGTTAGGTCAATCCGTTCGCGAGATATGGGACCTTGAAGCTAAGAAATGGTTGACAACACAAGAAATTTTTCGCACTTCTGCTGCTCGAGTCGCTTAACCTGAATGGCCTAGGGAAAAAATACGCATTCCGTTGTAATCGGGCGAGTTTCTACATTCAGGTACAATAGGAATTTTTGGGTTCGGTCAATCCGTTCGCGAGATATGGGACTTTGAAGCTAAGAAATGGTTGACAAGACAACAAATTTTTCGCAATTGTGCTGCTCCAATCGCTTAACCAGAATGGCCTAGGGAAAAAATAAGCATACCGTTGTAATCGGGCGAGTTTCTACTTTCAGACGCAGCAGGAATTTTTGGGTTTGGTCAATCCGTTTGCGAGGTATGGGACTTTGAAGCTAAGAAATGGTTGAGAAGACAACAAATTTTTGGCAACTCTGCTGCTCCAAACTCTTCACCAGAATGGCCTAGGGAAAAAAATACACATACCGTTGTAATCGGGCGAGTTTCTACTTTCAGATGCAATAGGAATTTTTGGGTTAGGTCAATCCGTTCGCGAGATATGGGAGTTTGAAGCTAAGAAATGGTTGAGAAGAGAACAAATTTTTCGCAATTCTGCTGCTCCAAACGCTTAACCAGAATGGCCTAGGGAAAAAATACGCATACCGTTGTGATCGGGCGAGTTTCTACTTTCAGATACAATAGGAAGTTTTGGGTTAGGTCAATCCGTTCGCGAGATATGGGACATTGAAGCGAAGAAATGGTTGACAAGACAACAAATTTTTCGCACCTCTGCTGCTCCAATCGCTTAACCAGAATGGCCTAGGGGAAAAATACACGTACCGTTGTAATCGCGCGAGTTTCTACTTTCAGATGCAGTAGGAATTTATGGGTTAGGTCAATCCGTTCGCGAGATATGGGTGTTTGAAGACAAGAAATGGTTGAGAAGGCAAAAAATTTTTCGCAATTCTGCTGCTCCAAACGCTTAACCAGAATGGCCTAGGGAAAAAATACACATACCGTTGTAATCGGGCGAGTTTCTACTTTCAGACGCAGCAGGAATTTTTGGGTTTGGTCAATCAGTTTGCGAGATAGGGGACTTTGAAGCTAAGAAGTGGTTGAGAAGAGAACAAATTTTTCGCAATTCTACTGCTCCAAACGCTTAACCAGAATGGCCCAGGGAGAAAAATACACATACCGTTGTAATCGGGCGAGTTTCTACTTTTAGATGCAATAGGAATTTTTGGGTTAGGTCAATCCGTTCGAGAGATATGGGAGTTTGAAGCTAAGAAATGGTTGAGAAGAGAACAAATTTTTCGCAATTCTGCTGCTGCAAACGCTTAACCAGAATGGCCTAGGGAAAAAATACGCATACCGTTGTAATCGGGCGAGTATCTACTTTCAGTTACAATAGGAATTTTTGGGTTAGGTCAATCCGTTCGCGAGATATGGGACATTGAAGCGAAGAAATGGTTGACAAGACAACAAATTTTTCGCACCTCTGCTGCTCCAATCGCTTAACCAGAATGGCCTAGGGGAAAAAGAGACGTACGGTTGTAATCGGGAGGGTGCCTACTTTCAGATGCAATAGGAATTTTTGGGTTAGGTCAATCCGTTCGCGAGATATGGGACCTTGAAGCTAAGAAATGGTTGACAAGACAAGAAATTTTTCGCACTTCTGCTGCTCGAATCGCTTAACCTGAATGGCCTAGGGAAAAAATACGCATACCGTTGTAATCGGGCGAGTTTCTATTTTCAGACGCAGCAGGAATTTTTGGGTTTGGTCAATCCGTTTGCGAGATATGGGACTTTGAAGCTAAGAAATGGTTGAGAAGACAACAAATTTTTCGCAATTCTGCTGCTCCAAACGCTTAACCAGAATGGCCTAGGGAAAAAATACGCATACCGTTGTAATCGGGCGAGTTTCTACTTTCAGTTACAATAGGAATTTTTGGGTTAGGTCAATCCGTTCGCGAGATATGGGACATTGAAGCGAAGAAATGGTTGACAAGACAACAAATTTTTCGCATCTCTGCTGCTCCAATCGCTTAACCAGAATGGCCTAGGGGAAAAAGAGACGTACGGTTGTAATCGGGAGGGTGTCTACTTTCAGAAGCAATAGGAATTTTTGGGTTAGGTCAATCCGTTCGCGAGATATGGGACCTTGAAGCTAAGAAATGGTTGACAAGACAAGAAATTTTTCGCACTTCTGCTGCTCGAATCGCTTAACCTGAATGGCCTAGGGAAAAAATACGCATACCGTTGTAATCGGGCGAGTTTCTACTTTCAGACGCAGCAGGAATTTTTGGGTTTGGTCAATCCGTTTGCGAGATATGGGACTTTGAAGCTAAGAAATGGTTGAGAAGGCAACAAATTTTTCGCAATTCTGCTGCTCCAAACGCTTAACCAGAATGGCCTAGGGAAAAAATACGCATACCGTTGTAATCGGGCGAGTTTCTACTTTCAGTTACAATAGGAATTTTTGGGTTAGGTCAATCCGTTCGCGAGATATGGGACATTGAAGCGAAGAAATGGTTAACAAGACAACAAATTTTTCGCACCTCTGCTGCTCCAATCGCTTAACCAGAATGGCCTAGGGGAAAAAAAGACGTACGGTTGTAATCGGGCGGGTGTCTACTTTCAGATGCAATCGGAATTTTTGGGTTAGGTCAATCCGTTCGCGAGATATGGGACCTTGAAGCTAAGAAATGGTTGACAAGACAAGAAATTTTTCGCACTTCTGCTGCTCGAATCGCTTAACCTGAATGGCCTAGGGAAAAAATACGCATTCCGTTGTAATCGGGCGAGTTTCTACTTTCAGGTACAATAGGAATTTTTGGGTTCGGTCAATCCGTTCGCGAGATATGGGACTTTGAAGCTAAGAAATGGTTGACAAGACAACAAATTTTTCGCAATTGTGCTGCTCCAATCGCTTAACCAGAATGGCCTAGGGAAAAAATAAGCATACCGTTGTAATCGGGCGTGTTTCTACTTTCAGACGCAGCAGGAATTTTTGGGTTTGGTCAATCCGTTTGCGAGGTATGGGACTTTGAAGCTAAGAAATGGTTGAGAAGACAACAAATTTTTGGCAACTCTGCTGCTCCAAACTCTTCACCAGAATGGCCTAGGGAAAAAAATACACATACCGTTGTAATCGGGCGAGTTTCTACTTTCAGATGCAATAGGAATTTTTGGGTTAGGTCAATCCGTTCGCGAGATATGGGAGTTTGAAGCTAAGAAATGGTTGAGAAGAGAACAAATTTTTCGCAATTCTGCTGCTCCAAACGCTTAACCAGAATGGCCTAGGGAAAAAATACGCATACCGTTGTGATCGGGCGAGTTTCTACTTTCAGATACAATAGGAAGTTTTGGGTTAGGTCAATCCGTTCGCGAGATATGGGACATTGAAGCGAAGAAATGGTTGACAAGACAACAAATTTTTCGCACCTCTGCTGCTCCAATCGCTTAACCAGAATGGCCTAGGGGAAAAATACACGTACCGTTGTAATCGCGCGAGTTTCTACTTTCAGATGCAGTAGGAATTTATGGGTTAGGTCAATCCGTTCGCGAGATATGGGTGTTTGAAGACAAGAAATGGTTGAGAAGGCAAAAAATTTTTCGCAATTCTGCTGCTCCAAACGCTTAACCAGAATGGCCTAGGGAAAAAATACACATACCGTTGTAATCGGGCGAGTTTCTACTTTCAGACGCAGCAGGAATTTTTGGGTTTGGTCAATCAGTTTGCGAGATAGGGGACTTTGAATCTAAGAAGTGGTTGAGAAGAGAACAAATTTTTCGCAATTCTGCTGCTCCAAACGCTTAACCAGAATGGCCTAGGGAGAAAAATACACATACCGTTGTAATCGGGCGAGTTTCTACTTTTAGATGCAATAGGAATTTTTGGGTTAGGTCAATCCGTTCGAGAGATACGGGAGTTTGAAGCTAAGAAATGGTTGAGAAGAGAACAAATTTTTCGCAATTCTGCTGCTGCAAACGCTTAACCAGAATGGCCTAGGGAAAAAATACGCATACCGTTGTAATCGGGCGAGTATCTACTTTCAGTTACAATAGGAATTTTTGGGTTAGGTCAATCCGTTCGCGAGATATGGGACATTGAAGCGAAGAAATGGTTGAGAAGAGAACAAATTTTTCGCAATTCTGCTGCTCCAAACGCTTAACCAGAATGGCCTAGGGAAAAAATACGCATACCGTTGTGATCGGGCGAGTTTCTACTTTCAGATACAATAGGAAGTTTTGGGTTAGGTCAATCCGTTCGCGAGATATGGGACATTGAAGCGAAGAAATGGTTGACAAGACAACAAATTTTTCGCACCTCTGCTGCTCCAATCGCTTAACCAGAATGGCCTAGGGGAAAAATACACGTACCGTTGTAATCGCGCGAGTTTCTACTTTCAGATGCAGTAGGAATTTATGGGTTAGGTCAATCCGTTCGCGAGATATGGGTGTTTGAAGACAAGAAATGGTTGAGAAGGCAAAAAATTTTTCGCAATTCTGCTGCTCCAAACGCTTAACCAGAATGGCCTAGGGAAAAAATACACATACCGTTGTAATCGGGCGAGTTTCTACTTTCAGACGCAGCAGGAATTTTTGGGTTTGGTCAATCAGTTTGCGAGATAGGGGACTTTGAAGCTAAGAAGTGGTTGAGAAGAGAACAAATTTTTCGCAATTCTGCTGCTCCAAACGCTTAACCAGAATGGCCTAGGGAGAAAAATACACATACCGTTGTAATCGGGCGAGTTTCTACTTTTAGGTGCAACAGGAATTTTTGGGTTAGGTCAATCCGTTCGAGAGATATGGGAGTTTGAAGCTAAGAAATGGTTGAGAAGAGAACAAATTTTTCGCAATTCTGCTGCTGCAAACGCTTAACCAGAATGGCCTAGGGAAAAAATACGCATACCGTTGTAATCGGGCGAGTATCTACTTTCAGTTACAATAGGAATTTTTGGGTTAGGTCAATCCGTTCGCGAGATATGGGACATTGAAGCGAAGAAATGGTTGACAAGACAACAAATTTTTCGCACCTCTGCTGCTCCAATCGCTTAACCAGAATGGCCTAGGGGAAAAAGAGACGTACGGTTGTAATCGGGAGGGTGTCTACTTTCAGATGCAATAGGAATTTTTGGGTTAGGTCAATCCGTTCGCGAGATATGGGACCTTGAAGCTAAGAAACGGTTGACAAGACAAGAAATTTTTCGCACTTCTGCTGCTCGAATCGCTTACCCTGAACGGCCTAGGGAAAAAATACGCATACCGTTGTAATCGCGCGAGTTTCTTCTTTCAGATGCAATAGGAATTTTTGGGTTAGGTCAATCCGTTCGCGAGATATTGGAGTTTGAAGCCAAGAAATGGTTGAGAAGGCAAAAAATTTTTCCCATTTCTGCTGCTCCAAACGCTAAACCAGAATGGCCCAGGGAAAAAATACACACACCGTTGTAATCGGGCGAGTTTCTACTTTCAGATGCAATAGGTATTTTTGGGTTAGGTCAATCCGTTCGCGAGATATGGGACTTTGAAGCTAAGAAATGGTTGACAAGACAACAAATTTTTCGCAATTGTGCTGCTCCAATCGCTTAACCAGAATGGCCTAGGGAAAAAATAAGCATACCGTTGTAATCGGGCGAGTTTCTACTTTCAGACGCAGCAGGAATTTTTGGGTTTGGTCAATCCGTTTGCGAGGTATGGGACTTTGAAGCTAAGAAATGGTTGAGAAGACAACAAATTTTTCGCAATTCTGCTGCTCCAAACGTTTAACCAGAATGGCCTAGGGAAAAAATACACATACCGTTGTAATCGGGCGAGTTTCTACTTTCAGACGCAGCAGGAATTTTTTGGTTTGGTCAATCCGTTTGCGAGATATGGGAGTTTGAAGCTAAGAAATGGTTGAGAAGACAACAAATTTTTCGCAGTTCTGCTGCTCCAAACGCTTAACCAGAATGGCCTAGGGAAAAAATACGCATACCGTTGTAATCGGGCGAGCTTCTACTTTCAGACGCAGCAGGAATTTTTGGGTTTGGTCAATCCGTTCGCGAGATATGGGACATTGAAGCGAAGAACTGGTTGACAAGACAACAAATTGTTCGCCCCTCTGCTGCTTCAATCGCTTAAGCAGAATGGCCTAGGGGAAAAAAAAACGTACCGTTGTAATCGGGCGAGTTTCTACTTTCAGATGCAATAGGAATTTTTGGGTTAGGTCAATCCGTTCGCGAGATATGGGAGTTTGAAGACAAGAAATGGTTGAGAAGGCAAAAAATTTTTCGCACTTCTGCTGCTCGAATCGCTTAAGCAGAATGGCCTAGGGAAAAAATACACATACCGTTGTAATCGGGCGAGTTTCTACTTTCAGTTACAATAGGAATTTTTTGGTCAGGTCAATCCGTTCGCGAGATATGGGAGTTTGAAGCTAAGAAATGGTTGAGAAGAGAACAAATTTTTCGCACTTCTGCTGCTCCAAACGCTTAACCAGAATGGCCCAGGGAAAAAATACGCATACCGTTGTAATCGGGCGAGTTTCTACTTTCAGATGCAATAGGAATTTTTTGTTTAGGTCAATCCGTTCGCGAGGTATGGGTGTTTGAAGCCAAGAAATGGTTGAGAAGGCAAAAAATTTTTCGCAATTCTGCTGCTCCAAACGCTAAACCAGAATGGCCCAGGGAAAAAATACACACACCGTTGTAATCGGGCGAGTTTCTACTTTCAGACGCAGCAGGAATTTTTGGGTTTGGTCAATCCGTTTGCGAGATATGAGACTTTGAATCTAAGAAATGGTTCAGAAGACAACAAATTTTTCGCAATTCTGCTGCTCCAAACGCTTAACCAGAATGGCCTAGGGAATAAATACACACACCGTTGTAATCGGGCGAGTTTCTACTTTCAAATGCAATAGGAGTTTTTGGGTTAGGTCAATCCGTTCGCGAGATATGGGAGTCTGAAGCTAAGAAATGGTTGAGAAGACAACAAATTTTTCGCAATTCTGCTGCTCCAAACGCTTAACCAGAATGGCCTAGGGAAAAAATACACATACCGCTGTAATCGAGCGAGTTTCTACTTTCAGATGCAATAGGAATTTTTGGGTTAGGTCAATCCGTTCGCGAGATATTGGAGTTTGAAGCCAAGAAATGGTTGAGAAGGCAAAAAATTTTTCGCAATTCTGCTGCTCCAAACGCTAAACCAGAATGGCCCAGGGAAAAAATACACACACCGTTGTAATCGGGCGAGTTTCTACTTTCAAATGCAATAGGAGTTTTTGGGTTAGGTCAATCCGTTCGCGAGATATGGGAGTCTGAAGCTAAGAAAAGGTTGAGAAGACAACAAATTTTTCGCAATTCTGCTGCTCCAAACGCTTAACCAGAATGGCCTAGGGAAAAAATATACATACCGCTGTAATCGAGCGAGTTTCTACTTTCAGATGCAATAGGAATTTTTGGGTTAGGTCAATCCGTTCGCGAGATATTGGAGTTTGAAGCCAAGAAATGGTTGAGAAGGCAAAAAATTTTTGGCAATTCTGCTGCTCCAAACGCTAAACCAGAATGGCCCAGGGAAAAAATACACACACCGTTGTAATCGGGCGAGTTTCTACTTTCAGACGCAGCAGGAATTTTTGGGTTTGGTCAATCCGTTTGCGAGGTATGGGACTTTGAAGCTAAGAAATGATTGAGAAGACAACAAATTTTTCGCAACTCTGCTGCTCCAAACACTTATCCAGAATGGCCTAGGGAAAAAAATACACAAACCGTTGTAATCGGGCGAGTTTCTACTTTCAGATGCAATAGGAATTTTTGGGTTAGGTCAATCCGTTCGCGAGATATGGGAGTTTGAATCTAAGAAATGGTTGAGAAGAGAACAAATTTTTCGCAATTCTGCTGCTCCAAACGCTTAACCAGAATGGCCTAGGGAAAAAATACGCATACCGTTGTGATCGGGCGAGTTTCTACTTTCAGATACAATAGGAATTTTTGGGTTAGGTCAATCCGTTCGCAAGATATGGGACATTGAAGCGAAGAAATGGTTGACAAGGCAACAAATTTTTTGCAACTCTGCTGCTCCAATCGCTTAACCAGAATGGCCTAGGGGAAAAATACACGTACCGTTGTAATCGCGCGAGTTTCTACTTTCAGATGCAGTAGGAATTTATGGGTTAGGTCAATCCGTTCGCGAGATATGGGTGTTTGAAGACAAGAAATGGTTGAGAAGGCAAAAAATTTTTCGCAATTCTGCTGCTCCAAACGCTTAACCAGAATGGCCTAGGGAAAAAATACGCATACCGTTGTAATCGGGCGAGCTCCTACTTTCAGACGCAGCAGGAATTTTTGGGTTTGGTCTATCCGTTCGCGAGATATGGGACATTGAAGCGAAGAACTGGTTGACAAGACAACAAATTTTTCGCCCCTCTGCTGCTTCAATCGCTTAAGCAGAATGGCCTAGGGGAAAAAAAAACGTACCGTTGTAATCGGGCGAGTTTCTACTTTCAGATGCAATAGGAATTTTTGGGTTAGGTCAATCCGTTCGCGAGATATGGGAGTTTGAAGACAAGAAATGGTTGAGAAGGCAAAAAATTTTTCGCACTTCTGCTGCTCGAATCGCTTAAGCAGAATGGCCTAGGGAAAAAATACACATACCGTTGTAATCGGGCGAGTTTCTACTTTCAGTTACAATAGGAATTTTTTGGTCAGGTCAATCCGCTCGCGAGATATGGGAGTTTGAAGCTAAGAAATGGTTGAGAAGAGAACAAATTTCTCGCACTTCTGCTGCTCCAAACGCTTAACCAGAATGGCCCAGGGAAAAAATACGCATACCGTTGTAATCGGGCGAGTTTCTACTTTCAGATGCAATAGGAATTTTTTGTTTAGGTCAATCCGTTCGCGAGGTATGGGTGTTTGAAGCCAAGAAATGGTTGAGAAGGCAAAAAATTTTTCGCAATTCTGCTGCTCCAAACGCTTAACCAGAATGTCCTAGGGAAAAAATACGCTTACCCTTTTAATCGTGCGAGTTTCTACTTTTAGATGCAACAGGAATTTTTGGGTTAGGTCAAATCGTTCGCGAGATTTGGGAGTTTGAAGCTAAGACATGGTTGAGAAGACAACAAATTTTTCGCAGTTCTGCTGCTCCAAACGTTTAACCAGAATGGCCTAGGGAAAAAATACGCATACCGTTGTAATCGGGCGAGTTTCTATTTTCAGTTACAATAGGAATTTTTGGGTTAGGTCAATCCGTTCGCGAGATATGGGAGTTTGAAGACAAGAAATGGTTGAGAAGACAACAAATTTTTCGCAATTCTGCTGCTCCAAACGCTTAACCAGAATGGCCTAGAGAAAAATACGCACACCGTTGTAATCGGGCGAGTTTCTACTTTCAGACGCAGCAGGAATTTTTGGGTTTGGTCAATCCGTTTGCGAGATATGAGACTTTGAATCTAAGAAATGGTTCAGAAGACAACAAATTTTTCGCAATTCTGCTGCTCCAAACGCTTAACCAGAATGGCCTAGGGAATAAATACACACACCGTTGTAATCGGGCGAGTTTCTACTTTCAAATGCAATAGGAGTTTTTGGGTTAGGTCAATCCGTTCGCGAGATATGGGAGTCTGAAGCTAAGAAATGGTTGAGAAGGCAACAAATTTTTCGCAATTCTGCTGCTCCAAACGCTTAACCAGAATGGCCTAGGGAAAAAATACACATACCGATGTAATCGAGCGAGTTTCTACTTTCAGATGCAATAGGAATTTTTGGGTTAGGTCAATCCGTTCGCGAGATATTGGAGTTTGAAGCCAAGAAATGGTTGAGAAGGCAAAAAATTTTTCCCAATTCTGCTGCTCCAAACGCTAAACCAGAATGGCCCAGGGAAAAAATACACACACCGTTGTAATCGGGCGAGTTTCTACTTTCAGACGCAGCAGGAATTTTTGGGTTTGGTCAATCCGTTTGCGAGGTATGGGACTTTGAAGCTAAGAAATGGTTGAGAAGACAACAAATTTTTCGCAATTCTGCTGCTCCAAACGCTTAACCAGAATGGCCTAGGGAAAAAATACACATACCGTTGTAATCGGGCGAGTTTCTACTTTCAGACGCAGCAGGAATTTTTGGGTTTGGTCAATCCGTTTGCGAGATATGGGAGTTTGAAGCTAAGAAATGGTTGAGAAGAGAACAAATTTTTCGCAATTCTGCTGCTCCAAACGCTTAACCAGAATGGCCTAGGGAATAAATACGCATACCGTTGTAATCGGGCGAGTTTCTACTTTCAGTTACAATAGGAATTTTTGGGTTAGGTCAATCCGTTCGCGAGATATGGGACATTGAAGCGAAGAAATGGTTGAGAAGAGAACAAATTTTTCGCAATTCTGCTGCTCCAAACGCTTAACCAGAATGGCCTAGGGAAAAAATACGTATACCGTTGTAATCGGGCGAGCTTCTACTTTCAGACGCAGCAGGAATTTTTGGGTTTGGTCAATCCGTTCGCGAGATATGGGACATTGAAGCGAAGAAATGGTTGAGAAGACAACAAATTTTTCGCAATTCTGCTGCTCCAAACGCTTAACCAGAATGGCCTAGGGAAAAAATACACATACCGTTGTAATCGGGCGAGTTTCTACTTTCAGACGCAGCAGGAATTTTTGGGTTTGGTCAATCCGTTCGCGAGATATTGGAGTTTGAAGCCAAGAAATGGTTGAGAAGGCAAAAAATTTTTCCCAATTCTGCTGCTCCAAACGCTAAACCAGAATGGCCCAGGGAAAAAATACACACACCGTTGTAATCGGGCGAGTTTCTACTTTCAGATGCAATAGGAATTTTTGGGTTAGGTCAATCCGTTCGCGAGATATGGGAGTTTGAAGACAAGAAATGGTTGAGAAGGCAAAAAATTTTTCGCACTTCTGCTGCTCGAATCGCTTAAGCAGAATGGCCTAGGGAAAAAATACACATACCGTTGTAATCGGGCGAGTTTCTACTTTCAGTTACAATAGGAATTTTTTGGTCAGGTCAATCCGTTCGCGAGATATGGGAGTTTGAAGCTAAGAAATGGTTGAGAAGAGAACAAATTTTTCGCACTTCTGCTGCTCCAAACGCTTAACCAGAATGGCCCAGGGAAAAAATACGCATACCGTTGTAATCGGGCGAGTTTCTACTTTCAGATGCAATAGGAATTTTTTGTTTAGGTCAATCCGTTCGCGAGGTATGGGTGTTTGAAGCCAAGAAATGGTTGAGAAGGCAAAAAATTTTTCGCAATTCTGCTGCTCCAAACGCTAAACCAGAATGGCCCAGGGAAAAAATACACACACCGTTGTAATCGGGCGAGTTTCTACTTTCAGACGCAGCAGGAATTTTTGGGTTTGGTCAATCAGTTTGCGAGATATGGGACTTTGAAGCTAAGAAATGGTTGAGAAGAGAACAAATTTTTCGCAATTCTGCTGCTCCAAACTCTTAACCAGAATGGCCTAGGGGAAAAAATACACATACCGTTGTAATCGGATGAGTTCCTACTTTCAGATGCAACAGGAATTTTTGGGTTTGGTCAATCCGTTCGCGAGATATGGGAGTTTGAAGCTAAGAAATGGTTGAGAAGACAACAAATTTTTCGCAGTTCTGCTGCTCCAAACGCTTAACCAGAATGGCCTAGGGAAAAAATACGCATACCGTTGTAATCGGGCGAGCTTCTACTTTCAGACGCAGCAGGAATTTTTGGGTTTGGTCAATCCGTTCGCGAGATATGGGACATTGAAGCGAAGAACTGGTTGACAAGACAACAAATTTTTCGCCCCTCTGCTGCTTCAATCGCTTAAGCAGAATGGCCTAGGGGGAAAAAAAACGTATCGTTGTAATCGGGCGAGTTTCTACTTTCAGATGCAATAGGAATTTTTGGGTTAGGTCAATCCGTTCGCGAGATATGGGAGTTTGAAGACAAGAAATGGTTGAGAAGGCAAAAAATTTTTCGCACTTCTGCTGCTCCAAACGCTTAACCAGAATGGCCCAGGGAAAAAATACGCATACCGTTGTAATCGGGCGAGTTTCTACTTTCAGATGCAATAGGAATTTTTTGTTTAGGTCAATCCGTTCGCGAGGTATGGGTGTTTGAAGCCAAGAAATGGTTGAGAAGGCAAAAAATTTTTCGCAATTCTGCTGCTCCAAACGCTAAACCAGAATGGCCCAGGGAAAAAATACACACACCGTTGTAATCGGGCGAGTTTCTACTTTCAGACGCAGCAGGAATTTTTGGGTTTGGTCAATCAGTTTGCGAGATATGGGACTTTGAAGCTAAGAAATGGTTGAGAAGAGAACAAATTTTTCGCAATTCTGCTGCTCCAAACTCTTAACCAGAATGGCCTAGGGGAAAAAATACACATACCGTTGTAATCGGATGAGTTCCTACTTTCAGATGCAACAGGAATTTTTGGGTTTGGTCAATCCGTTCGCGAGATATGGGAGTTTGAAGCTAAGAAATGGTTGAGAAGACAACAAATTTTTCGCAGTTCTGCTGCTCCAAACGCTTAACCAGAATGGCCTAGGGAAAAAATACGCATACCGTTGTAATCGGGCGAGTATCTACTTTCAGTTACAATAGGAATTTTTGGGTTAGGTCAATCCGTTCGCGAGATATGGGACATTGAAGCGAAGAAATGGTTGACAAGACAACAAATTTTTCGCACCTCTGCTGCTCCAATCGCTTAACCAGAATGGCCTAGGGGAAAAAGAGACGTACGGTTGTAATCGGGAGGGTGTCTACTTTCAGATGCAATAGGAATTTTTGGGTTAGGTCAATCCGTTCGCGAGATATGGGACCTTGAAGCTAAGAAACGGTTGACAAGACAAGAAATTTTTCGCACTTCTGCTGCTCGAATCGCTTACCCTGAACGGCCTAGGGAAAAAATACGCATACCGTTGTAATCGTGCGAGTTTCTTCTTTCAGATGCAATAGGAATTTTTGGGTTAGGTCAATCCGTTCGCGAGATATTGGAGTTTGAAGCCAAGAAATGGTTGAGAAGGCAAAAAATTTTTCCCAATTCTGCTGCTCCAAACGCTAAACCAGAATGGCCCAGGGAAAAAATACACACACCGTTGTAATCGGGCGAGTTTCTACTTTCAGATGCAATAGGTATTTTTGGGTTAGGTCAATCCGTTCGCGAGATATGGGACTTTGAAGCTAAGAAATGGTTGACAAGACAACAAATTTTTCGCAATTGTGCTGCTCCAATCGCTTAACCAGAATGGCCTAGGGAAAAAATAAGCATACCGTTGTAATCGGGCGAGTTTCTACTTTCAGACGCAGCAGGAATTTTTGGGTTTGGTCAATCCGTTTGCGAGGTATGGGACTTTGAAGCTAAGAAATGGTTGAGAAGACAACAAATTTTTCGCAATTCTGCTGCTCCAAACGTTTAACCAGAATGGCCTAGGGAAAAAATACACATACCGTTGTAATCGGGCGAGTTTCTACTTTCAGACGCAGCAGGAATTTTTTGGTTTGGTCAATCCGTTTGCGAGATATGGGAGTTTGAAGCTAAGAAATGGTTGAGAAGACAACAAATTTTTCGCAGTTCTGCTGCTCCAAACGCTTAACCAGAATGGCCTAGGGAATAAATACACACACCGTTGTAATCGGGCGAGTTTCTACTTTCAAATGCAATAGGAGTTTTTGGGTTAGGTCAATCCGTTCGCGAGATATGGGAGTCTGAAGCTAAGAAATGGTTGAGAAGAGAACAAATTTTTCGCACTTCTGCTGCTCCAAACGCTTAACCAGAATGGCCCAGGGAAAAAATACGCATACCGTTGTAATCGGGCGAGCTTCTACTTTCAGACGCAGCAGGAATTTTTGGGTTTGGTCAATCCGTTCGCGAGATATGGGACATTGAAGCGAAGAACTGGTTGACAAGACAACAAATTGTTCGCCCCTCTGCTGCTTCAATCGCTTAAGCAGAATGGCCTAGGGGAAAAAAAAACGTACCGTTGTAATCGGGCGAGTTTCTACTTTCAGATGCAATAGGAATTTTTGGGTTAGGTCAATCCGTTCGCGAGATATGGGAGTTTGAAGACAAGAAATGGTTGAGAAGGCAAAAAATTTTTCGCACTTCTGCTGCTCGAATCGCTTAAGCAGAATGGCCTAGGGAAAAAATACACATACCGTTGTAATCGGGCGAGTTTCTACTTTCAGTTACAATAGGAATTTTTTGGTCAGGTCAATCCGTTCGCGAGATATGGGAGTTTGAAGCTAAGAAATGGTTGAGAAGAGAACAAATTTTTCGCACTTCTGCTGCTCCAAACGCTTAACCAGAATGGCCCAGGGAAAAAATACGCATACCGTTGTAATCGGGCGAGTTTCTACTTTCAGATGCAATAGGAATTTTTTGTTTAGGTCAATCCGTTCGCGAGGTATGGGTGTTTGAAGCCAAGAAATGGTTGAGAAGGCAAAAAATTTTTCGCAATTCTGCTGCTCCAAACGCTAAACCAGAATGGCCCAGGGAAAAAATACACACACCGTTGTAATCGGGCGAGTTTCTACTTTCAGACGCAGCAGGAATTTTTGGGTTTGGTCAATCCGTTTGCGAGATATGAGACTTTGAATCTAAGAAATGGTTCAGAAGACAACAAATTTTTCGCAATTCTGCTGCTCCAAACGCTTAACCAGAATGGCCTAGGGAATAAATACACACACCGTTGTAATCGGGCGAGTTTCTACTTTCAAATGCAATAGGAGTTTTTGGGTTAGGTCAATCCGTTCGCGAGATATGGGAGTCTGAAGCTAAGAAATGGTTGAGAAGACAACAAATTTTTCGCAATTCTGCTGCTCCAAACGCTTAACCAGAATGGCCTAGGGAAAAAATACACATACCGCTGTAATCGAGCGAGTTTCTACTTTCAGATGCAATAGGAATTTTTGGGTTAGGTCAATCCGTTCGCGAGATATTGGAGTTTGAAGCCAAGAAATGGTTGAGAAGGCAAAAAATTTTTCGCAATTCTGCTGCTCCAAACGCTAAACCAGAATGGCCCAGGGAAAAAATACACACACCGTTGTAATCGGGCGAGTTTCTACTTTCAAATGCAATAGGAGTTTTTGGGTTATGTCAATCCGTTCGCGAGATATGGGAGTCTGAAGCTAAGAAAAGGTTGAGAAGACAACAAATTTTTCGCAATTCTGCTGCTCCAAACGCTTAACCAGAATGGCCTAGGGAAAAAATATACATACCGCTGTAATCGAGCGAGTTTCTACTTTCAGATGCAATAGGAATTTTTGGGTTAGGTCAATCCGTTCGCGAGATATTGGAGTTTGAAGCCAAGAAATGGTTGAGAAGGCAAAAAATTTTTGGCAATTCTGCTGCTCCAAACGCTAAACCAGAATGGCCCAGGGAAAAAATACACACACCGTTGTAATCGGGCGAGTTTCTACTTTCAGACGCAGCAGGAATTTTTGGGTTTGGTCAATCCGTTTGCGAGGTATGGGACTTTGAAGCTAAGAAATGATTGAGAAGACAACAAATTTTTCGCAACTCTGCTGCTCCAAACACTTATCCAGAATGGCCTAGGGAAAAAAATACACAAACCGTTGTAATCGGGCGAGTTTCTACTTTCAGATGCAATAGGAATTTTTGGGTTAGGTCAATCCGTTCGCGAGATATGGGAGTTTGAATCTAAGAAATGGTTGAGAAGAGAACAAATTTTTCGCAATTCTGCTGCTCCAAACGCTTAACCAGAATGGCCTAGGGAAAAAATACGCATACCGTTGTGATCGGGCGAGTTTCTACTTTCAGATACAATAGGAATTTTTGGGTTAGGTCAATCCGTTCGCAAGATATGGGACATTGAAGCGAAGAAATGGTTGACAAGGCAACAAATTTTTTGCAACTCTGCTGCTCCAATCGCTTAACCAGAATGGCCTAGGGGAAAAATACACGTACCGTTGTAATCGCGCGAGTTTCTACTTTCAGATGCAGTAGGAATTTATGGGTTAGGTCAATCCGTTCGCGAGATATGGGTGTTTGAAGACAAGAAATGGTTGAGAAGGCAAAAAATTTTTCGCAATTCTGCTGCTCCAAACGCTTAACCAGAATGGCCTAGGGAAAAAATACGCATACCGTTGTAATCGGGCGCGCTCCTACTTTCAGACGCAGCAGGAATTTTTTGTTTAGGTCAATCCGTTCGCGAGGTATGGGTGTTTGAAGCCAAGAAATGGTTGAGAAGGCAAAAAATTTTTCGCAATTCTGCTGCTCCAAACGCTAAACCAGAATGGCCCAGGGAAAAAATACACACACCGTTGTAATCGGGCGAGTTTCTACTTTCAGACGCAGCAGGAATTTTTGGGTTTGGTCAATCAGTTTGCGAGATATGGGACTTTGAAGCTAAGAAATGGTTGAGAAGAGAACAAATTTTTCGCAATTCTGCTGCTCCAAACTCTTAACCAGAATGGCCTAGGGGAAAAAATACACATACCGTTGTAATCGGATGAGTTCCTACTTTCAGATGCAACAGGAATTTTTGGGTTTGGTCAATCCGTTCGCGAGATATGGGAGTTTGAAGCTAAGAAATGGTTGAGAAGACAACAAATTTTTCGCAGTTCTGCTGCTCCAAACGCTTAACCAGAATGGCCTAGGGAAAAAATACGCATACCGTTGTAATCGGGCGAGCTTCTACTTTCAGACGCAGCAGGAATTTTTGGGTTTGGTCAATCCGTTCGCGAGATATGGGACATTGAAGCGAAGAACTGGTTGACAAGACAACAAATTTTTCGCCCCTCTGCTGCTTCAATCGCTTAAGCAGAATGGCCTAGGGGGAAAAAAAACGTATCGTTGTAATCGGGCGAGTTTCTACTTTCAGATGCAATAGGAATTTTTGGGTTAGGTCAATCCGTTCGCGAGATATGGGAGTTTGAAGACAAGAAATGGTTGAGAAGGCAAAAAATTTTTCGCACTTCTGCTGCTCCAAACGCTTAACCAGAATGGCCCAGGGAAAAAATACGCATACCGTTGTAATCGGGCGAGTTTCTACTTTCAGATGCAATAGGAATTTTTTGTTTAGGTCAATCCGTTCGCGAGGTATGGGTGTTTGAAGCCAAGAAATGGTTGAGAAGGCAAAAAATTTTTCGCAATTCTGCTGCTCCAAACGCTAAACCAGAATGGCCCAGGGAAAAAATACACACACCGTTGTAATCGGGCGAGTTTCTACTTTCAGACGCAGCAGGAATTTTTGGGTTTGGTCAATCAGTTTGCGAGATATGGGACTTTGAAGCTAAGAAATGGTTGAGAAGAGAACAAATTTTTCGCAATTCTGCTGCTCCAAACTCTTAACCAGAATGGCCTAGGGGAAAAAATACACATACCGTTGTAATCGGATGAGTTCCTACTTTCAGATGCAACAGGAATTTTTGGGTTTGGTCAATCCGTTCGCGAGATATGGGAGTTTGAAGCTAAGAAATGGTTGAGAAGACAACAAATTTTTCGCAGTTCTGCTGCTCCAAACGCTTAACCAGAATGGCCTAGGGAAAAAATACGCATACCGTTGTAATCGGGCGAGTATCTACTTTCAGTTACAATAGGAATTTTTGGGTTAGGTCAATCCGTTCGCGAGATATGGGACATTGAAGCGAAGAAATGGTTGACAAGACAACAAATTTTTCGCACCTCTGCTGCTCCAATCGCTTAACCAGAATGGCCTAGGGGAAAAAGAGACGTACGGTTGTAGTCGGGAGGGTGTCTACTTTCAGATGCAATAGGAATTTTTGGGTTAGGTCAATCCGTTCGCGAGATATGGGACCTTGAAGCTAAGAAACGGTTGACAAGACAAGAAATTTTTCGCACTTCTGCTGCTCGAATCGCTTACCCTGAACGGCCTAGGGAAAAAATACGCATACCGTTGTAATCGTGCGAGTTTCTTCTTTCAGATGCAATAGGAATTTTTGGGTTAGGTCAATCCGTTCGCGAGATATTGGAGTTTGAAGCCAAGAAATGGTTGAGAAGGCAAAAAATTTTTCCCAATTCTGCTGCTCCAAACGCTAAACCAGAATGGCCCAGGGAAAAAATACACACACCGTTGTAATCGGGCGAGTTTCTACTTTCAGATGCAATAGGTATTTTTGGGTTAGGTCAATCCGTTCGCGAGATATGGGACTTTGAAGCTAAGAAATGGTTGACAAGACAACAAATTTTTCGCAATTGTGCTGCTCCAATCGCTTAACCAGAATGGCCTAGGGAAAAAATAAGCATACCGTTGTAATCGGGCGAGTTTCTACTTTCAGACGCAGCAGGAATTTTTGGGTTTGGTCAATCCGTTTGCGAGGTATGGGACTTTGAAGCTAAGAAATGGTTGAGAAGACAACAAATTTTTCGCAATTCTGCTGCTCCAAACGTTTAACCAGAATGGCCTAGGGAAAAAATACACATACCGTTGTAATCGGGCGAGTTTCTACTTTCAGACGCAGCAGGAATTTTTTGGTTTGGTCAATCCGTTTGCGAGATATGGGAGTTTGAAGCTAAGAAATGGTTGAGAAGACAACAAATTTTTCGCAGTTCTGCTGCTCCAAACGCTTAACCAGAATGGCCTAGGGAATAAATACACACACCGTTGTAATCGGGCGAGTTTCTACTTTCAAATGCAATAGGAGTTTTTGGGTTAGGTCAATCCGTTCGCGAGATATGGGAGTCTGAAGCTAAGAAATGGTTGAGAAGAGAACAAATTTTTCGCACTTCTGCTGCTCCAAACGCTTAACCAGAATGGCCCAGGGAAAAAATACGCATACCGTTGTAATCGGGCGAGCTTCTACTTTCAGACGCAGCAGGAATTTTTGGGTTTGGTCAATCCGTTCGCGAGATATGGGACATTGAAGCGAAGAACTGGTTGACAAGACAACAAATTGTTCGCCCCTCTGCTGCTTCAATCGCTTAAGCAGAATGGCCTAGGGGAAAAAAAAACGTACCGTTGTAATCGGGCGAGTTTCTACTTTCAGATGCAATAGGAATTTTTGGGTTAGGTCAATCCGTTCGCGAGATATGGGAGTTTGAAGACAAGAAATGGTTGAGAAGGCAAAAAATTTTTCGCACTTCTGCTGCTCGAATCGCTTAAGCAGAATGGCCTAGGGAAAAAATACACATACCGTTGTAATCGGGCGAGTTTCTACTTTCAGTTACAATAGGAATTTTTTGGTCAGGTCAATCCGTTCGCGAGATATGGGAGTTTGAAGCTAAGAAATGGTTGAGAAGAGAACAAATTTTTCGCACTTCTGCTGCTCCAAACGCTTAACCAGAATGGCCCAGGGAAAAAATACGCATACCGTTGTAATCGGGCGAGTTTCTACTTTCAGATGCAATAGGAATTTTTTGTTTAGGTCAATCCGTTCGCGAGGTATGGGTGTTTGAAGCCAAGAAATGGTTGAGAAGGCAAAAAATTTTTCGCAATTCTGCTGCTCCAAACGCTAAACCAGAATGGCCCAGGGAAAAAATACACACACCGTTGTAATCGGGCGAGTTTCTACTTTCAGACGCAGCAGGAATGTTTGGGTTTGGTCAATCCGTTTGCGAGATATGAGACTTTGAATCTAAGAAATGGTTCAGAAGACAACAAATTTTTCGCAATTCTGCTGCTCCAAACGCTTAACCAGAATGGCCTAGGGAATAAATACACACACCGTTGTAATCGGGCGAGTTTCTACTTTCAAATGCAATAGGAGTTTTTGGGTTAGGTCAATCCGTTCGCGAGATATGGGAGTCTGAAGCTAAGAAATGGTTGAGAAGACAACAAATTTTTCGCAATTCTGCTGCTCCAAACGCTTAACCAGAATGGCCTAGGGAAAAAATACACATACCGCTGTAATCGAGCGAGTTTCTACTTTCAGATGCAATAGGAATTTTTGGGTTAGGTCAATCCGTTCGCGAGATATTGGAGTTTGAAGCCAAGAAATGGTTGAGAAGGCAAAAAATTTTTCGCAATTCTGCTGCTCCAAACGCTAAACCAGAATGGCCCAGGGAAAAAATACACACACCGTTGTAATCGGGCGAGTTTCTACTTTCAAATGCAATAGGAGTTTTTGGGTTATGTCAATCCGTTCGCGAGATATGGGAGTCTGAAGCTAAGAAAAGGTTGAGAAGACAACAAATTTTTCGCAATTCTGCTGCTCCAAACGCTTAACCAGAATGGCCTAGGGAAAAAATATACATACCGCTGTAATCGAGCGAGTTTCTACTTTCAGATGCAATAGGAATTTTTGGGTTAGGTCAATCCGTTCGCGAGATATTGGAGTTTGAAGCCAAGAAATGGTTGAGAAGGCAAAAAATTTTTGGCAATTCTGCTGCTCCAAACGCTAAACCAGAATGGCCCAGGGAAAAAATACACACACCGTTGTAATCGGGCGAGTTTCTACTTTCAGACGCAGCAGGAATTTTTGGGTTTGGTCAATCCGTTTGCGAGGTATGGGACTTTGAAGCTAAGAAATGATTGAGAAGACAACAAATTTTTCGCAACTCTGCTGCTCCAAACACTTATCCAGAATGGCCTAGGGAAAAAAATACACAAACCGTTGTAATCGGGCGAGTTTCTACTTTCAGATGCAATAGGAATTTTTGGGTTAGGTCAATCCGTTCGCGAGATATGGGAGTTTGAATCTAAGAAATGGTTGAGAAGAGAACAAATTTTTCGCAATTCTGCTGCTCCAAACGCTTAACCAGAATGGCCTAGGGAAAAAATACGCATACCGTTGTGATCGGGCGAGTTTCTACTTTCAGATACAATAGGAATTTTTGGGTTAGGTCAATCCGTTCGCAAGATATGGGACATTGAAGCGAAGAAATGGTTGACAAGGCAACAAATTTTTTGCAACTCTGCTGCTCCAATCGCTTAACCAGAATGGCCTAGGGGAAAAATACACGTACCGTTGTAATCGCGCGAGTTTCTACTTTCAGATGCAGTAGGAATTTATGGGTTAGGTCAATCCGTTCGCGAGATATGGGTGTTTGAAGACAAGAAATGGTTGAGAAGGCAAAAAATTTTTCGCAATTCTGCTGCTCCAAACGCTTAACCAGAATGGCCTAGGGAAAAAATACGCATACCGTTGTAATCGGGCGCGCTCCTACTTTCAGACGCAGCAGGAATTTTTGGGTTTGGTCTATCCGTTCGCGAGATATGGGACATTGAAGCGAAGAACTGGTTGACAAGACAACAAATTTTTCGCCCCTCTGCTGCTTCAATCGCTTAAGCAGAATGGCCTAGGGGAAAAAAAAACGTACCGTTGTAATCGGGCGAGTTTCTACTTTCAGATGCAATAGGAATTTTTGGGTTAGGTCAATCCGTTCGCGAGATATGGGAGTTTGAAGACAAGAAATGGTTGAGAAGGCAAAAAATTTTTCGCACTTCTGCTGCTCGAATCGCTTAAGCAGAATGGCCTAGGGAAAAAATACACATACCGTTGTAATCGGGCGAGTTTCTACTTTCAGTTACAATAGGAATTTTTTGGTCAGGTCAATCCGCTCGCGAGATATGGGAGTTTGAAGCTAAGAAATGGTTGAGAAGAGAACAAATTTCTCGCACTTCTGCTGCTCCAAACGCTTAACCAGAATGGCCCAGGGAAAAAATACGCATACCGTTGTAATCGGGCGAGTTTCTACTTTCAGATGCAATAGGAATTTTTTGTTTAGGTCAATCCGTTCGCGAGGTATGGGTGTTTGAAGCCAAGAAATGTTTGAGAAGGCAAAAAATTTTTCGCAATTCTGCTGCTCCAAACGCTTAACCAGAATGTCCTAGGGAAAAAATACGCTTACCCTTTTAATCGTGCGAGTTTCTACTTTTAGATGCAACAGGAATTTTTGGGTTAGGTCAAATCGTTCGCGAGATTTGGGAGTTTGAAGCTAAGACATGGTTGAGAAGACAACAAATTTTTCGCAGTTCTGCTGCTCCAAACGTTTAACCAGAATGGCCTAGGGAAAAAATACGCATACCGTTGTAATCGGGCGAGTTTCTATTTTCAGTTACAATAGGAATTTTTGGGTTAGGTCAATCCGTTCGCGAGATATGGGAGTTTGAAGACAAGAAATGGTTGAGAAGACAACAAATTTTTCGCAATTCTGCTGCTCCAAACGCTTAACCAGAATGGCCTAGAGAAAAATACGCACACCGTTGTAATCGGGCGAGTTTCTACTTTCAGACGCAGCAGGAATTTTTGGGTTTGGTCAATCCGTTTGCGAGATATGAGACTTTGAATCTAAGAAATGGTTCAGAAGACAACAAATTTTTCGCAATTCTGCTGCTCCAAACGCTTAACCAGAATGGCCTAGGGAATAAATACACACACCGTTGTAATCGGGCGAGTTTCTACTTTCAAATGCAATAGGAGTTTTTGGGTTAGGTCAATCCGTTCGCGAGATATGGGAGTCTGAAGCTAAGAAATGGTTGAGAAGGCAACAAATTTTTCGCAATTCTGCTGCTCCAAACGCTTAACCAGAATGGCCTAGGGAAAAAATACACATACCGATGTAATCGAGCGAGTTTCTACTTTCAGATGCAATAGGAATTTTTGGGTTAGGTCAATCCGTTCGCGAGATATTGGAGTTTGAAGCCAAGAAATGGTTGAGAAGGCAAAAAATTTTTCCCAATTCTGCTGCTCCAAACGCTAAACCAGAATGGCCCAGGGAAAAAATACACACACCGTTGTAATCGGGCGAGTTTCTACTTTCAGATGCAATAGGAATTTTTGGGTTAGGTCAATCCGTTCGCGAGATATGGGACTTTGAAGCTAAGAAATGGTTGACAAGACAACAAATTTTTCGCAATTGTGCTGCTCCAATCGCTTAACCAGAATGGCCTAGGGAAAAAATAAGCATACCGTTGTAATCGGGCGAGTTTCTACTTTCAGACGCAGCAGGAATTTTTGGGTTTGGTCAATCCGTTTGCGAGGTATGGGACTTTGAAGCTAAGAAATGGTTGAGAAGACAACAAATTTTTCGCAATTCTGCTGCTCCAAACGCTTAACCAGAATGGCCTAGGGAAAAAATACACATACCGTTGTAATCGGGCGAGTTTCTACTTTCAGACGCAGCAGGAATTTTTGGGTTTGGTCAATCCGTTTGCGAGATATGGGAGTTTGAAGCTAAGAAATGGTTGAGAAGAGAACAAATTTTTCGCAATTCTGCTGCTCCAAACGCTTAACCAGAATGGCCTAGGGAATAAATACGCATACCGTTGTAATCGGGCGAGTTTCTACTTTCAGTTTCAATAGGAATTTTTGGGTTAGGTCAATCCGTTCGCGAGATATGGGACATTGAAGCGAAGAAATGGTTGAGAAGAGAACAAATTTTTCGCAATTCTGCTGCTCCAAACGCTTAACCAGAATGGCCTAGGGAAAAAATACGTATACCGTTGTAATCGGGCGAGCTTCTACTTTCAGACGCAGCTGGAATTTTTGGGTTTGGTCAATCCGTTCGCGAGATATGGGACATTGAAGCGAAGAACTGGTTGACAAGACAACAAATTTTTCGCCCCTCTGCTGCTTCAATCGCTTAAGCAGAATGGCCTAGGGGGAAAAAAAACGTATCGTTGTAATCGGGCGAGTTTCTACTTTCAGATGCAATAGGAATTTTTGGGTTAGGTCAATCCGTTCGCGAGATATGGGAGTTTGAAGACAAGAAATGGTTGAGAAGGCAAAAAATTTTTCGCACTTCTGCTGCTCGAATCGCTTAAGCAGAATGGCCTAGGGAAAAAATACACATACCGTTGTAATCGGGCGAGTTTCTACTTTCAGTTACAATAGGAATTTTTTGGTCAGGTCAATCCGTTCGCGAGATATGGGAGTTTGAAGCTAAGAAATGGTTGAGAAGAGAACAAATTTTTCGCACTTCTGCTGCTCCAAACGCTTAACCAGAATGGCCCAGGGAAAAAATACGCATACCGTTGTAATCGGGCGAGTTTCTACTTTCAGATGCAATAGGAATTTTTTGTTTAGGTCAATCCGTTCGCGAGGTATGGGTGTTTGAAGCCAAGAAATGGTTGAGAAGGCAAAAAATTTTTCGCAATTCTGCTGCTCCAAACGCTAAACCAGAATGGCCCAGGGAAAAAATACACACACCGTTGTAATCGGGCGAGTTTCTACTTTCAGACGCAGCAGGAATTTTTGGGTTTGGTCAATCAGTTTGCGAGATATGGGACTTTGAAGCTAAGAAATGGTTGAGAAGAGAACAAATTTTTCGCAATTCTGCTGCTCCAAACTCTTAACCAGAATGGCCTAGGGGAAAAAATACACATACCGTTGTAATCGGATGAGTTCCTACTTTCAGATGCAACAGGAATTTTTGGGTTTGGTCAATCCGTTCGCGAGATATGGGAGTTTGAAGCTAAGAAATGGTTGAGAAGACAACAAATTTTTCGCAGTTCTGCTGCTCCAAACGCTTAACCAGAATGGCCTAGGGAAAAAATACGCATACCGTTGTGATCGGGCGAGTTTCTACTTTCAGATACAATAGGAATTTTTGGGTTAGGTCAATCCGTTCGCGAGATATGGGACATTGAAGCGAAGAAATGGTTGACAAGACAACAAATTTTTCGCACCTCTGCTGCTCCAATCGCATAACCAGAATGGCCTAGGGGAAAAATACACGTACCCTTGTAATCGCGCGAGTTTCTACTTTCAGATGCAGTAGGAATTTATGGGTTAGGTCAATCCGTTCGCGAGATATGGGTGTTCGAAGACAAGAAATGGTTGAGAAGACAAAAAATTTTTCGCAATTCTGCTGCTCCAAACGTTTAACCAGAATGGCCTAGGGAAAAAATACACATACCGTTGTAATCGGGCGAGTTTCTACTTTCAGACGCAGCAGGAATTTTTGGGTTTGGTCAATCAGTTTGCGAGATATGGGACTTTGAAGCTAAGAAATGGTTGAGAAGAGAACAAATTTT